>NW_027332053.1:0-322441 GCF_048418815.1 Hemitrygon akajei
TTTGCTCCTCCACACTCCCCTGTATCCTACCATTTACTTTGTACTCTGCCTTGGAGTTTGTCTTTCCAAGGTGTACCACCTCAGACTTCTCTGGATTGAACTCCATCTGCCACTTCTCAGCCCACTTCTGCATCCTATTAATGTGTCTCTGCAATCGTCGACAATCCTCAATACTATCCACGACACCACCAACCTTTGTTTCATCTGCAAACTTGCCAACCCAACCTTCTACCCATATATCCAGGTCGGTAACAAAAATCACGAAGGTAGAGGTCCCAGAATCGATCCTTGTGGGACACTACTAGTCACAACCAGCCAATCTGAATGTATTCCATCCACCACAACACTCTGCTATCTGCAGGCAAGCAATTCTGAATGCACCTGGCCAAACTTCCCTGGATCCATGCCTTCTGACTTTCGGAATAAGCTACCATGTGGTATCTTTTCAAATGCCTCATTAAAACAATGTAAATCACATCCACTGCACTACCCTCATCTATGTGCCTGGTCACCTCCTCAAAGAACTCTATCAGGCTTGTTAGACATGATCTGCCCTTCACAAAGCCATGCTGACTGTCTCTGAGCAGAACATGATTTTTTAAATGCCCTTAGATTCTATCTCTTAAGAATCTTTTACATACATAAGACTCACTGGTCTATAATTACCCAGACTATCACTACTAACTTTTTTGAACAAGGGGATAACGAGGACATAAAAATCCTAGCCAGAGGCTCAGCAATCTCTTCCCTCGCCACGTGGAGCAGCCTGGGGAATATTCCGTCAGGCCCTGGGGACTATTCCGTCCTAATGCATTTTAACAACTCCAACACCTCTTCTCCCTTGATATCAACATGCTCCAGAACATCAACCTCACTCATATTGTCCTCACTGTCATCAAATTCCCTCTCATTGGTGAAAACCGAAGAGAAGTATTCATTGAGGACCTTGCTCACTTCCACAGCCTCCAGGCCCGTCTTCCACCTTTATCTCTAGTCGGTCCTGTAATTACATAATTGAAGAATGCATTGGGGTTTAGAAGGGTCAGATTTTATTGAGTGTGTCCAGAACGGGTTTCTGTCACAGTATGTTGGCAGGCCGACTAGAGGGAATGCCATACTAGATCTAGTATTAGGAAACGAACCGGGACAGGTCACAGATCTTTCAGTGGATCAGCATCTGGGAGACGCTGACCACCACTCACTGGCCATTAACATTATCATGGAAAAGGATAGAATCAGACAGGACAGGAAAAATTTTAATTGGGGAAGGGCAAATTATGTCTATAAGGCTAGAACTTGCAGGTGTGAATTGGAATGATGTTTTTGTAGGGAAATGTACTATGGACATGTGGTCGATGGTTAGGAAGCTCTTGCAGGATATTAGGGATTAATTTGTCCTGGTGAGGAAGTTAAAGAATTGTAGAGTGAAGGAACCACGGTTAACAAGAGAGGTGGAAAATCTAGTCAGTTGGAAGAAGGCAGCATACGTGAGGCTCAGGAAGCGAGGATTAGATGAGTCTATTGAGGAATATAGGGTAGCAAGAAAGGAGCTTAAGAAGGGGCTGAGGAGAGCAAGAATGGTGTATGAAAGGCCTTGGCGAGTAGTCTAGAGGACAACCCCAAGGCATTCTTCAATTATCCGAAGAAGAAAAGGTTTACAGGAGTGAAGATAGGACGGAATAGAGATAAAGTTGGGAAGATGTTCCTGGAGGCTGTGGAAATGAGTGAGGTGCTCAATGAATACTTCTGTTAGGTATTCACCAATGAGAGGAAACTTAATGATGGTGAGGACAATATGAGTGAGGATGATGTTCTGGAGCATGTTGATATTAAGGGAGAAGAGCTGTTGGATTTGTTAAAAAAAACCGACGGATAAGTCTCCGAGGTCTGAAGGTTTATTCCCCAGGCTGCTCCATGAGGCGAGAGAAGAGATTGATGACCCTGGATATTTATGGTCCTCGTTGTCCACTAGAATGGTACCGGAAGATTGGGGGGACGGGTGAAGGTTGTCCCCATGTTCAAAAAAGTTTGTAGAATTAGTCCAGGTAATTATAGACCAGTGAGCCTTATGCCTGTGGTGGGAAAGCTGTTGGTAAAGCTTCTTAGAGATAGAGTCTATGGGCATTCAGAGATTCATGGTCTGATCAGGGACAGTCAGCATGGCTTTGTGAAGGGGAGATCGAGTCTAACAAGCCTGATATAGTTCTTTGAGTAGGTGACCAGGCATATAGATGAGGGTAGTGCAGTGGATATTATCTACATGGATTTTAGTAAGGCATTTGGCAAGGTACCACACGGTAGGCTTATTCAGAGAGTCAGAAGGTATAGTATCCATGAAGTTTGACCAGGTTTCAGAATTGGCTTGCCTACAGAAAGCAGAGGGTCGTGGTGGAGAGAGTCGGATTGGAGGATTGTGACTAGTGTTGTTCCACAATGATTTTTATTAACAACCTGGATGTTGGGGTGGAAAGGCGGGTTGACAAGTTTCAGATACACAAAGGATGGTGGTGTTGTGGATAGTGCTGAGGATTGTTGAAGATTGCAGAGAGACATTGATAGGATGCAGAAGTGGGCTGAGAAGTGGCAGATGGAGTTCAAAAACCAGAGAAGTGTGTGGTGGTACATTTCGCAAAGCCAAACTCCAAGGCAGAGTAACAAAGAAAGGGCAGGATTCCTGGGAGTTTGGAGGAGCAGAGGTATCTGGAGTGCATGTCCACAGATCCCTGAAAGCTGTCTCACAGGTAGATAGGGTAGTTAAGAAAGCTTATGCAGTGTTAGCTTTCATAAGTCGAGGGATAAAGTTTAAGAGTCGCAGGGTAATGATGCAGCTCTATAAAAGTCTGGTTAGGCCACACTTGGAGTACTGTATCCAGTTCTGGTCGCCTCACTGTAGGAAGGATGTGGAAGCATTGGAAAGGGTACAGAGGAGATTTACCAGGATGCTGCCTGGTTTAGAGAGTATGCATTATGATCAGAGATGAGGGGAGACTGGGCTTTACTCTCTGGAGAGATGGAGGATGAGCGGAGACATGATAGAGGTATATAAGATATTAAGAGGAATAAATAGAGTGGACAGCCAGTTCCTCTTCCCCAGGGCACCACTCAATTCAAGAGGACATTGCATTCAGGTAAGGGGTGAAAAGTTCAAGGGGGATATTAGATTAAGGCTTTTTACACAGAGAGTGGTTGGTGCGTGGAATGCACTGCCTCAGTCAATGGTGGAGGCAGATACCCTGGTGATATTTAAGAGACTACTAGACAGTTACATGGAGGAATTTAATGTGTGTGTGTGTGGGGTGGTTTATATGGGAGTCAGGGTTTATGGGTCGGCACAGCATTGTGGGCCGAAAGGCCTGTATTCTGCTGTATCGTTTCTATGTTTCTTAGGCGACAAACCTATCAATCACCCCCTGCAGATGAGCAAGATCCGTATGCTCCACGGCCGCTGGGCAAAGTGTGTAAATGTAGGACGGGACTATGTTGAAAATTAAATGTGTTCGGTTCTCTAAAATTGACTCTTTCTACATCAGGCCAGGAACTTATCAATCACCACCCCCCCCCCCCCCCCCACCGTACAGCACATCGCCGGATACTGCTGCAGGTTAACTCAATCCGACAATTTACACAGGTACAATTAAGTGGCAATTATCAATCATCAAAATCTTGTTCTAAGAAATAAAGTCATGTAAGTGTAACACTCTGGTTAACATTCTGTCTGCTATGCTGTAAGCATTTCACTTTATCAATTTTGTGAGAGGTCTGTTTTATTATAAGCTTGTAGGGTTTGATCTGAGATGGGGATTTACTGTACAACTTAAGAATGTAGTGTCATCCAGTCAGGATGGTAGAATTGATAAGGGTTCTACAGAATGCTGTGAGGGCAGCTCTTTTGTTGGTGGGAGCTGGGAGAATGCAGGAGGGAGGATGGATGAAGACGGCCGTCCCTCTTGCACAAGGTGCTTTATGCAAATGAATGTCTTCAGGAGGAAGGACCAATACTCTGGAAGTAGAGCCCTTTTTGTTTGTCGTGGATTTCAAGCGGAAACAAATGTTTCTGGATGATTTGATCTCCACTGTGCACAGGTGGCTGCTTAAGTATAATAGGTCATTTTTTTTCCAGCCCTTCCTTTGGTAACTAGGTGCTTAAGTTAACATTCGTAAATATACTTCTTTATAATTTGTATTCAGAGTGAGAAATGTTATGTCTTGCCAAGGGACGATTGCCGGGGTAGAAAAATCACACAGCATTCATACAAACCGGGGTGTGGGTGGGCGAGCGAGCCATCCCAACCTCATAGACTTCACGGTACCACAGTTGCATCACGGCTATACGTGCAAAGCCTGACAAAGGTGAGTTTCTCCCCACAGTGTCCCTGTGGTTGTTAGCAAGTATTTTAGTTGACAACCCCAAATCCTCCTCAAACTCGGAGTGTAATAAAGTCCCTGAATTGCATTCTTTATACCTATACAATATTTTGTGTCCATGTTAGGGCGTCCGAGATATTGACACCCAAGAACTTTAAATTGCTCGCTCTTTCCACTCCTGACCTCTCGATACTGTTTGACTTTGCTCCCTTTTGTTTCAGCCCTTCCTGAACTCCACAATCAGCTCTTTGGTCATGCTGAAGCTGAGTCCAAGGTTGTTGTTGTGGGACCACTCAACTAACTGGTATATCTTGCTCCTGTACGCCCTTTCCTCACAGACCTAAATTCTGCCAACAATGATTACATTCACAGCAGTTTACAGTTGATATTTGAGATGTCCCTAGCCACATAGTCATGGCTTAGAGAAGTTAGAGCAGTGTTAAGCACAACAAAATTGTGCTGTGCCGGCCATTACCCTATATTTGCCATAGGCATAGGGCAATTCACAGGTTGTTGATCAAGCTCCCCTTCGGGCCACCATGCCCATTCTAGTACACAATACCATTCTATTTACAAACACTTCGTCCGCAGGCGGCAATGCCAATGTTTCTGTATGTTCACCTGGATAATGGGGGATAGGACAGTCAGAATCACTGCATACATACACTGTCTACGCCCCATGACAGCGTATTCCTGGTCCCAATACCCCTCACCACCATACCACCACCTCTGGGTGACATTGCTCACAGCCCCTCTGAACCTCTTGCACGGCCACGTCAATCTGTCCTGTGTACTATTGAGAACTGTGCTACAAGGGGTGATCGTTCGCACTGTGAACCCATCCATACTTCTCCACACCTATCGGTCGGAACACCCCAGTTAGTCTATTCCGGTCTACAAGGATCAATCCAGCCTGAGCAGTCTGCCTTAAAGAGAAGGGAAATGGACGATCTCGAAAAAGTTTCTGTAGTGGAAGAGGAAGAGTGTGGAATGGGGAGAAGCTGATCGGGAGTAAAGGAGGTGGAGGGGAAAGAGCTGGTGGGGAGAGACCGTGCAGGAAGGGGACGTGTTTTGTATGGTATTCAAAACAAACTTTTCACTCACCCTCCGTACCACGGGAACTGGACATGTGCCCCCCCTCAGTTCAATGACTGTCATCGCTGGGAACTAAGCACAACCACCGTGATTTCCCACTACTCTCAGCCTGTCACCTTTCCAGAAATTAAATTAATCCCACTGTCTGTTGTGTAATCATTAACCGAGTCTTCGCTTTTAACCTCACCAACATCTCCAGCACAGTGTTTTGTCAAATACTGCATTCCTGTGGGTGACATGAAGGCGATGTGGGACAGCAAAGAGCGCAACAGATATCCATATTAACAGACTAATGCCGAGGGATATGTGTGTGTGTGTGTGTGTGTGTGTGTGTTGTGAGAGAGAGAGAGAGAGAGAGATGCGAGAGAGAGAGAAGTGAGAGAGAGAGAGAGAGAGAGAGAGAGAGAGAGAGAGAGAGAGAGAGAGAGAGAGAGAATAGGGAAAAACGAGGGAGCATTGATGAAATAGAGGCTGGAGGGACAGTGGGAAAGAGAAGGGAGGAATCGCTGAGAGCGAGATATTGGAGTGTGCGTTAGACAGATACAGTGAAGCGCGAAACCCAGAGAGAAAGGGGAAAAGAACAATAGATGTAGTATGATTTCCTGGTCTCTCATACCGAATGATTACAATTTCTCTAAGCTCTCATCTCCAGAGTTCACAGTTTCACTGCAAAGACCATGAGTGGTCCGCATTCCCTCTGTGTCGCCTTGCTGTACAAGGTGTGTGCTTGTCCGGCTCCTGTACATACCGAGAGATGACACGGGATATTGATATAAATGAGAAGAAAAACAACTCATGATTTTAGTGTCTCCAAGCCGCAGGTTTTGCATCATCCAATGGAGCTACCTTGTGCAAACAGAAACTCAATAATTCACCGGGAGACACTGCATCAGTAGCACCTATACTAGTGGATCCAGAGAACAGCTGAAGCCAGCTGAAGCCACCACCTACTTTGCCTATTGGGAAGACTGTTTCTGAAGCACCTGGCCATTCTGCTCAAAGCTTCCAACTCAGCATGAATCACATATGCAAAGCTGGCAAGGCATCTGCTAACTCGGTGATTCAATCACCCGCCCATTTATGAGATTACAGAGAGCTGCACCTGGCTTTCTGGCAACGAAATGGCAGTCACTATGTGGTACATTAAGACAGTCCATTCAGCCCATCAAAGCTGCTTCATCAATCAATTATGTTTAATCCCGGATCACCTTTGATGCCCTGACGAATCAGGAAATTATCTTTTTTTTTTGCTTTCAATATTTCCACGGACTTGGCTTGCACACCTGTCCGTGGCCGAGCATTCTGCAGATTCACCACTCTCTGGAAAAACAATATCCTACTTAACTTTGTTCTAAAGTGATCCCTCTCAAATCTGACGTTGTGTCTGCAATTTCTGGAGACTCTGTATATGAAACATCGTCTCCACATTCACCTAAACAAGTCTTTTCAACATTTGGTAGATTTCAATGCGACCTACCCACATTCTTCTAAATGCCAGGGCGTACAGGGCCAATGCTCTTACATCTTAACCCTTCTTTCCCAGAATCATCCTCGTAATCTGGACTCCCCCCCGATGTGAACGCATGCTTTCTGAGATACGGGGTATAAAACTGTTGACAGTACGCCAGGTGCAAACAGTGCGGACTGTTGCTTATAAGTACTCAGCTAATCTCGCTGTTTTATATTATATTCCATATTGAAATGAGTACCAACATCTGCCTTCTTTACGACCAGCTCATTTCTCAACATTGTATTCAACCTGCCAATTTTTTCCCATTCTTCCAATTTTTATATCCTTAGACCATAAAACCATTAGACAAAGGAGTAGAATTAAGCCATTCAAACCAGTAAGTCCTTCTACAATTTCTTAATGGCTGATCCCGGATCGATTCAACCCCATGCACCTGCCCTCTCATCATTTCCCTTGATGCCCCACTTTCTTTCTGTAATCCCATTGCTTCTTCAGAGCTACATTCCCCTCCAACTATCTTCATAACTTCCGACAACGTTGCTGCAAAGCCATCAATTTCTTTATCTAAATCATTGACAAAAGTATGAAAATTAGGTTTCTAATACTGGCCTCTGGAGAACACTACTATTCACTGGCAGACAACCAGGAAATGCCCCGCTTTATTCCAGTCGCTGGCCCCTGCCTGTCAGCCATCCCTCTATCTATGTCAGCATCTTTCCTGTATTTCCATGTATTTTATCATGTTAAGCGGCCTCATGCGTGGCACCTTGTGAAATGTCTTCTGGAAATACAAGTAAAGGATTGGAGGGTTGTGAATGCTGTTCCTTTATTAAAGAAAGGGAGTAGAGATAGACGAGGAAATTATAGACCAGTGAGTCTCCATTCAGTGGTTGGCAAGTTGATAGAAAACATCCTTGCAGGCAGGATTCATGAATATTTGGAGACGTATAATATGATTAGGAATAGTCAACATGACTTTATCAAAGGCAGGTCGTGTCTTATGAACCTGACTGAAATTTTTGACCATGTGATATTGATGAAAGCAAGGCAGTAGATGTAGTGTATATGGATTTCAGCAAGATACCCCATGCAAGGCTTATTGAGAGAATAAGGATGCATGGGTTCCAAGGGGACATTGCTTTGAGCATCGAGAGTTGGCTTGCCCACGGAAGGCAATGAGTGGTTGCAGGTGGGTCACATTCTACAAGGAGGCCGGTGACCAGTGGTGTGTCTCAGGGATCTGTTGTGGGACCACTACTCTTCAGTATCTTTGTAGATGATCTGGATGAGGAAGTGGAAGGTGGGTTAGTAAATTTGCTGATAACGCAAAGTTTGGTGGTGTTGTGGATAGTTTGGAGGGCCATCAAAGATTACAGTTGGAGATTGATAGTATGCAAAACTGAGCTGCAAAATGACAGATGGAGTTCATCCCAGATAAGTGTGAGGTGGTTCATTTTGCTAGGTCAAATAGGATGGCAGAATATAGTATTAATCGTAATATTCTTGGCAGTGTGAAGGATCAGAGAGATCTTGGGGTCCGAGTCCATAGGGCACTCAAAGCTGCTGCGCAGGTTTCCTCTGTGGTTAAGCAGGCAGACTGTGCATTGGCCTTCATCAATCGTGGCTTTAAGTTTAGGACCCGAGAGGTAATGCTGCAGCTATATAGGAACCTGTTCAAACTCCACTTGGAGTACTGTGCTCAGTTCTGATAGACTCACTGCAGGAAGGATGTGGAAACCATAGAAAGGGTGCAGAGGAGCTTTACAAGGATGTCACCTGGATTGGAGAGCATGCCTTATGAGAATTGTTTGAGTGAACTTGGCCTTTTCTCCTTGGAGAGACGGAGGATGAGAGGTGATCTGACAGAGGTGTATAAGATGATGAAGGGCATTTATCGTGTGGATAGCAAAGGCTTTTTCCCAGGGCTGAAATGGCCAACACGAGAGGGCACAGTTGTAATGTGTTTGGAGGTAGGTACAGAGGAAATGCCAGATGTACGTTTATTTACACAGTGAAGGTGAGTTCGCGTAATGGGCAGTCGACGACGGTCTTGGAGGCGAAAACGATAGTGTCGTTTAAGAGACTTCTGGATAGGTATATGGAGCTTAGAAAATTAGAGGGCTATGGGTAACCCTAGGTAGATTCTGAGGTAAGGACATGTTCAGTACAGCGTTTTAGGCTGAAGGGCCTGTATTGTGCTATAGGCTTTCTATCTTTCTATGTAATGGCTTCTTTGAAATGTTTCACTGCTAAGGCTCAGGTAATAGCTTCTAAGTAATGTTCCCTGCTGAGGTAATTGTTTCTCTGTAGCAGCAATGTTTGGGTTATGCCTGTTAGCCCATCGGAGATTGTTGCTTTGTCTTGTGTATCAGGAAGGACGTTGTCTTTGCGGTTTTTGTCGAGGAGAGATGAAGAGGGAGGACGCGTGTGGAGAGAGTGGGTAGACCACCAGGCGGAGTGGACTGGGATGTGGAAGTCCGAAGTTCGGCGACGCTCGGAGGAGACCGATGGTGGAAGAATGACTACTGAGTGAGCTCAAACGTGACTTTGACTTGACTTGGGCACTTTTTTTATTTTCAGTACTATATTTAGATTAAGATTCATAATGTTCTATCATTTAATTGCATATGGTGTACTATCTGGTATTTTACGTTGTGGGTTTGTAGCTGGGTGTACAGTGCACAACATCCACACAATGTGATTACCCAGTTTGGAGGGGCCGAAGGCCGACTCCCCTAGACGAACAGGAGCTGGGCGAGCCTGAGGGTTACATTTGTGCCAAAGACATCCAACTCCCTTCATTATTTTTCATGCTAATTGTTACGTCCTCGAGGAACCCTGTCAGATTTGTCAGGCAGGGTAGCTGAACGGGCCTGTAATTTCATTCTTTATTTGCCTTCCTCCCTTTTTGAAGAGTGCAGAGACATTTGCAATTTGACATTCCTCCGGAAACATAACAGAATTCAGTGATTCTTGAAAAATGATAACCACTGCATCTGCTATCTCTTCGGCAACCTCTTTCAGAACTGTGGGATGTCAACCATATGGTCCACTTGTCAATTTAAGACCTTAGCGTTTCTTTGGCGCTTTTTCCTTTGTAATAGAAAAGGCACTCACTCATGCTCCCTGGCACTCACGGTCTTCAGGAACACTGTTAAAGTCTTTCACAGGGAGAGCTGATGTAAAGTACTCATGAGCTTCATATGCCATTTCTTTATCCCCCATTACTACTTCACCAGCATTATTTCCAGTAGTCCAATTTCAACTCTCACCGCCCTTTTACTCTTTATATAACTGAAAAACAAACTTTTAGCATTCCACTTTATATTATTGGCCAGTTTGCCCTCATGTTTATTCTTTTGGACTCGTATAGCTTTCTTAGTGGCCTTACGTTGGATTAAAACAAATTCTCAAACATGCAGAGACCCTTCCTACAGGCCGAGAACCAAGTTCCTCGCCCAGAACGTCGACAGTACACTATTTCTAATTTCTGATGTAAAATCATCTAGAAAAATGATGCAAACTACTTTATGTATTTATCTGATTGTACAATTTGAGCCTAGGAAGGCAGAGTCATTTTTATCAGACAAAGTCCAAATTGTCTAAAGCAGTGTTAACAGTAAAATAAAAATACAATACGTTCCCCTTCCCACTCGACGCACTGATGTCCCCTTCTCCCTTCCGCAAACCTCCTCCTTCGACATATCGTTCCGGTTTGCTGCCCTGCTCTGGATGTTTTAATCCGGAATTCCCGACGAGACATCAATCAGCCACACTGTTACAGCTCATTCCTCCTCAAACCTTACCGACTCTGAACTCCACTCTCTCTGTGCGTATCCCAAATTTACAATCAAACCCCCAGACAAAGGATGTGCTGTTGGACTGTTTCCGAGTGAACTTGTGAAATCCAATATCTCCTTATCCGTACCACATGAGGAGGACCCCGCTCCAGAACTACATAAAACTGTCTCTTGCACCATTACTAACCTCATCAGTTCTGGAGATCTCCCATCCACTCACGGATCCTTCGCCCACAACTGCTTACATTGACCCAATACCCAAGATCCACAATCCCGACTGTGCTGGGTAGGCATATTATCTCTGCCTGCTCCTGACCCACTGCACTCGTATGCTCATAGCTCGACTCGATTCTGTCTTCCTCGGTCAGTCCCTTCCAATCTGTATCGGTGAAACTTCTCATGCTCGCGATCTTCTTTCTAGCGTTCAACTCCCTGGCCACGATTACCTCATTTACACCATGAGTGATCATTCCCAATGCACTTCTACCCCCGATCTACTAACACTTTCCTCTGCCTGATAGAATTGGCCCTCACCCTCAACAATGTTTCCTTTGGCTCCGTCCGCATTATCCAAGCTCGTGTGTTGGCCATTGGCTACGTCCCTATTCCAAGCCTTCGCCAGAAATGGTCCCTATCTTGTTCCTCCAGAACATTGATGTGTTATGCTCCGGTCCCGAGCCGGCGTTCCGGTTCATGGTCCGGGCCGCGGACTCCGGGTCTTGTAGCCATCCGCCTTTCACCCTTGAGCCTAATTTCATTTCTGGATCATCTTGGCTTGTTGGGGCTCAAGGTGACGCACCTGATGCCCATCGGCTGGCGGTGTATAGAGGGGCCTCTGGCACTGAGTGGAATTGGGGGGTTGTCTTGCCTATCCTGCTCACCCCTGGTTGTCCTGCTTATCCTGCTCACCCCTGGTTGTCCTGCCTATCCTGCTCACCCCTGGTTGTCCTGCCTATCCTGCTCACCCCTGGTTGTCCTGCCTATCCTGCTCACCCCTGGTTGTCCTGCCTATCCTGCTCACCCCTGGTTGTCCTGCCTATCCTGCTCACCCCTGGTTGTCCTGCCTATCCTGCTCACCCCTGGTTGTCCTGCTTATCCTGCTCACCCCTGGTTGTCCTGTTTATCCTGCTCACCCCTGGTTGTCCTGCTTATCCTGCTCACCCCTGGTTGTCCTGCTTATCCTGCTCACCCCTGGTTGTCCTGCTTATCCTGCTCACCCCTGGTTGTCCTGCCTATCCTCCTCACCCCTGGTTGTCCTGCCTATCCTGGTCACCCCTGGTTGTCCTGCTTATCCTGCTCACCCCTGGTTGTCCTGCCTATCCTGCTCACCCCTGGTT
Source organism: Hemitrygon akajei (assembly GCF_048418815.1). Taxonomy (NCBI): domain Eukaryota; kingdom Metazoa; phylum Chordata; class Chondrichthyes; order Myliobatiformes; family Dasyatidae; genus Hemitrygon; species Hemitrygon akajei. The sequence goes on from NW_027332053.1 coordinate 12,069, forward strand.
GTCCTGCCTATCCTGCTCACCCCTGGTTGTCCTGCCTATCCTGCTCACCCCTGGTTGTCCTGCCTATTCTGCTCACCCCTGGTTGTCCTGCCTATCCTGCTCACCCCTGGTTGTCCTGCCTATTCTGCTCACCACTGGTTGTCCTGCCTATCCTGCTCACCCCTGGTTGTCCTGCCTATTCTGCTCACCCCTGGTTGTCCTGCTTATCCTGCTCACCCCTGGTTGTCCTGCTTATCCTCCTCACCCCTGGTTGTCCTGCTTATCCTCCTCACCCCTGGTTGTCCTGCTTATCCTGCTCACCCCTGGTTGTCCTGCCTATCCTCCTCACCCCTGGTTGTCCTGCTTATCCTGCTCACCCCTGGTTGTCCTGCTTATCCTCCTCACCCCTGGTTGTTCTGCTCATCCTCCTCACCCCTGGTTGTTCTGCTCATCCTCCTCACCCCTGGTTGTCCTGCCTATCCTGCTCACCCCTGGTTGTCCTGTTTATCCTGCTCACCCCTGGTTGTCCTGCCTATCCTGCTCACCCCTGGTTGTCCTGCCTATTCTGCTCACCCCTGGTTGTCCTGCTTATCCTGCTCACCCCTGGTTGTCCTGCCTATTCTGCTCCCCCCTGGTTGTCCTGCTTATCCTGCTCACCCCTGGTTGTCCTGCTTATCCTGCTCACCCCTGGTTGTCCTGCCTATTCTGCTCACCCCTGGTTGTCCTGCTTATCCTCCTCAGCCCTTGTTGTCCTGCCTATCCTGCTCACCCCTGGTTGTCCTGCCTATCCTGCTCACCCCTGGTTGTCCTGCTTATCCTGCACACCCCTGGTTGTCCTGCCTATCCTCCTCACCCCTGGTTGTCCTGCTTATCCTGCTCACCCCTGGTTGTCCTGCCTATCCTCCTCACCCCTGGTTGTCCTGCCTATTCTGCTCACTCCTGGTTGTCCTGCTTATCCTCCTCAGCCCTTGTTGTCCTGCTTATCCTGCTCACCCCTGGTTGTCCTGCCTATCCTGCTCACCCCTGGTTGTCCTGCTTATCCTGCTCACCCCTGGTTGTCCTGCCTATCCTGCTCACCCCTGGTTGTCCTGCCTATCCTGCTCACCCCTGGTTGTCCTGCCTATCCTGCTCACCCCTGGTTGTCCTGCCTATCCTGCTCACCCCTGGTTGTCCTGCCTATTCTGCTCACCCCTGGTTGTCCTGCTTATCCTGCTCACCCCTGGTTGTCCTGCTTATCCTGCTCACCCCTGGTTGTCCTGCTTATCCTCCTCACCCCTGGTTGTCCTGCTTATCCTCCTCACCCCTGGTTGTCCTGCTTATCCTCCTCACCCCTGGTTGTCCTGCTTATCCTGCTCACCCCTGGTTGTCCTGCCTATTCTGCTCACCCCTGGTTGTCCTGCTTATCCTGCTCACCCCTGGTTGTCCTGCTTATCATGCTCACCCCGGTTGTCCTGCTTATCATCCTCACCCCTGGTTGTCCTGCTTATCATCCTCACCCCTGGTTGTCCTGCTTATCCTCCTCACCCCTGGTTGTCCTGCCTATTCTGCTCACCCCTGGTTGTCCTGCTTATCCTCCTCACCCCTGGTTGTCCTGCTTATCCTGCTCACCCCTGGTTGTCCTGCTTATCCTCCTCACCCCTGGTTGTCCTGCTTATCCTCCTCACCCCTGGTTGTCCTGCTTATCCTGCTCACCCCTGGTTGTCCTGCCTATCCTCCTCACCCCTGGTTGTCCTGCCTATTCTGCTCACTCCTGGTTGTCCTGCTTATCCTCCTCAGCCCTTGTTGTCCTGCTTATCCTGCTCACCCCTGGTTGTCCTGCCTATCCTGCTCACCCCTGGTTGTCCTGCTTATCCTGCTCACCCCTGGTTGTCCTGCCTATCCTGCTCACCCCTGGTTGTCCTGCTTATCCTGCTCACCCCTGGTTGTCCTGCCTATCCTGCTCACCCCTGGTTGTCTTGCTTATCCTGCTCACCCCTGGTTGTCCTGCCTATCCTGCTCACCCCTGGTTGTCCTGCTTATCCTGCTCACCCCTGGTTGTCCTGTTTATCCTGCTCACCCCTGGTTGTCCTGCTTATCCTGCTCACCCCTGGTTGTCCTGCTTATCCTGCTCACCCCTGGTTGTCCTGCCTATCCTGCTCACCCCTGGTTGTCCTGCCTATCCTGCTCACCCCTGGTTGTCCTGCCTATCCTGCTCACCCCTGGTTGTCCTGCCTATCCTGCTCACCCCTGGTTGTCCTGCTTATCCTGCTCACCCCTGGTTGTCCTGCCTATCCTGCTCACCCCTGGTTGTCCTGCTTATCCTGCTCACCCCTGGTTGTCCTGCCTATCCTGCTCACTCCTGGTTGTCCTGCTTATCCTGCTCACCCCTGGTTGTCCTGCTTATCCTCCTCACCCCTGGTTGTCCTGCTTATCCTGCTCACCCCTGGTTGTCCTGCCTATCCTGCTCACCCCGGGTTGTCCTGCTTATCCTGCTCACCCCTGGTTGTCCTGCTTATCCTGCTCACCCCTGGTTGTCCTGCTTATCCTGCTCACCCCTGGTTGTCCTGCCTATCCTGCTCACCCCGGGTTGTCCTGCTTATCCTGCTCACCCCTGGTTGTCCTGCTTATCCTGCTCACCCCTGGTTGTCCTGCCTATCCTGCTCACCCCTGGTTGTCTTGCTTATCCTGCTCACCCCTGGTTGTCCTGCCTATCCTGCTCACCCCGGGTTGTCCTGCTTATCCTGCTCACCCCTGGTTGTCCTGCTTATCCTGCTCACCCCTGGTTGTCCTGCTTATCCTGCTCACCCCTGGTTGTTCTGCTTATCCTCCTCACCCCTGGTTGTCCTGCTTATCCTGCTCACCCCTGGTTGTCCTGCTTATCCTGCTTACCCCTGGTTGTCCTGCTTATCCTGCTCACCCCTGGTTGTCCTGTTTATCCTGCTCACCCCTGGTTGTCCTGCCTATCCTGCTCACCCCTGGTTGTCCTGCTTATCCTGCTCACCCCTGGTTGTCCTGCCTATCCTGCTCACCCCTGGTTGTCCTGCTTATCCTGCTCACCCCGGGTTGTCCTGATTATCCTGCTCACCCCTGGTTGTCCTGCCTATCCTGCTCACCCCAGGTTGTCCTGCCTATCCTGCTCACCCCTGGTTGTCCTGCCTATCCTGCTCACCCCTGGTTGTCCTGCTTATCCTGCTCACCCCGGGTTGTCTTGCTTATCCTGCTCAACCCTGGTTGTCCTGCCTATCCTGCTCACCCCGGGTTGTCCTGCTTATCCTGCTCACCCCTGGTTGTCCTGCTTATCCTGCTCACCCCTGGTTGTCCTGCTTATCCTGCTCACCCCTGGTTGTCCTGCTTATCCTGCTCACCCCTGGTTGTCCTGCCTATCCTGCTCACCCCTGGTTGTACTGCTTATCCTGCTCACCCCTGGTTGTCCTGCCTATCCTGCTCACCCCTGGTTGTCCTGCTTATCCTGCTCACCCCTGGTTGTCCTGCTTATCCTGCTCACCCCTGGTTGTCCTGCTTATCCTGCTCACCCCTGGTTGTCCTGCTTATCCTGCTCACCCCTGGTTGTCCTGCCTATCCTGCTCACCCCTGGTTGTACTGCTTATCCTGCTCACCCCTGGTTGTCCTGCCTATCCTGCTCACCCCTGGTTGTCCTGCTTATCCTGCTCACCCCTGGTTGTCCTGCTTATCCTGCTCACCCCTGGTTGACCTGCTTATCCTGCTCACCCCTGGTTGTCCTGCCTATCCTGCTCACCCCTGGTTGTCCTGCTTATCCTGCTCACCCCTGGTTGTCCTGCCTATCCTGCTCACCCCTGGTTGTCCTGCTTATCCTGCTCACCCCTGGTTGTCCTGCCTATCCTGCTCACCCCTGGTTGTCCTGCTTATCCTGCTTACCCCTGGTTGTCCCGCTTATCCTGCTCACCCCTGGTTGTCTTGCTTATCCTTCTCACCCCTGGTTGTCCTGCCTATCCTGCTCACCCCTGGTTTTCTTGCTTATCCTGCTCACCCCTGGTTGTCCTGCCTATCCTGCTCACCCCTGGTTGTCCTGCTTATCCTGCTCACCCCTGGTTGTCCTGCTTATCCTGCTCACCCCTGGTTGTCCTGCTTATCCTGCTCACCCCTGGTTGTCCTGCCTATCCTGCTCACCCCTTGTTGTCCTGTCTATCCTGCTCACCCTTGGTTGTACTGCTTATCCTCCTCACCCCTGGTTGTCCTGCTTATCCTGCTCACCCCTGGTTGTCCTGCCTATCCTGCCCACCCCTGGTTGTCCTGCTTATCCTGCTCACCCTTGGTTGTCCTGCCTATCCTGCTCACCCCTGGTTGTCCTGCCTATCCTGCTCACCCCTCGTTGTCCTGCTTATCCTGCTCACCCCTGATTGTCCTGTTTATCCTGCTCACCCCTGGTTGTCCTGCTTATCCGGCTCACCCCTGGTTGTCCCGCTTATCCTGCTCACCCCTGGTTGTCCTGCTTATCCTGCTCACCCCTGGTTGTCTTGCCTATCCTGCTCACCGCTGGTTGTCCTGCTTATCCTGCTCACCCCTGGTTGTTCTGCTCATCCTCCTCACCCCTGGTTGTCCTGCTTATCCTGCTCACCCCTGGTTGTCCTGCTTATCCTTCTCACCCCTGGTTGTCCTGCTTATCCTGCTCACCCCTGGTTGTCCTGCTTATCCTGCTCACCCCTGGTTGTCCTGCCTATCCTGCTCACCCCTGGTTGTCCTGCCTATCCTGCTCACCCCTGGTTGTCCTGCTTATCCTGCTCACCCCTGGTTGTCCTGCTTATCCTCCTCACCCCTGGTTGTCCTGCTTATCCTGCTCACCCCTGGTTGTCCTGCCTATCCTGCTCACCCCTGGTTGTCCTGCTTATCCTGCTCACCCTTGGTTGTCCTGCCTATCCTGCTCACCCCTGGTTGTCCTGCCTATCCTGCTCACCCCTGGTTGTCCTGCTTATCCTGCTCACCCCTGATTGTCCTGCTTATCCTGCTCACCCCTGGTTGTCTTGCCTATCCTGCTCACCCCTGGTTGTCCTGCTTATCCTGCTCACCCCTGGTTGTCCTGCTTATCCTGCTCACCCCTGGTTGTCCTGCTTATCCTTCTCACCCCTGGTTGTCCTGCTTATCCTGCTCACCCCTGGTGGTCCTGCTTATCCTGCTCACCCCTGGTTGTCCTGCTTATCCTGCTCACCCCTGGTTGTCCTGCCTATCCGGCTCACCCCTGGTTGTCCTGCCTATCCTGCTCACCCCTGGTTGTCCTGCTTATCCTGCTCACCCCTGGTTGTCTTGCCTATCTTGCTCACCCCTGGTTGTACTGCTTATCCTGCTCCTCGGGTTTGCCCTGGCTTGGAGTACCATCGTTAAAGACGAATTTTTCGAGTAAGTCTGGCAATCACCCTGGGCGAGGTTTCCTTTCTATCCCTTGCCTCCGTTGGGCAAACCTGGCCGGACTGCTGTTGCCCGACGGGGGACTCTGCCCCTTCCTACCCCTTGCTGCATTCGAGTTGTGCTCCGCAAGCTACCCATGTGCCCTGCCACCTGCGCAGGGCCCGTGTTCCTTCTTCGGAGGTCTGGGCCCTGCCTAGAAGTTATGCGGCTCCCCCAGAGAACTCCAAGATTCTGCCAGAAGTCCTAGACCCAGCCGGACCTCCATAAAACTCCTCTGAACTCCGGTATCCTGCCTTGCCTGAACTCCGGGATCCTGCCTTGCCTGAACTCTAAGACTCTCTTGGAACCCCAGAGTCGCCTTGAACGCCATGTCCCTCACGTACACCACGGTCCCCACATCTTGTCTATCGTTTAGCTGTTCCCATCCTGTCCCTAGTACTTCAGTGTCTGCGTCCTGCACTTGTGTCCAGCCGCCTGTCCACTTATGACATTGATGACTGCATCGATGCTGTTTCAGGCACCTGCTCTGAGGCCGTGAATTTCATCACATTGGCCACGAACGTCCACACTGACCTTGAGTAAACTTGGTCCATTTTAACAACTGCCTTACCTTGCTCGATCTCTTTGTCTCAATCAAAGGAAACAAATTGCCGACCCTCTTCATTAGGAACATACCGGCTCCAACAGTTATCTGGTCCATATCTCTTCTCTCGCAGTTTCCTGTAAAAATGCTATTCCCTTTTCTCCTTTCCTTCATCTCATCAGCATCTGCTCCAAGAATTTGGCCTCCATTCCAGATCAGAGCTGCCTACTCTCCGCGGCCCTAAACATCGATTGCACTCTTTTCCACAGTTGCTGCTTGATCTTCTGAGTTCTTCCTGCATTTCAATCTATCAAAAATGATTAAAATATGTTCCCTTATTCGTCAATTGATATTGCACTCATCTTCTCCGATGTTAACACATCCCCTCTTATTGGGACCAAATGGCTCACAGTACTCCAAAATTGACCTGCCCAGCGCTTTATTTAATCTGACAAAATGCATGCCCATACAGGGGAAGACACTGCATTCAATTAGCTACCTCTTTGCCATTCTCCATATCTTTTCAATTCATTATGGAGTCTGCCCACTTTCTCAAAACTATCTACCCCTCTACGTATCTTCGCATCATCTGAAGACTTTGCCACAAAGCCATCTATTCCACTTTCACAGATAGTTCTTACGTATAACGTAAGTGGACCCAACACAGACCTCTGTGGAGAATCACTAGTCACCGACAACCTACCAGAAAAGGCTCTCTTTATTCTGACTCTTTCCTTCCTGCTATACAGTAATTGCTTTCTCTATGCTAGCATCGGTCATGCAATACCGTGGATCATTACTTTTTAAGCAGCCTCATGTCTGATGCCCTATCAGAGGTCTTCTAAAAATCCAAGTGCACACCAGCTACCGATTCTACATTGTCTATTCTGTTTGATAATCTCTCAAGGAATTCCAGTAGTTTTGTCAAGCAAAACCGATCCCTGAGAAAAAAATCATGCTGACATTTGTCAGAAATCATGTTGACTCTAATAATCGAGTTAAACATCTTCTTAGACACTGAGATCAGCCTAATTGTCCTGTCCTTTCTTCTGGCTCTCTCGCTTCATGAAGCTTTGAGTGACATTTGCAATTTTCCATTTCTTCAGAAGCATGCCGGAATCAAATGACACATGAACGATGACTATTCTGCTTCCCTAATCACGTGCTCCACATATTAGGACCCGGGAGGGCATCATATCTTGTCCAGGAGACTTTTCAACCTTCGGTCTTCGATATCCAAAGAACATTCTCCCTTCCAATAGCAACTTCACACACATTGTCCTTGACACTCTGGAGTTTCTGACATAACTCTCGGTTGTCTATACTGTATTTTTGATATTAGTGTATTCACCAGGTGGCCCTGTAATGCTACAGGGGACCCCTCTGTTTCTGGGATGAGGTCTCCCGATCTGCGCCAGGCTTTCGAAGCTTCCTTGTAGACATCTAGTCTGCTCAGTTGACAGGGTATTGTTCCAGAGACGTTCATGTTCCCACATTTGTTAAATTCTACTCCTGTATTGATTATTTCATGTTTACTGGGCTGTTCTTTCCTTTAGGTATAACGGCGTGTGCTTCTTGTCAGAATGCATATGCTCACATGGGCTATGAATTCCGCTTTCTTTGATGTCATTATATTATTAGAAGGGTTACCTAACCTCTCAGTATGTAACACCCTGGGAAAGGTTCCACGGCTAAAGTAATGTAGCAGCTTCCTGTTGCAGCTGGGTTTGAATTATGGTTAGCGATAACGGGAGTTTTCTAATGTGAACTAGAACTTTTGTTTGGAGTAACCGTGATTAGATGGAGCAAGGGTTCGTAGTTGACAGAGGATTGGTCAATATGCCTTTTATCTTATGCCACGTGCTATTATTCCTTGGCACTGACTTTATAAAGGGCAGCAAAGTGCATTGCATCCACACAAAACGGGGTTTGTGGTGGCAGAGCCCTTTCAATATTATTCTTCCCCCTTTGGTCCTCGGTAATGTTAATCTAACTGTGCTGGAGTGTATTTTTTTTTTTAGAAAGTTTGTCCTGTGACGTCTTATTTTTCTTTGTAAATTTTCCAGATTGATATCGTGTCAAAATATTTTGTCAAATGAAGACGTTAATTCGGATATAACCATAGAATCATATAACAATTAGAGCATGGAAACAGGCCATATCGGCCCTCCTAGTCCATGTCGAAAGCCTACTCTCACCTAGTCCCACCGACTTGCACTCAGACCATCACCCCCCATTCCTTTCCTGTCCATATACCTATCCATTTTTTAAATGACCTAATCGAACCTGCCTCTACCGCTTCTACTAGAAGCTCGTTCCACACAGCTACCACTCTCTGAGTAAAGAAGTCCCCACTCGAGTTACCCCTAAACGTTTGCACCCTAACTCTCAAATCATGCCCTCTTGCTTGAATCTCCCCTTCTCTCAATGAAAAAAGCCTATCCACGTCAACTCTATCTATCTTTCCCCACATAATTTTAAATACCTCTATCAAGTCCACCCTCAACCTTCTACGCTCCAAAGAATAAAGAAATAACTTGTTCTTCTCTGTAACATAGGTGCTGAAGCCCAGGTAACATTCTACTAAATATCCTCTGTACTCTCTCAATTTTGTTGACATTTTTCCTTTAGTTCGGTGACCAGAACTGTAGTCAATACTCCAAATTTGTCCTCACCAATGCCTTGTACAATTTTAACATTACGTTCCAAATCCTATACTCAATGCTCTGATTTATAAAGCCCAGCATACCAAACGTTTTTTTTCACCACCCTATCCACATGAAATTCCACATTCAGGGAACTATGCACCATTATTCCTGGATGACTCTGTTCTACTGCATTCATCAATGCCTTACCATTTACCATGTATGTCCTATTTTGATTAGTCCTACCAAAATGTAGCACCTCACACTGATCAACATTAAACTCCATCTGCTATCTGTCAGCCCACTCTTCTAACTGGCCTAAATCTCTCTGCAAGCTTTGTAAACCTACTTCACTATCGACAACGCCACCTATCTTAGTGTCTCCTGCATACTTACTTATCCTATTTACCACCCCATCATCCAGATCATTAATGCATATGAAAAACAACATTGGACCCAGTACAGATCCCTGAGGCACAACACTTGTCACTGGCCTCCAACCTAACAAACAGTTATCAACCTCTGCTCTCTGGAATCTCCCATCTAACCACTGTTGAATCCATTTTACAAATTCAATATTAATACCTAACGATTGAACCTTCCTAACTATCCTTCCGTGTGGAACCTTGTCAAAGGCCTTACTGAAGTCCGTATAGACAACACCCACTGCTTTACCGTCGTCAACCTCCCTTGTAATCACTTCAAAAAATTCAATAGGATTTGTCAAACATGCCCTTCCTCGCACAAATCCATGTAGACTGTTCCTAATCAGACCCTGTCTATCCAGATAATTATATATTCCGTTTCCAAGAATACTTTCCATTAATTGACCCACCACTGCCATCGAACTTACAGTGCAATTATTGCTAGGTTTACTCTTGGAACCCTTTTTAAACAATAGGACCACATGAGCATTTCGCCAATCCTCCGGCACCATCCCCGTTTCTAATGAAATTTGAAATATTTCTGTCCGAGCCCCTGCTGTTTCTACACTAACTTCCCTCAAGATCCTAGGGAATATCCTGTCAGGACCCGGAGTTCTATCCACTTTTATATTCTTTAGAAGCGCCAGTACTTCCTCTTATTTAATCATCATAGTTTACATAACTACCATACTTGTTTCCCTTATCGTGCACAATTCAATATCCTTCTCCTTAGTGAATATCGAAGAAAAGAAATTGTTCAAAATCTCCCCCATCTCTTTTGGTTCCACACATAGCTGTCCACTCTGATTCTCTAAGGGAGCACTTTTATCCCTCACTATCCTTTTGCTATTAATATAACTGTACAAACCCTTCGGATTTATTTTCACCTTACTTGCCAAAGCAACCTCATATCTTCTTTTAGCTTTTCTAATGTCTTTCTTAATATTCTTTTTACTTTCTTTATATTCCTCGAGCACCTCATTTAGTCCATGCTACCTGTACATATTGTAGATCTTTCTCATTTTCCGAACCAGGTTTCGAATATCCTTTGAAAACCATGGCTCCCTCAAAGTTTTAACCTTTCCTTTCAACCTAACAGGAACATAAAGAAACTGTACCCTCAAAATTTTACCTTTAAATGACCTCCATTTCTCTATTACATCCTTCCCATAAAACAAATTGTCCGAATCCACTCCTTCTAAATCCTCAAAGTTAGCCTTTCTCCAATCAAAAATCTCAACCCTGGGTCCAGACCTATCCTTCTTCATAATTATATTGAAACTAATGGCATTGTGATACATTGGTTACATCGGAAGTCTTCATTGCACTTTTTATGTTTACTAAAGAGCTTTATTTCGCAGACCGTGTTCGAAGAAAGTCCAAACCCGTGCAAGCATTGAGTGCCGTCGGGAAAATGCCTTGGTTTAGTTTCAAATGCATGGGGAACCTGCGCCATCGTCTCTTGTGGGGTCGAACGTGCCGGGGTCATTCTTCACCGTGAGTCTACATGAGAGCACAGTTTTGCAGTAGTCATTGCTCCACGGAGTGTTATAACTTGAGGTCGGTTCCTCACCTCTTACCACTGGATCCGACCTGTGGATGGACAGTTCTACCCTGCACTTACTCCAATAACACTCACTGATCGTCTTTACCGGAACAACAGAACAGGTGCAGCTCCGTGTAACCGGGGAAAAGCAATGACGACCAACCTCGGACTCTAACGATGCTGATGCCTTCTCTTATTTGCTGAAGTGATTCTGGTTAATTTGGAAGCTTTGTGGAGAACGGTGAGGTATCTCACATCCTGTCCTCACAGTAGGCAAAGTAGGTGGCAGTTTCAGCTGCTGTCTGGATCCACTCATGTTTGTGATATTGATGTTGTGTCCTAGTTAAATAATGAGCTTTGGTTTGCACAGGTAGCTCCATTCGATGATGAGACACTTGCGGCAAATGTATTCAGAATCATGAGTTGTCTTTGTCCCCCTGCACTGGGAGTTCTGCATAGCCGTAGCCTCTGTCATTTCTCCGTATATAGAGGCTGTAGATAATCGCAGACCCAGTACTGCAAGTCAACACTTAGGTAAACCGTCACACTTAGCGTCTGTGCAGTGGAACTGTAGTCACAGAATGTCAGAAAGACGTGATTCCTTATTCCCTGTCCTGGCCTGACCCACCCCATAACCGGCCGTCTCCGTCGTCTCCCTTCTCCCGTCCCGTCTTTTTGGACCAGTCTCCTTACCCAAACATGCTTCGTTTCAGAAAAACTCCCCCTCTCCGATTCACACTTATTATTTCCAGTTTCTCCCTGATTAATATGCTGGGCCAAAAACGCAAAGGGAACAGTCCAATTGAACATTTATATTGAGCCACGTTTGTAGAGGGTCATTGGGCTGGTATTCAGTCGCGATGGGCAGCGATGCAGAACTCAATGATGTAAGCAACGCCTGTAAGAAACATGGACATTGTACATAGAGCAATCGTGAGGAGAGGGTCCTGGAGAGTGAAACGCGGAAGGTGGGCTAAGGGATAAGATTGGTGAGTAGGAATAGAAGGCGTGCTGGATGGTCTCGAGAGTAGGTATGAAAGGGGATGTTCACTGGGTATAGAAAGTTGGTAAGATGGGCTGAGTATCAGCACAGAAATGAGTATGAAGCCAAGAAGGAAATGGGCTGATAAGTGGTGAGACTGGATAGAGTACTACATCATATCGATAGTGATGATGTGGTGAGTGCGCATGCGGGTGAAACCAATGCTTTGACGTGCAGGAGTTACACATGTTTTGACTTGGTTTTCGAGTGTGAATATATTTTGTGAAAGGAGCTCGCTTCGTAGCTCTTATATTGGCTGTAGCCGAGTGTCGACCGTTACTGACGTGGCTGAATACATTTGTGTAAACCGCCTATTCCGTTGTCGTCCTCGCCCCGGTCTACGTAGCAGGGAGAATCAGGGTTTAAGCGCTGTGTATTGGAGATGTGAGTTGGTGCAGGGAAGCAGGGATGAGGAGGCAGGCTGGTGCAGGAAGACGGAATGGAAGGAGGGAGGCGAGTCAGGCAGGGTTCATGTCGGAGGTGGTACGGGGCAGGGAGGCCGGGCGAGGCAGGGATCGGAACTGAGCGGCAGATTTAGGACTGCGGAAGGAAAGCGATTTCGCTCACAGGTCACCTTTCGCTCAAGCCAGCTTTGAAGACCAGTCAGGCCGTACGTAGAACAGCATAGTCACCCTGCGAAAACAGAAGCAGTCGCTACCCAGTATTTGCCATCAGCATAGGGTCATTGATAGGGTCATACAGCAGGCAATCCTTCGGCCCGTTGCGTCAATTCTGGTACCCAACAGCTTCGCATTGATTTCGTATAGTGGCAAAAAAGCCACAATTCTATTTTTTCATCTCGATACTAGGGATTGCAGGCAAGAATATATCCACCCTCCCCCACCAGGGCACAGCAATCCGGCTCCAGAAACCGCAGCACCACCACAGCTAGCCCTACGGCTAGTGAACCTGTGAACCTCTCACCCAGCCTCTTAAATCTGGATGGTGTACCTTAGAAACACATCTGCAACATGGGATAACGTTCCCAATGTGTGAACGATCCATGCCCTCCAACGGTTAGAACAACCCAGCCATCCTCCTCCATTCCAGAAAAAGACAGAAAACCTGCTGGGATCTCTCTTAGAGAGAAGGGGAAGGAGAGTTCCTATAGATTAGGCGGGAGAGGAAGAGTGACTGGGTGAAATCTGCCGAGGAAGATTTGCAAGGTTTAAGGGCGGATAGAGGGATGGGGTGGTCGGACAGAAGTTGCGGAGTGTTTGGCACAGTGCTTAAAAAAATCTTTGCACTCTACCTCGTACATCAGATAAAACAAATTATTTACCACATGGAGTGCTCAAATCTCACCCGAACAGGGATATTTATTTGGTTACTACAGCGCCTTCGCAACTTCTCTGCCCAGACCAACTTACTTTTCTCTCTCTCCTCAGTTCTAATGAAATATACTCAATCGCAAATAGTTTCCCTTTCTCTGGTAATCGTGAAAGGGAGAGGGCGCGTGGCATATTACAGGAAGATTGATACATCGATTTTCGTGGTGTCAGGTTGCATCTAATCAACCGGAATATAAGGTGTTGTTTTCCAACCTCAGCGTGGCCTTCTCACGACATTTGAGGTGGCCATGGATGGACATATCAGAACGGGAATGAGAAATGGAAGCAAACTCGGTTGCCAGTTTCCGACCCCGCTTGTTCTGGCGGACGGAACGTAGATGCTTGGCAAATCCGTCTCCCAATCTATGTCGAGTGTCGTTGATATGCAACAGGTCACACCGGGACCACCGAATGTCAGTGAGAGGGGGATGTGTAGGGGCAGGTGTAGCAACTGCTCCATTTGCCAGGAGGAAGATCGGTGGGCAGAGACGAATATACGATCCGTATGGAAAGGGGCGGAGGGCGAGAGTAACTATAACTTGTTCAACCCTGCTGCTTGTTAAAACACCATCCCCTGCTCTCAAGTCCTCAGTCGCCGCTGCATATGCTCTCAGGGTGAGGCTTTTCATTCTACTGGTCTTCCACTTCCATTCCCATTGAGGTATGTCCATCCCTGATCTCCACTCTGTCGTGATGAAGCCACACTTAGGATGGAGAAAGAGCGCCTGATGTTCTGATTGGCTCGCCTCCAACCCGATGACATGAATAGTGATTTTTCAAACTTCCAGTAATGCTCTCCAACACACGCAAACCTTTATATTTCCCATCTAGGTAGCATCTATGGAAACAAATACACTGGAGTTTTCCGACCGAAGCCCTTCGGCAGGACTGGAAAACAGAAACCTGAGGAGTAGATTAAAAAGTTGGGTGGAGGGGAGGTAGAAACGCCGTGTGATAGGTGAATCCTGGAGGGGGGAGTGATGAAGTAAATAGATGGGAAGTTGATTGTTGAAAGAGGATGGAGGCCATGGTAGAAAGAAGAATAAAAGTTGGGGAGAACACCAGAGGGAGACGACGGGCGGACAAGCAAATGAAGTGAGAGAGGGGAAAGGTGATGGGAATTGGAGAAAAGGGGAAAGGGCCTGGGCGCATTGCTGGAAGTTTTAGACAACGATGTTCTTGCCATCAGGTTGCAGGATATCCAAATGGAATATAAGGTGTTGTTCTTCAAACCTGAGTGCGGCCTCGTCAGGACAGTGGAGCAGGCCATGGATGGACAAATCTGAATTGGAATGTGAATTGGAATTAAAGTCGGTGGCCACTGCAAGATCCCACATGTCGGCTCACATGGAAGGATTGTTTAGGTAAGGATCTGTGGCACTTCTTCTGCCAGCAAAGATACGAAAGTCGCACACTGGGAGGTCCGTATGGATAGCAGAACGTGGATAAGGAGAGAGGGAATGGTGTGCTTGGTTGTGGATGACGGAGGAACTGAGAGAAGGGGATGGCGTTCAACGCTGGTACTTGCTCTATACCTCGTCTGACACTGGTACTTGTAAAACACCATTCCATTCTCTCAATTCCTCCACACCACGTTTTATGTCGATGCCTCCAGCAGCGCCGCATATTCTCTCAGGATGAGGCTTTTCATTCTATGGTCAGACATATTAATTCCACTTCCCATTCCCACTGCGGTGTATCCATCCATATCTTCCTCCACTGTTGTGATGAGGCCACACTTAGGATGGAGTAATTATAGTCCTCCTGGGTTGCATCCAACTGATGGCACAAACATTGACATTACATACTTCCCGTAATGCCCTCCAGTAACACCCCCTATCTATTTCTCATCCCGTTTTCCCTCTCTTACCTTATCTACTTGACCGCCCATCGCCTCCCTCTGGTGCTGCTCCTCATTATTAGTTTCTTCTATGTCCTTCTGCCTCTTTCACCAACCAACTTCCCAGCTATTCACTTCATCCCTCCCCTTCAGATTTAGCCTATAACCTGGCGTTTCGCTCTAACCTCAGGACACTACCACCACACCACGTTTTATGTCGATGCCTCAGCTTTTTTCTTTTTCTCCAGTCTTAGAGTAGTGTTGCGTCCCGAAACTACGACTGGACTTGTTTTTTCATAGATGCTGCCTGGCCTGCTGAGTTCCTCAAGCAATTTTTGTGATTCTGATTCTATTTGTTAATATCTACTCCAGAGGACAGACCAGTACCCCTCCCTAGGTAATCTTCACTGCCCTCTCCGAGACTAACACTGTCCACAATACACTCGGTACATCTGCAAAAACGTCGCGCACAATTCGAACGAACTTTTCCACTTCACTGAGCAAGCTCTTTGGGGAGAAAGCCCAGCGCCATCAGTGCAGTGAGTTAGCGACTGTTCTCCCATGCTGGTTTTCAGTCTCTGGTGTGGTGGCCCTGCTCCACAAACTGGGCATCAGCATCCACAGATCACTTTCTATTTAATAAAGACATTGTCTTCAGCACCACGGTAGATGCCCTTACAGCCATCCACACGATATTCCATTGCCACCTTCCCACACACTTACCCGGCCGCTGCATATTCCATTTCATCATCCCAAGCCCTGCTCTGCGCTCACTCCTACACATGGTGAATGTCGTCAGAAACTTTGGTCCTTGGATCTGTGACACTCCTCAGTTCATGGGAGACGTCGCTGTGTCCTGAACACCACTGACCGTGATTTCCCGCTCTTACAGACTGCCAACATGCTGGAGGTGCATTTAGACCCAGTGTTTCTTGTGTGATCAATAACCCAGACCCAGGCTTAACTTCAACAACATCTCCGGCACGGTGTTTTGTCTGACACTGAGTCTCTGCGGGTGGGTTGAAGATGATATGGCAGGGTAGAGAGCGAGGTGGATGCACATATTCCAGACGGAGACAGAGGGTTGGGGACGGAACATGGCGAAATGTGGACAGGGGCGGAGGGACGGATGGGGGAGAGAGATGAAATTGCTCAATAGAGACTGCAGGAGTTGCGAGAGAGAGCAGCTGGAACAGAGATGGAGATGTAAGAGTGTGAATTAGAGAGGGAAAGCATAGTTGAAGAGGCAGCGAGGCAAGGGGAGGGAGAGAGACTGACAGAGAGAGAGAGAGAGCGAGAGAGAGAAGGGGAAAGAGAGAGAGATGGAATTGAGAGAGAGGAGTGAGAGAAAATGAGAGAGAGAGAGAGAGAGAGAGAGAGAGAGAGAGAGAGAGAGAGAGAGAGAGAGAGAGAGAGAGAGAGAGAGAGAGAGAGGAGAGAGAGAGAGAGAGAGAGAGAGAGAGAGAGAGAGAGAGAGAGAGAGAGAGGTGGAAATTGGGGGCGATAAGTGCAGAATAACCCCTTGCTTCTTACATCCAGTGACTACTGATCCAATGCTGAGACACTAAGTCCTACGGCTTAGCTCAGTGTTGTCTTGCTGTACTGGTTGTGTGTTTGCCCAGAGCCTCTATATACAGCGAGATAACACAGGCTGTTGCTATGCAGAACAGCCAGTGCAGGAGACGGAAAAAAAAAAGAAACTCGTGATTTTAAGTACTTTGCCCGCAAATATTGCATCGGGATGAAGGGGTTAACCTATGAGGAGAGATTGAGTAGCTTGGGATTATATTCTCTGCAGTTCAGACGAATGAGAGGGGATCTTATAGAAACATGCAACATTTTGAAAGGGATAGATAAGATAGAAGTAGGAAAGTTGTATCCATTGGTAGGTGAGACTCGAACTCGGGGACATTGCCTGAAGATTCAGGGGAGAAGATTTAGCACGGACATGAGGAGAATCTGTGGAATTCTCTGCCCAGGAAAGCAGTTGAGGCATCTTCACTAACTATATTTAAGAAACAGTTAGATAGTTTTTTTTTACATTGTAAGACAATTAAGGGTTATGGGGAAGAGGCAGGTCGATGGAGCTGACTTTACAGACAGATCGACCATAAACTTATTGAATAGCGAGACAGGTTGGATGGGCCGGATGGCCTACTCCTGCTCCTATTTCTTATTTTTTTAATGTTCTTATGATCGTATGGAGCTACTTTGTGCAAACAGATGTTCATTGATTAACTAGGACACCGCCGCAATGTCACAAACATGAGTGGATCCAGACAGCAGCTGACCTACTTTGCCTACGAGGAGGACAGTATGTGAGACACCTCACCGTTCTCCACAATGCTTCCAAATGAACATCAGACACTTATGCAAATGGATGAAGACATCTGTGTCGTTAGAATCCTAGTTTGATCGTCATCACATTTCGGACGTTACACAGAACTGCACCTATTCTGTTGTCGAGCTACTGACCGTCATTGTCTCTAATCCGAGCAGGGTGAGTCTGGAAAACAACTGTCAAATCACAGGTCCGTTCCAGTGGCAGTAGTTCTGGGCACCGACCTCAGGTTAAATCACTTCGTACAGCAATCCATACTGCAGAACTGTGTGCTCAGGTAGAGTCACTGTAAGAGATCACCCCAGCACGTTGTTCCGGCCCCTAAGACAGCAGTGCAGGTTACCCATGCGATTCCGGGCGACACTCTCAGACTACTGGGGTTTTGACAGTCTTCAAATCCGCTCTCGAATTCAACTGAAACAGAGGAATATAGGGATTCAGTTCAGAAGCAACAAAACCAATTACATCTTAAAACACCTTCCTGATGATTTGAAATTAAATGCTAGCTCACCTTTAAAGCTAAAGCAATGAATGCAAATAGTAGAACTTTTTTCGAAAGAAAATCTGACATATAGATTGGACTAGATAACCACAGAACATAAAGCAGAGGGGAAGATGTAGTAGAGTTAGTTGAATTCAAAAATGAGTACCATGAGAGGATACAACAGATGGATGAAAATGAAACATATACAGTAGGTATTTAGGTGTCTACAACAAGCAAAATGGATCATATTCCGACAAATGAAAAAAGCATTCCATATAATTTACTTCAGGCTTTCGAAAATCTGCCAAACAAAGTTCAATAGTAAACTTACAACAAAGGCAAAGAAAGCTTCCGTGATATCCGTGTTAACGTTTTTGTTTTAGCAACATATTTCGGCCGAAATCATTCTCAAAAATTTACAAAGAACAGTAAGAACTGAAAAGGTTCACATTCCAAAACACCCATTATCCCTAACCATATCCCATACCCAGCTTCTACAGAATGGCCATTACATTAGCAGTGGAACCTTCATTTTAGAAGGAATAGAATATAAAAGCAAGGCATAATTTTGAATGAAGCTTTATCGAGCGCTGGGGAAGCCGCTCATGCAGTACAGTGAGCCGTTTTGGTCCCACTATGAACGGATGTGCTATCATCAGACAAGGGCAGTGCAGCATCAATCGCAGAGGAAGGGAAAACATATCTTTGAAGGATTAAAATACTGGAAGAACTTAAAAGGCCAACCTTATTGGCAATATTTCCAAGAGCAGAAGAGTATCTTATAAAACCTCAGCAACATCTTGTTGTTTTTATATTATATTCCACTTTGAAATGAATCACAACATTGCACTTTCCTTCTTTACGACGAGCTCCATCTGTAAATCAACCTTCACGGAGTCTAGCAAGTCGTCTCTTCAGGCCCTCTGCTCCTCTCATGTTTGAATTGTCTTCGATAACATTCTGCACGTTTGTTCCTTTTGCCAAAATGCATTTTCATTCCTTTCTGAAAACTATATCCCATCTGCTATTTTTTTCGACCATTCTGCCAATTTGTATAAGCCCTTAGACCATGAAGCCATTAGACAAAGGAGTAGAATTAATCCATTCAAACCAATGATCCCGTCTATCATTTTGTAATGGCTGATCCCGGATCGATTCAACCCCATACACCTGCCCTCTCACCATATACCCTGATGCTCAAATTTCCTTCCTCAATCGTATTGCTTCCTCGGCACTACCGACCCATCCAACTATCTTCAGAACATCTCTGAATGTTGCAAGAAAGCTATCAATTCCATTATCTCAATCATTGACAAGCAATATGGGAGGGTAACATTCTAAATACAGGCCCCTGAGGAAGATTGCCAGTTACTGGCAGCCAACCATATTATGCCTCCTTTATTCCACTTGCTGACTCCTGCTATTCTACTATCCCTCCAACCACGTCAGTATCTTTTCTGTAATACCATGTGATTTTATCTTGTTATGAAGCATCATGAGTAGCACCATATCAACTGCCTTTCGAAAATCCAAGTAAAGGACATCCACTGCCTTTCCTTTTCTCCATCCTACTTGTTACGTCCTTAAGGAACTGTTTCAGATTTGTCAGGCACGATGTCCGTTGACAGAGATCATGCTGTTTTTGACAGCTTTATCATTAATCTCCAATTATCAGAAACATCATTGTTATTACTGGACACCAAAATGTTCAAAGCTGCTGAGGTTAGTCTGTCAGTCTTAAAATGTTTTTCTTTATTTGTCTTCCTCCCTTCTTAAAGTGTGCAGTGACATTTGAAATTTTACTGTCCTCCGAACCCATATCAGAATCGAGTGATTCTTGGAAGATCATAACAAATGCATCTGCTATCTCTTCGGCAACATCTTTAGGAGCTTCTTGTTGTACAATGTATGCCTTTTCGTTTCCCTGGCACTTTTTCGTTTGTAATAGCAAAGGCTCTCACTTGTTCTCCCTGGCACGCACGGTCCTTAGCCACAGTGGTAATGTCTTCCACAGTAAGGTCTAATGCAAAGTTCTCATTCGGCTCATATGCCATTTCTTTGCCCCCTATTACTACTTCACCAGCAATACTTCCAGTGGTCTATTTTCAGCTGTCACCTCCCTTTTACTCTTTACGTAACTGAAAAACAGACTTTTAGCATCCTACTTCATGTCATTGGCTAGTTTGCCCACATATTTAATTTTTTCGATTATTTTGAGTTTCCTGGCCACTTTTTTGGATTTAAAAAAAACACAATAACTTATTAAGCATGATGCGACCCTTCCTACAGTCAACACCCTCGGTCCGAGAACCAAGTGGCTCTGCTATAAAAGTCGACTGTGCAATATTGCTAGTTTCTGAAGTAAAATCTTCCCGCAGAATGCTGCAAACAAACTTTGTTTTTCGTGTTTATTTGATTGTGCAATTTGAGCCTGAGAAGGGAGAGTCATACTTTTTTTAACACACAACGTCCAAATTGTCTAAGTCAGTGTTAACAGTAATAAATACAAGGTGTTGCTCTTTCTAGCCGACGCACAGATTTCTACTTCTCCCTTCTGCAAAACTCCTTCCACAGATCGCATTGTTTCGCTGCCCTGCTTTGGATCTTTTAATCCCTAATTCCCAACGATACATCAGTCAGGTACACTACCACGCCTCATTTCTCCTCTTGTCTTACCCACTCTAAACTCTGCTCTCTCTGCGCCTATCCCAAAATTACCAAAAAAACCCCAGACAAAGATTGTGCTGTTGTAATGTTTCGGACTGAATTTGTGGAGTCCAACACCTCCTTATCCCTACCACATAAAGAAAGCCCAGCTCCGCAGTGTCGCAAAACTGTTTAAGACACTGTTAGTGACCTCATCAGTTCTGCAGAACTCCCATCCACTGTCACCAAACTCACAGATCCTTTGCCCAGATCTGTTTATTTTGCCCCAATACCCAAGATCCATAATCGCGACTGTTCCGGGTAGGCCCATTTGCTGCCTGTTCCTGACCCACTGTACTCCAATGCTCGTACCTCAAACCGATTCTGTCTTCCCAGGTTCAGTCGCTTCCCAGCTACATTGGCGAAGCTTATCATGCTCGTGATCTCCTCTCTAATGATCAATTTCCTGACCACGATTGCCTCATTTTCAGCGTGAATAACCACTCTCAATACGCCTCTACCCTGATCCGCCACCACTTTCCTCTGTCTGGCAGAATTCAGCCTCACCCTCAATATTTTTCTTTCGGCTCCTTCTACTTTATCCAGGCACGAAGGCTGTCTATGGGCTTCGTCCCTGTGCCAAACTTTCCCCAGAAATGTTCCCCATCTTGTCCTCCAGAACACTGATGACAGCATTGATGCTTTTCATGCACCTGCTCTGAGGCCGTGAATTTCATCACATTTGCCACCAACGTCCACACTGACCTTAACCACACTTGGTCCATTTTAACAACTCCCTTCCCTTGCTCGATCTCTGTGTCTCCATCACTGGAGATAAATTGTCGACCCTGTTCATTAGAAACATACCGGCTCCAACTGTTACCTGGTCCATATCTCTTCCCTTGCAGTTTCCTTTAAAAATACCATTCCCTTTTCTCCTTTCCTTCATCTCATCCGCATCTGCTCCAAGAATGGGGCCGCCATTCCAGATCAGAGCTGCCTTCTCTCTGCGGCCGTAAGTACATATTGCACTCTTTTCCACAGTTGCTGCCTGATTTTCTGAGCTCTTCCTGCATTTTAATCCTTCAAAATTAATTAATTAAATATAATTCCCCTCCTTTACAAATGATACCGCACTCACCTTCTAGCACATCCCTTCTTAGTGAGACCAAAACGGGTCACAGTACGCCAAAAACAGCCTGCCCAGAGTTTTCTTATGTTTCATTCATTCTTGCTTTTATATTCTATTCCTCTTGAAATGAATGGTAATATCGCATTGGCATTTCACAGCAGCGACTCAACCGGCCAATAAACGTTTAAGGAATTCTAAAATATTCCGTGCTTTTATTTAATCATACAGGAGAAGACACTGCATTCAATTCCCTACCTCTTTGCCCATTCTCCCAATCCATCTAAATCATTGTGGAGCCTGTCTGCATTTTCAAAACTATCTTCCCCTCTACCTATTTTCGCATCATCTGAAGGTTTTGCCACAAAGCCATCTATTCCACTTCCGCAGAATGCTAGAACATAGAATATAGAACGAGAACAACACAGCACATTACAGGCCATTCGGCCCACAATGCTGAGCCGACCCTTAAACCCTGCCTCCAATGTAACCCTCCACCTTAAATTCCTCCATATGTCTGTCTAGTAGTCTCTTAATGTTCACTAGTGTATCTGACTCCACCACTGACTCAGGCTGTGCATTCCACGCAAGAACCACTCTCTGAGTGAAACATCTTCCTCTAATATCCCCCTTGAACTTTCCTCCCCTTACCTTAAAACCATGTCCTCTTGAATTTTGCAGTGGTACCCTGGGGAAGAGGCGCTGGCTGTCCACTCTATCTATTCCTCTTAATATCGTGTATACCTCTATCATGTCTCCTCTCATCCTCCTTCTCTCAAGAGATTAAAGCCCTAGCTCCCTTAATCTCTGATCATAATGCATACTCTCTAAACCAGGCAGCATCCTGGTAAATCTCCTCTGTACTCTTTCCAAAGCTTCCACATCCTTCCTACAGTGAGGCAATCAGAAATGGAAACAGTACAGCAAGTGTGGCGTAACCAGAATTTTATAGAGTGTATCATTCCCCAGCGACTCTTAAACTCTATCCCTCAATTTATGAAAGCTAACACTTCATAAGCTTTTGTAACGACACTATCTACCTATGAGGCAACTTTCAGGTATCTGAGGACTTGTACCCCCGTATCCCTCTGCTCATCCACACTCCCAAGTACCCTGCCATTTACTTTGTACTCTGTCTTGGAGTTTGTCCTTCCAAAGTGTACCACCTCATACTTCACTGGTCTGAACTCCATATGCCACTTTGCAGCCCAATTCTGCATCCTATCAATGTCTCTCTGTAATCTTCGACAATTCTCAATGCGATCTACAACACCAGCAACCTTTGTGTCGTCTGCAAACTTGCCAACCCACCCTTCTACACCCACTTCCAGGTCGTTAATAAAAATCCCAGAACCGATCCTTGTGGGTCACCACTAGTCACAACCCTCCAATCTGAATGTACCCCCTCCACCACGACCCTCTGCTTTCTGCAGGCAAGCCAATTCTGAATCCATCTGGCCAAACTTCCCTGGATCCCATGCCTTCAGACTTTCTGAATAAGCCTACCGTGTGGTACCTTGTCAAATGCCTTACTAAAATCCCTGTAGATCAGATCCACTGCACTTCGCTTATCTTTATGCCTGGTCACCTCCTCAAAGAACTCTATCAGGCTTCTTAGGCACGATCTGCCCTTCACAAAACCATGTGGACTGTCCCTGATCAGTCCATGATTCTCTAAATGCCCATAAATTCTATTCTAAATTTTCTTTCCAACAGCTTTCCCACCACAGGCGTAAGGCTCAATGGTCTATAAATACCCGGACTATGCCTACCACCTTTTTCTGAACAAGGGGACAACATTCGCCTCCCTCCAATCCTCCGGTACCATTCCCGTGGACAACGAGGATATAAAGATTCTAGCCAGAGGCTCAGCATTCTCTTCCCTCGCCTCGTGGAGCAGCTTGCGGAATATTCCATCAGGCCTCGGGGACTGATCCGTCCTAATGTATTTTAACAACTCCAACCCCTCTTCTGCCATAATATCAACATGCTCCAGAACATCAACCTCACTCATATTGTCCTCACCGTCATCAAGTTCCCTCTTATTGGTGAATACCGAAGAGAAGTATTCATTGAGGACCTCGCTCACTTCCACAGCCTCCAGGCACATCTTCCCACCTTTATCCCTAACCGGCCTTATCTTCACTCCTGTCAACCTTTTCTTCTTCACATAATTGAAGTATACCTTGTGGTTTTTCTTTACGAAACTCGCTAAGTCCTTCTGATGCCCCTTTCTTGCTCTCCTCAGCCCCTTCCTAACCTCCTTTCTTGCTACCCTATTTCCTGAATAAACCCATCTGATCCTTGCTTCCTAAACCTCACGTATGCTGCCTTCTTCCATCTGACCAGATTCTCCACCTCACTTGTCACCCATGGCTCCTTCACACTACCATTCTTTATCTTCCTCACCGGGACAAATTTATCCCTAACATCCTGCAAGAGATCCTTAAACATCAACCACATGTCCATAGTACATTTCCCTGCAAAAACATCTTCCCAATTCACACCCGCAATTTCTAGACTTATAGCCTCATAATTTGCCCTTCCCAAATTAAAAATCTTCCTGTCCTCTCTGATTCTATCCTTTTCCATGATAATGCTAAAGGCCAGGGAGCGGTGGTCACTGTCCCTCAGATGTTCACACACAGAGATTTGTGACCTGACCCGTTTCGTTACCTAATACTAGATCTACTATGGCATTACCTCTAGTAGGAATGTCAACATACTGTGACAGAAATCCATCCAGGACGCACTTAACAATCTCTGCCCCGTCTAAACCACTGGAACTAATCAGTTGCCAATCAATATTAGGGAAGTTACAGTCACACATGGTAGCAACCCTGTTATTTTTACACCTTTCCAAAATCTGGCTCCCAATCTGCTCCTCGGTATCTCTGCTGCTATCAGGAGATCTATAGAATACTCCAAATAGCGGAACTGCTACTTTCCTGTTCCTGACCTCTACCCATATTGACTCAAAAGAGGATCCTGCTTCATTACCCACCATTTCTGTAACTGTAATGGTATCCCTGACCAGTAATGCCCACCCCTCCTTTCCATTTCCCCTTCTCTATCTCTTTTAAAACATTGAAATCCAGGAATATTGAGAATCCATTCCTGCCCTGGTGCCAGCCAAGTCTCTGTAATGGCCACCTCATCATAATTCCATGTATGTATCCAAGCTCTCTGTTGATCACCTTTGTTCCTGTTGCTTCTTGCAATGAAGTACATGCACTTTAGCCCTTCTACCTTATTACCTTTACACCCTTTATTCTGTTTCTCTTCCCTCAAAGCCTCTTCATAAGCTAGATCTGGCTTTACTCCAAGCACTATATTTGCAGCTCTCGCATGACATTTATCCTCCTCCACCTCACTATCTGCTCTAACACTCTGTTTCCCTTCTCCCTGCAAATCTATTTTAAACACCACGGAGCAGCAGTAGCAAAACTTCCCGCAAGATTGTAGTCCCCTTCCAGTTCAGTTCAGGGTAGTTAAGAAAGCTTTTGGAGTATTAGGTTTCATAAGTCGAGGGATAGAGTTGAAGAGATGCGATGTAACGATGCAGCTCTATAAAACTCTGGTTAGGCCACACTTGGAGTGCTGTGTCCAGTTCTGGTCGCCTCACTAGAGGAAGGATGTAGATGCATTGGAAAGGGTACGGAGGAGATTTACTAGGATGGTGCCTGGTTTAGAGAGTATGCATTATGATCAGAGATTAGGGGAGACTGGGCTTTACTCTCTGGAGAGATGGAGGATGAGAGGAGACATGATAGAGATATACAAGATATTAAGAGGAATAGATATAGTGGACAGCCAGCGCCTCTTCCCCAGTGTACCACTGCTCGGTACAAGAGAACATGGCTTTAAGGTAAAGGGAGGGAAGTTCAAAGAGGATATGAGAGGATAGCTTTTTACTCAGAGAGTGGTTGGTGCGTGGAATGCACTGCCTGAGTCAGTGTTGGAGGCGGATTCAGTAGTGAAATTTAGGAGACTACTAGACAGGTATATGGAGGAATTTAAGGTGGGGCGTTATATGGGAGGCAGGGTTTAAGGGTCGGCACAAAATTGTAGGCTGAATTTCCTGTACTGTGTTGTATTGTTCTATGTTTTATGAACTATTGGAACTAATCAGGTGCCAGTCAATATTAAGGAAGTTAAAGTCACCCGTGATAACAACCCTGTTATTTTTGCACCTTCCCAAAATCCCAATCTGCTCGTCCGTATCTTTGCTGCTCCCAGGGGGTCCATTGGATACTCCCAGTAGAGTAACTGCTCCCTTCCTGTTCCTGACTTCTACTGATACTGACAGAGAAGATGATCCTGCTACATTACCCACCCTCTCTGTAGCTGTAATAGTATCCCTGACCTGTAATGCCACCCTTCATCCCTCCCTCCCCCCCATCCCTTTTAAAGCACTGAAATCCAGGAATATTGAGAATCCCTTCCTGCCCTGGTGCCAGCCAAATCTCTGTAATGGCCACTACATCATAATTCCATGTATGTATCCAAGCTCTCAGTTCATCACCTTTGTTCCTGATGCTTCTTGCATTGAAGTAAGCCATTTTCCCCTCTTCTACCTTACTACATTTACACGTTTTATTCTGCTTCTCTTTCTTCAAAGCCTCTTTATATGTCAGAGCTGGCTTTACTCCATGCACTATACTTGAAGATCTCGCATGACCTTTATCCTGCTCCACCTCACTATCTGCTCTAATATTCTGGTTCCCCTCCCCCTGCATATCTAGATTAAACCCCCCGGGGATTCACTAGCAATCCTTCCCACAAGGATGTTAGTCCCCCTCCAGTTCAGCTGCAACCCGTCCATCGGAACAGGTCTCACATTCCCTGGAACAAAGCCCAATTGTCCAGAAACATGAAGCCCTCCCTCCTGCACCAACTCCTTAGCCACGTATTTAGCTGCATTATCTTCCTATTTCTGGCCTTACTAGCATGTAGCAGGTCCTGCCCTTCAACTGTGAACCTAACTCCCTAAATCTTCTTTGTAGGACCTCCTCCTTCTTCCTATCCACATCATTGGTCCCTACATAGACCACGACATCCGGCTGCTCACCCTCCCTCTTGACAATACTGAGAACTCGATTCGAAATATCGTGGGCCCTGGCACCTGGGAGGCAACAGACCATCCGGGATTCTCGATCTCTTCCACAGAACCTCTCATCTGTTCCCCTAACTATCGAATCCCCAATCACGACTGCTCTCCTCTTTTCCCTCCTTCCTTTCTGAGCCGAGGGTCCAGTCTGAGTGCCAGAGATGCCACCGCTGCAACTTGTCCCTGGTAGGTCGTCCCGACCAACAGTATCCAAAACGTTCTTACGTATAACGTAAGCGATCCCAACGCAGACCACTGTGGAATACCACTAGTCACCGACAGCCTACCGGAAAAGGCTCTCTTTATTCTCACTCTTTCCTACCTGCTAAACAGTCATTGCTTTTTCAATGCTAGCATCTATCATGTAATACCGTGGATCTTGACGTTTTTAGCAGCCTCATGTCTGATGCCTTATCAGAGGTCTTCTAAGAATCCAAGAACAGAACAGCTACCGATTCCACATTATCTATTCTGCTTGATAACCTCTGAAGGAATTCCAAAAGCTTTGTCAAGCAAAACCTTCCCCTGAGGAAAACTTGCTGACACATGTCAGAAAATATGTTAACTGTAATATTCGATTTAAGCATCTTCCTTGACACTGAAATCAGCCTAATTGTCCTGTCCTTTCTTCTGGCTCTCTCCCTTCCTGACAGTTTGAGTGACGTTTGCAATTTTCCATTTTCCCGGATCCATGCCAGATTCAATTGACACTTGAAAGATCACTATTGTTGCTTCCACAATCACGTGCTCCACATATTAGGACCCTGGGGAGTATAATAGCTTGTCCAGGAGACTTTTAAAACTTCAGGCTTCGATATCTAAAGAACCTTCTCTCTTCCAATGGCAACTTGACACGCATTGTCCTTGACACTCTCCAATTTCTGACATATTTCTTTTTCATTTATTCTGTATTTTTGATATTTTTGTATTCACCAGGTGCCCTGTAATGCCACAAGGGGCCCTCTGTTTCTGGGATGAGGTCTCCCGATGTGAGCCAGGCTTTGGAAGCTTCATTGTAGACATCTAGTCTGCTCAGATGATGGACTAGTGTTCCAGGGAGGGTCATTTGCCCCATTTGTTAACTTCTTCTCCTGTAGTGACTATGTCATAAGCTTTCTGAGTTGTTCTTTCCTTTAGGTATAATGGCAGGTACTTCTTTTCAGAATGTATATGTGCACATCAGGTATAAATTCCGTTTTTTTTTTGATGAAACTATATTATTAGAAGTGTTATCTGACTGTTTAGTATTTAACACCCCGGAAGAGGTTCCACTGCTAATGTAATGGTCTTTCTGTAGCAGCTGAATTTGGATTATGGTTCGCGATAACGGGTGTTTTCGAAAGTGAACTGGATCTTTTGTTACGGTAATCATGATTAGATGGAGCAAGGGCTTCACAGTTGACAGAGGATTGGTCAATATGTCACTTGGAAGAGTTAAGTTTAATTATAATTGGCACTTTTGTTTTTTTTAATCCTTATTTTCTTTTCTAAACCTTTAGTTAAGATTCCTGAATATAATTCCTTCTATCTTATGCCGCGTGCTGTCTATTATTTCTTGGCACTGACTTTGTAACAGGGCAGCAAACTACACAGCATCCACACAAAACGGTGCATCGGGTGGGAGAGCTCTCTCAGTATCACGGGTTAGGCCAGACCGGAGTGTATATTAAACTAGACTTACACAGCCAGGGAAACTAGCGGGGTTTCATGTTATTGTTTAATGTCTGTTATTATTCTTCCCCTTCTGTCCTCGGTAATGTTAATCTAAGTGTGCTGGAGTGTACATTTTTCTTTCTAAAATTTCCTCCTTTGAGGTCTTATTTTTCTTTGTAATTTTTCCAGATTGATATCGAGCCAAAATTTGTTGCCAAGCGAAGACGTTATTTAGAATATACCGGAAGTGTTTATTGCACTTGTTTTATGTTTACTATTGAGCTTTGTTTGCCAGATTTTCTTAAGCCTGAAGTAAATTCTGTGGAAATGTTTGACTCTGTAGCAGTCGGATTTTTTTGCTTTGACACCTAGATACCTATATATTTCATTGTCATCTATCTGTTGTATGGTATCATACTAATCGGTTTTAAATTCAACTAACTCTGTTACTTCTTTCTCACTGTTTAATGTTCTGTACTTACCTTGTCCAGAGTAACATAGAAACATAGAAAACCTACAGCACAATACAGGCCCTGCGGCCAACAAAGTTGTACCGAATATGTCCCTACCTGAGAAATTACTAGGCTTACCTATAGCCCTCTATTTTCCTAAGATCCATGAACCTACCCAAATATCTTAATAGACCCTACCGTATCCGTATCCAACACCATTGCCAGCAGCGCATTGCACGCACTCACGCATATGTTCCTAATTTTCGAAAAGGGATCTGCTATTGTATTAATTTCTTCAGCTTTATTGGTGATGTAGCATTTAATTTCAAATCGTCCAGGAAGGTGTGTTAAGGTAAAATCGCTTGGTTGTTTCTGATCTGAAACCCTATGCTTCTCTGATTCAGTTAATTACAGAGCGTGTTCGCAGACAGTCCAAACCCTAATCAGCATTGAGTGTCGCCCGGAAAAATGCTTTGGTTTAATTTTAAACGCATGGAGAACCTGCGCCACCGTCTCTTGTGCGGTCGAACGTGCCGGGGTCATTTTTCACCGTGAGTCTTCATGAGCGCACAGTTTTGCAGTCGGCATTGCTGCACGGAGGGTTTTTATCTGAGGTCGTTTCCTCAACTCCTGCCACTGGATCCGACCTGTGGGTGGACAGTTCTACCCTGGACTCTACTCCAATAACAGACACTGAGTGTCATTACCTGGACAACAGAACAGGTGCAGCGGAAAAGCAATGACGACCAACCTGGGACTCTAACGATGTTGATGCCTTCTCTCATTTGCTTAAGTGATTCAGGTTAATTTGGAAGCTTTGTGAAAAACTGTGAGGGGTCTCACATACTGTCCTCACAGTAGGCAAAGTAGGTGGCGGGTTCAGCTGCTGTCTGGATCCGCTCATGTTTGTGATATTAATGTGGTGTCCTAGTTAATTAATGAGCTTCGGTTTGCACAATGTCGCTCCATTCGATGATGCAATACTTGCGGTTGGAATACTTAAAATCACGAGTTGTTTTTTATTCTCCTGCATTGGCTGTTCTGGATAGCAACAGCACGTGTCATCCCTCCATATATCGAGGCTCTGGACAAGCGCACACCCAATACAGCAAGTCGACACTGAGGTAAGCCGAAGCACTTAACGTCTGGCAGTAGTCAAGTGATTATGCTGTATGTATCGTGTTTTCTCTCTCTCTCTCTCACCCCCTCTCCCTCTCCATCCCTCTCTCTCTCTATGTCTCTCTGTCCTCTCTTTCTCTCTCTTACTCACACCGACTCCTACCTCTCTATCTCTGTTCCGGCTCCTTTCTCTCCTACTTCCTCCAGCATCCGTCTTACAATTTCATCTCTCTTTCTTTCTGACTCTCTCCCCCATTCGTCCCTCCGTCTCTGTCCCCATTATGCAATATCCCGCACCCAGCCCTCCGTTTCTACTGGAATATATGTATCCACCTAGATCTTTACCCTCTAATATCGTCTTCATCCCACCCAAAGAGACTCTGTTTCAGACAAATCAGCATGCCGGAGATGTTTGTGAGGTTAAACCTGGGGCTCGGTTAATAATTACACCAGGAACACTGGGTCTACATGCATCTCTGTCATGTGCGCAGTTTATGGGAAGAGGGAAATCACGGTCAGTGGTGCTCAGGTCACAGCGACGTCAGCCCATGAACTGAGGGGTGCCACAGGTTCTATTACCAAGGTTTCTGACCACACTCACCAGTGTGATGGTATGAGCGAAGGGCAGGGCGTGGGATGATGAAAGGGGATATGGAGCGGCTGAGTGAGTGTGTGGGAAGGTGGCAATGGAAAATCCTGTGGATTATTATAAGGGTATCTACTTTCGTACAGAAGACAGAGTCATTATTAAATGAAAAGAGATATGTTGGTGGTGATGCCCAGTTTGAGGAACTGTTGCACCATACGCAGAGATGAAAGATACTTAAAATCACAATTTGTTTCACTTCTCCTGCATTGGCTGTTCCGGATAGCAGCAGCTTGTGTCATTTCTCCGTATCTAGAGACTCTGGACAAACGCACACCCAGTACAGCAAGTCAGCTCTGAGGTAAGCCGTAGCACTTAGAGTCTCTGCAGTGGAACTACAGTCACTGGATGATAAAGACTAGGGATTATGCTGTACGTATTGTCCTCTCTCTCTCTCTCTCTCTCAATTTCATATCTCTCCCCTCTCTCTCTCTATCCCACTCCATCTAACTCACACCGTCTCCTCTCTATCTCTGTTAATATTCAGTTTTTTCCCACTTCCTCCCGTATCCATCTTACAATTTCATCTCTCTCTCTATCTCACTCTCACTGTCTATCTCGCCGCCATTCGTCCCTCCGTCTCTGTCCCCATTATGCAATAACCCGCCCCCAGCAATGGAAAACCCTGTGGATAGCTATAAGGGCATCGTCTTTGGTGTAGAAGACATAGTCATTATTAAATGAAAAGAGATCTGTTGCTGGTGATGCCCAGTTAGTGGAGCTGTTGCACCATACCCAGAGAATAAAGATCACCGTAGAGGAACAGTCGCTAACCCAGTCTATACCTTGTACTTCTCCCCGGGCACGTCGACCCGTCTAATTTCGTGCATTTTATTTTGCTGATGTACCCGTCGTATTGTTGACAGCTTTGGTGAAAATTCCCGAGGGATGGAAACTGGTTTCTCCTCTATTGATAACCAGAATGAGAATCACAAAAAATGCTTGAGGATCTCAGCAGGCCAAACAGCTTCAGTGAAAAAAAGAAGTGTAGTCCGAGATTCGGGCCAAAACACTTCGGCAGGACTGGAGAAAAAATAACAGCTGAGGAGTAGATTTAAAGGGCGCCGGGAGGGGAAAGCGAAACACCAGGTGTTAGGTGAAACCTGGAGGGGAGGGAGTGGTGATAAAGAAATTAGCTTGGAATGTGAAAGAGACAGGACCATTTAAAACAGACAAAAAAAATGTTGGAGCACCAGAGGGAGGCGATGGGCGGTCAAGGAGATATGGTGAGAGAGGGAAAAGGAGATGGGACATAGAATGTGGGGGGGGGGGGGTGGAGTAGGGTCGGCGGTTTGGAGGGCATTACTGGAAATTTGAAAAATCGATGTTCAGTTTTTCAGGTTGGAGGCCACCCGTACAGAATACAAGGTGTTGTTCCTCCATCCTAAGTGTGTCCTCATCACGACAGAGGAGAGGGCCATGGATGGACATACAACAATGGGAATGGGAAGCGGAATTAAAATGGATGACCACTGGAATGAAAATCCTCATCCTGAGATCATATGCAGCGGTGACGTAGGAATTGAGAGAAGGGGATGGAGTTTTTACATGTAGCAGGGTTGAACAAGGTATAGTCCCTCTAGCTCCCCCTCCCCCCTTTCCATACGGATCGCCCCTACGTAACTCGCTTGTCCATTTGTCCCTCCCCACTGAATTTCCCTCCCGGCTCTTATCTTTGTAAGCGGAACAAGTACTACACCTGCCCTTACACCTCCCTCACTAACATTCAGAGCTGTAAACAGTCTTTTCATATGAGGTGACACTTCACTTGTGAGTCTGTTGGAATTTGTTATTGTGTTCAGTGCTCCCGGTGTGGCCTCGTGTACATCAACGAGGCTCGACGTAGATTGAGAGATGGCTTTGAAAAAGACCTGCGCTCAGTCCGCCAGAACAAGCGGGATCTCCCAGTGTCCAGCGATTTTAATTCCAGTTCCAATTCCTGTACCGACATGTCCATCAATCACTGTCGTGATGAGGTCACGCTTAATTCCTTTTCACCATTTCCCATCCCCTTACCCGGCCCCTCACCTTATCTGCTTCTTGCCATTCGCCTCTCTCTGGTAGTCCTCCCCACACCCCAATTTTTTTCTTTCTTCCATGGACATCTGTCTCAGAATGAAGACCATTGTCGCTCCCGGTGAGGCCTCCAGTATATTGACCAGACTCGACATAGATTGGGAGACAGCGTCGCCAAGCATTTACGTTCCGTCCACCAGAACAAACGGGATCGCCCACTGGCCACTGATTTTAATTCCAATTCAAATTCCCATTCCGATATGTCCATCCATGGCCTCCTCCGCTGTCGTGATGAGGCAACGTTTAGGTTGGGGGAACAACACCTTATATTCCGTTTGAGTAGATGCAACCTGACGGCACCAAAACCAATGTCCCCACGCCCCCTCCCCTTTTCACCATTTCCCATCCACCTTTCCCCCTCTCACCAAATATCCTTGCCCGCCTGTCACCTCCCTCTAGTGCTCCTCCCCAATTTTTTTTCTTTCTTCTATGGCCATCTGTCTCTTGCACCAAACATTTTATCCCCCCATAGATGCTGCTGCTTCATAGAGTTCCTCCAGCATTTTGTGTGTGTTGCTCTGATTTCCGGCTTCTGCAGGTTTTGTCTTGTTTGAGAATTCGGGATCACATTTATTATCACTGACATTCACTGTGTGACGTGAAACGTGATTTTGTAGCTGCAATACAGTGCAAAGACAGAAAATTCCCAATAAGTAGATAAGTAAAGGGAGATAGATAGATAGATAGATAGATAGATAAACCGACCGACAGATGTGTAGATCAATAGATTGATAGATAAATGGATAGACAGATGGACACGCTCCAATGGGCAACGTCTCCGCGGGATGGAGTCAGCGAGGATGTTTTCCCTGACTCAGATGTTTTGGATCAGGGACCTGCTCCATCATCAAGGGATTACATTGGCAATCAATCTCAGAATGAAGTGTATCATCATTAACATATTTGGTGCAATTTCTTCTTCTGTTCCAAAGCACAGCGTGAGAGCGAAACATTGTAAATTGCAATAAATAAATACTTACGGCAGACAGGAGCTGTCAGGAGAGGAAGGGGAGAGACATTAGATGAAGTACACTTCATTAGAACTGAGGAGGGAGAGAAACGTAAGTTAGTCTGGGCAGCAGAGAAGGTGGGAAGGCTCTTTAGAAATGCAACATCTCTGCTCGGCTGAGATTTGACTGAATTGGTTTATCTCATGTACGAGGTACAGTGTAAAGCTTATTTTTACACTCCACACCAAACTCTCTCCTTCTGTCCAACCAGCCCTACCCTCAACCCGCTCTTACATCTTCCTTACCGTGTTCATCCAATTCCACTCAATCACTCCTCCTCTCCCGCCTATTCTCTCGCACTCCCTCCTTCACCATCTCTCTGACAGAAACTCTGTCTTTTCCTGGAGTGGAGGAGGCTACCTGAGGTTTTCTAACCGATGGAGGGCATGCATAGTCCACACGGCGGGAACGTTATCCCATGTAGCAGAGGCTTCAGTAGCACACAATATAGATCGAAGAGGCGGAGTGAGAGGCTCACCAGGATTGTTACGAGACCGGAATGAACTAGGGCTGGCTCTCCTGCTGTCGAGGATGCTAACCAGAATCCGCTTCGGTGCAGTGGGAAGGATAGTGCTTGGGTAGAGATACACAAACACTCCATCCCCTGCATCGAGATGAGCCAGTTAAATTTCTGGGATTATAGCCAATGTACGAATTATTTCGGAATACAACGATGTTGAGTACTAGAACTGGCTCGGCGGGCCGATGGGCTGTTTGCTGTATAACCCTGTGAATGACCTTATGTCCATGGCAAATACTGGATAGTTTCTGTTTCTGTTTCTCATAGGGTAACAATGCTGCCCGTGTTTCTGCTTGTCGCCTCGCTGGCCAGCGTGGAAGGCTTGAGCAAAGAGTAAGACAAGAATCAAATTCCTTTCCTGCCGCAGTCCCACCATCTGCCGCTCTATCCCGATACCTTGTATCCCTGCTAGTGCTGCCTCCGTGTGCTGCAGTGCCTCCGACCAGGCACTGCCTGCCTCGCCTCCCTCCTTCAATCAGTTTTCCGGGACCAGCCGCCCTCCCCAACTCGGATTCCATTCACAAACTCCACCTCTTCAATCCATATCGCTTAAATCCTGATTCTCCCTGCGACGGAAACCGAGGCAAGAACCACAACTGGGTAGTTGGATTAAACATTTGTACCGAGCCCAAGCAGTAACGGTAGACAATCGGCAACATACAATATGAGAGCTAAGATCCGAGCTCCTTTAACAAAATACATTCGCACTCCCCTCCAGCACGGCGTCCTTCTGCAAACCAGCCTCCCACCAGATAACATCCTCCATGTTTAGCGCACGGCTCTCTTAATGTTGTACCTTGTTACACTGTCGGGTTTGATCTGAGAGCCCTTCTCTTCTGATGGCACACATCAGAGAATCCACTGTTTTGTGGAATGTGTGGGATGCTTGTTTGCATTGTCTATTGAGCTTCTGACTCTCTCATTGTGTTTTTGCTTCCAGTCCTTGCTTGGGATATGATGTCCTCTGCACCACTGCGGATTATCAGGTAATGTGATCGCTGACTATTACTTTTCCTTTCCTCCTTCCCCCAGACGTCCCGTCTCTCCTTCAGCTACATCCGTTTCCCAGAGAATCTCCCTGCCACAGATCATTGCTCACTGTTGACATCTGAGCCTCTATTTACCCGACACCGCCACGTGCAGATTCCCGTCCACGTCATTCTTCCTCAGGCCGTAGGGACGAATTGTCTCCGCTCCGCCGCCATTGGTTCTGAACCCTGGAGCTGCTGATCCCGCAGCACCCGGGGAGTCAGACGCAGCTGGAGTACTGCAGCCTGCTGACTACCCACCCTGGCCCCACTTCACCCAGGGAGGGAAGGGTGAAAGGTAAATTAAGGGTATAAGAAAGATGTGTCTTTTGGAGAGGGTACGAAGGAGCTTTACTGGGATGTTTACTGAATTAGTGGGTCCATGCTGCAGTAGGAATTTGTGCACACTCGGAATGCTTTCTTTGCAGCGGCGGTAGCTGAGGAGATGTCAATAAGGGTTAAAAAGTTTGATAAGTAACGCTGGCATATATTGTACGTGATAGGCGTTAAAAAGAAGTATGTAGGAGGCCGTCAAATGTGATTTATTTTTGTCTGTACATGGAAGGACTTCAAAAACAACATGTTGAGACTACAAAACTTCTATGTGCTTGTCAGAACAAGAGGGGAGGGTAACAAGTGCAGAGAAACTGTCACAGGGGGGACAGGAGGGTGGACCCAAGTGCAGGACGCAGGCACTGAAGTACTAGGGGCAGGACAGTAATAACTAAAGGATAGAAACAGATGGAGCGACCAGGGCATGCGAAAGAGACAGGGCGTGCGAGGTAATCATGGGGTTCAGAAAGAGCTCGTGGCAGGGCAGGAGGGCTGCCTGGGCGGCCGCATCACTCCTGGGCAGGGCCGCCTCCAGGGCGGGAACACGGTGTCCGGGGCAAGACGCAGGACACCTGGGCAGGTAACGGGCACAACCCATCAGAGGTGAGGGGTAGGAAGGGGACAGATTCCCCTTGCCGGGCAACGGCAGACCGGCCTGCTACCCGACCGAGGCAAGGGATCGGAATGGAACTTGGTCCGGGGTGACTCCAAGACTGACTCACAGAACCTGAGGATGAGACTGTAGGTACTCCAAGCCGGGACGACCGGAACGAACAGGGCCGATCGGACGAAACACCTCGGAACATGGCAAACCAGCGAACAAGACAAAACAGGTTTAGAGCAGGGAAACCCACCCACCCAACCAGACTCGGTACCAGAGTCCCTTATATCCACCTGCCAGCTGATAGGCAACAGGTGCGCCTCCTTAAGCAAAGATTATCTTATTTGGCTTAAGGGTGACAGGAGGGACGGCTGCAAGACCCGGAGTCCGGTATCCGCGGACCGGATCATAACCTGGAATGCTTGGGCCCGAGCAGAAACATTTAAAACATCCTTTGCAATTGGAGAGATACCAGAGGAGGAGAGGACAACCAATTTTTAAGACTATTTTTAAGAGTTTAAACATAAACCACAAAATTCTAGGCCGCAATTTCTGACATCAGCGGAGGAAAAGTTACCTGAAAGTATTCCAAGGGACCTGATGTAGGAGTATTTGGATATCAGTTGACTAAATAAGTACTGTCGGCATGGCGTCGTGCCTGGTAGGTTATTCCTAACCAAATTATCGAGTTTTTTCAGGAACTTACCAGGAAAATGTATGAAGGTAAGGCATTGTGGGAGACACCAGATAGTACAGTAGATAGCTGCCTCTCAGATTGTGACCTGGGCGTATTAATGTGTTACAGGCTGTGCTGTGTTTGTTGTTGTTTTATTTCATCTATAGCAACGCAGCTGATGATAATGTGGTTAACTGTGTCAGCAAAATGCCGAAGACACCAAGTCTGGGGGTGTAATGGGCAGCGAGAAAGACTATCTTGGCTCCAGTGGGATATACAACTGCTGGAAAAATGCTCTAACATATGGCAGGTGGAAATTAATGCAGACAAGTGTGAGGCTATACACTATGGCAGGACTAAACACAGTAAGCCTTACACGGTGAACGTCAGGACACTGAAGAGTGTGGTAGAACAAAGCGATCTGCAATACGGTCCATAAATCGTTGAAAGTGTCGCCATGTGTAGATAGGATCCTAGAGAAACCGTTCAGCACATTGGCCTTTATTAATCAATGTATTGAGTACAGGAGATGAGATGTTGTGTTGAAGATGTTCCAGACGTTAGTGAAGCCCAATTTAGACTATTGTCTGCAGTTGTGGTCACCGACATACAGGAGAGTTGTAATTAAGATTGAAAGAGCACAGTGAAAACTTACGAAGATATTGCCGCGTCCAGAACATTTGCACTTTAAGGAAATATTGAAAAGGTTTTGTCAGTATTTCTTAGAAGACAGAAGATTGAGGGTGGTTTTGAAAGATGTTTACAATATTACGAGTGGTGTCAATTGGGTAAATGCAAGCAGGCTCTTTCCACTGGTGTTGCGTGGGACAACGACCAGTGTCCTGGGTTGAGTGTGAAAAGTTAAAAAGTTATAAAGGAACATGAGGGGAAACCACTTCACTGAGTGGATCGTGAGAGCATGGAATAAGCTCCCAGCTCAAGCGAGGCATGCGAACTCGATGTAAACGTTTAAGAAAAGTTTGGATCGTTATATGATGATAGGGTTATGTAAGTCTTTGGTCTCGGTGAAGGTCGATTGGAGTAGCAGTTTGAATGGTCATTGCATGGATTAGATGTGCTGAAGGGCTTGTGCTGTACTTCTCTATTTCTCCATGAGATTGTACGGACAAGGTTTGTCACCCCGAGTGCGCTGAATGCTTCGAGTGTGCGATCTACGTTGATAGACCATAAGGCGATAAAGTATATCAGTAGAAGTAGGCCATTAGGCCCATCGATACTGTTCCGCCATTCAAACATGGGGTGATCCAATTCTCCCAGTCATCCCCACTGCCCGGCTTTCAGCCTATACCCTTGAAAGCGCTGCCTAATCAAGAACCTATCTCTCTCTGCCTTAAATTCACCCAATGACTTTGCCTCCAGAGCCGCTCGTGGCAACAAATTCCAAAGATTTACCACCTTCTGCTTAAAGTAATTTCTCCGCATGTCAGTTTTAAAAGGACTTTCTTCAATTCTGAAGCCGTGCCAAATTGTTCTGGAGTCCTCTACCATGGAAATAACTTTACCATATCTAATCTGTCCAGGCCTTTTAACATTCTAAATGTTTCTAGGAAATCCCCCTTCATTCTTCTGAACTCCAGGGAATACAGCTCATGAGCTGCCAGACCTTCCTCATAAGGTAACCCTTTCATCCCTTTCATGCTGGCGGAAACAGATACATTAGAGATTTTTCCATGGCGTTTATACAGGCACCTGAAGGAAAATGTTAGGGTACGGTCAATGTGAAGGGAGAGGGACTTAGTTTAGTCAGCCAGATGATTACAAATTTAATTGACCTGACACAGTACTGTGGGCTGAAAGGCCGGTCCCTCTACTTCTCTATGTTCCTGTTCTATGTTTGATTTGTCACAACTACCTTGTTCCAGACAGTGAATCCGTTGTTATCATTTGCGCCCAACAAATTCTGAGGATGTGCTGCGGCAGTTCACATGGATCGTCACGCTTCGGGTGCCAACATATCTTCCCACCAATGACTCTCCATGACCAATACGTCCTTGTAATATGGGAGGACACCAGAGCACCCGGAGGAAACCCACGCGATCACGGGGAGAACGGAGAATTCTTTACAGCCGAGAATGATTATGTGGATGGCGGGGAATTGAACCCATTTGCGAGTGCTATAAAACCCTACGTTGGTTGTTACAATACGCTGCCGCCTGGCCAGGGTACCTTCGGTGCACGAAGGGACTATTGACACATGTGCGGAGTACCGAGTGTACCTATTCAGAGGAACTTGTGCCACTTTAAGCCCTTACGCTGCTCAGTGTCATGACATTCTATCCGTCGCTGTGCTCACTTCGTTCTGCCTCGTCGTGTGCCATCCTTGCTCCTCAATCACGAAACACACATCACCGAACCCCTCTTACAACTCCTATAGTAAGAACTCCATTCTCTGTCAACAGTTCCGCCGTTACAATGACTCGGTCTGGGTTGGAATACACGGCAGCTCCGTCCACAATGTTAAAACTGATATCGCACCGCTGTACCTATATCTCGCTGGGCGAAACCTGGAAGGTAGGAAAACGGCCAATATTGATGACATCAGAAACAATCTGTCGACTGTCAACTGGGGCAGACTGTTCCAGACACATATGTATTTGATAAGTTGGAGTATTAGAACATTGTCGTCGAGAGAGTGCAATGCTTTTATGTAAAAGTTTAAGATGATAAGTGTAGAAAACCGTCGTTTTCTAGAGATGTGGAGGCGCTTGGTAAGAAAAAGTGGAGATGTGCATCACGTATAAGCAGGTAGGAACAACATATCTATTTATGGAGTAACCTTAATGCAATGGAATAGTTTTTTTTTAAAGAATCAGGAGCAACAATGGAGCACATGAGATTTCCCCAACCGACAAGGGGAGGGAATGATCGGGATGATTGGGGATACTAATACTGTATGGAGACATGTGGAGATAAAAGAAGTAGGGAGATCATAAATGATTTTTCTTTTTCATCTGTATTTAGTCAGTAGACCTCTACAGAGTCAATAGCACAGAGGCAAAGTGGCAACATCTTCACAGAGAAGGACGTGTTTGTTGTCCTGTCGCATCTTAGGGATGCAAGTGGAAAAGTGGTAATGTTGTTGCTGTAATTAGTTGAAGGTATTCTAAACAAATGATACATAAGTATTTGTTTTGACATGGATGAAGTTTAATCAGCTTAGTTTCCTGCCTCTAAGTTATTGAGGCCGTTGCCACTAAAGTTGATGAAAGCAAGGCTGTGGACATTGTATACATGGATTTCAGTATTCCAGTTGAGAAGGGCCCGCGTGGGCGTTTGGTCAAGAAGTTTCGATGCATTCAAGGTTAGGTAGCAATTTGAATTAGACACTGGCTTTGCGGAGCAGCGAAGTACATTGTTGCCTCTCTGGCTGGAGACCTGTGACTAGTAGAGAGCCGTAGGGATTGATGTCGTGTCCGTTGTTGTTTGCCATCTATCTAAGGGATCTGAATGATAATGTGGTTAAGTCGATTAGTAAAATTCAGGGACCACACTAAGATCGGGAATGTAGTAGACAGTGAGGAATACTGTCATGGCCTGCAGCGGGATTTGGGCGAGCTGGAAATTGTGCTTAAAACGGCAGATGGAATTCAATTCAGTCAAGTGCGAGATTTTTCACTTCGGTTGGACC
Organism: Hemitrygon akajei; assembly: GCF_048418815.1. NCBI lineage: Eukaryota > Metazoa > Chordata > Chondrichthyes > Myliobatiformes > Dasyatidae > Hemitrygon > Hemitrygon akajei. Next base: position 52,294 of record NW_027332053.1, read on the forward strand.
AACCACGGTAGGGCTTAAACAGTGAAAGACAGGGCACTGAGGAGTGCGGCAGAGCAAAGGGATCTGGGAATACAGGTCCACAATTGATTGAGAGTAGCATCACAGGTTGATCGGGTCGTAATTCAAGATGTTTGTACATTGGTGTTAATAAATAAAAGAACTGAGTAAAGGAAATGGAAAGTTAACTTGTCTAAACTAAGATTTAAACAAGATTGAAAGAGGGCAGAATAAATTTTAAGGGGCATTCGTGGTCTTGAGGACCTTAGCTATGAGAGACAATTGTATTGGTTAGGACTTTAATTTCTGGAATACAGAATATTTAGAGGAAATTTCACAGAGGTTTAATAATTATGATGGGTATAGATAGATTGAACCATTCAGGCGTTTTCCACTGAGGCTAGGTGGGAATACAAGCAGAGGTTAAGGGTGAAAGGTGAAAAGTTTGGTCTTCACTCAAAGGTTATGGCAATGTTTAAAGACCTGGCAGCAGAAGTTGTGCATGCGAGCTTGTCTTCAAAGTTTAAGTGAAGTTCGGACACTTACATAGATGGGAGGGGTATGAAGGGTTAGGGTCCCTGTGCTGGTCGATGGAAGCTGGCAGTTTAACTCGGTCAACACGGAGCAGATAGGCCGAATGTTCTGTTCTGTTCTGTTCTGTTCAATGATCCGCTGACTCCACGACTTGGAATGAACTGGATGAGGCAGTGTAGGTTGGGATATTAAGTTCACAGATGACAAGAAGCTTTGCTGACTTGGAGATAATGTAGAGAATTGCTGTCAGCTGCAGCAGATAGTGACAGGATGTGGCAGTGGGCTGAGAAATGGCAGCTGTTGTTAAAGCCCGACAAGTGTGAAGTTAGATTGCAGAAGGAAATCTGGGATCCGCACCACAGGTCCATCAAACCTGCAGCAGAAATTGACAGGGTTATTGAGAAGGCGTGTGGTGTGTTGCCCGGGGTAGTGGCAGAGACACACACAATAGATCACTTAGGAAACTCCTTGATAAGCATATGGAGGTCTGTGTGGGAGCGAAGATTCAGATTGATCTTAAAATAGATTACAATGAGGTCACAACATCGCGGAACGTAGGGTTCTATTTTGAAACTAATGCTTAAGTACATTAGTGTTTCCAAAGACCTGTATGAAGTATTATAACATTCTACAAAACCCTTAGAGATGTGGATCCCGTACACTGGACAATTTCTCGTTTCATTGACCGGGTATAGAGTGCTTGCAATCTACAATTTGCTTCCCGAAGAGCTCTGGGACAATCCTCCAACAGCAACCGATACACGAGTGAGTACCAGCTGAAAGCTGTCAATACGTTATATTATGTCTGACCCCCCACCCCCCAATCTCTAGAGAGGCAGGTGTTCAGGAAGGAGCCCTATGGAATAGTCTGATGGTTTCTTCTTTATCAGCTGCTGAAATCAGACACAAATACTTGACCAGGAGGAAAAGCTGGAGTTGGTTTAGTTGTTTGAGATTAAGTCCCAGAGATCTGTCAGCAGAGAATAAGATCAATGTTTTCCAGGAGGGTGTGGAATTCGGCACCTCAAGACGCTTTTGCTGTCCAATATGAAGGAAGAGTTTGGGGTTACTTAAATGCACACGGTGCAAAAGGACGAACAGAGCATGATTATCTTAACGGGAAATCATGCCTGACAAATATGCAGGTATTCTTTGAGGAAACGACAGGCCGGTCTGAAAAAAGGCGAGGAAGTGTGATAAATCAGTGTATCTGAATCTGAACCTGAGGTAGATGCAGTGAGTCATGGTGGGTGCGTTTCTAACGGATTGTTTCTGTTCCGGGATACTGAAGGGAGAGGACGTGTAGGGGAATGTATCGCGGGTCCGGAATCTGGGCGCTGAGTGGAACTGCAAAGTGATCTCAGATATGACTTGACAACTGATTGAATGGAAGAACGGGGTGGAAAGCGGGGAGCTGGTGAATCGGAATTTCCCTGTTGCCATATTACGCTGTTTGCATCTCTCAGGTGTTCGTCACTCGTTTACCAATGATGGATGTGTTCGCCAGGAAAATCCGTTGGCTTCTCTTTTCCGACGTAGGTGATTTCAACCGCACGCTCACTGTGCAGAATGTCCATGTCAACAATTCCAACTTCTTCGTGTATTCCTGCATGAGGTAGGTCATACAGCGACACGTTTATTTAGGTTTTTCTACGATCTGTGGCCAACGGGCTTTCCTAGAATGTACTGGGGCGGCTCGCAAGATTTTGCCATGTTTCCGGAGCTAACATATCATTTGCACAGCTTCCTCATCAGAACCCACAGTTTCCCAATATCCAATGACAGCAGCATGCCTCCACACAGGACAACCCCACACCTGTGGTGTGAGGAACACTTACTCCGAGGGTGAATCCATCACTCTCAACACGTCACCAATAGCAAATATCTTAACCCCATGCAGATACAGCACTGGAAAGTGAAACACGAGATTTCACCTAGGTTAACAAACAACCACTCTTCCGTCTCCCAATCCCTGTCCCGGGCAAAAGATCTGAATTTCATTGCTGGTGCTCCGAGACAACGGAGAGCCTAAAGCAGAGCCACCATGTAGTGTCCCGTTTTGGATGCCCAGACACAGTTAGTCAGCATCTTTGTCCCACCTTCCTGCAAAGTCACTTCATGCACTGTCAGAATCAGACCATTATCACTGTCCCATCTAAAGACAACACCTCGCATGAAGGCACCATGAATCACCGTGTTGTGCGAGGCGGCATTGTGTACGTCCTGCTGAGCGAGCAGTGAACCAAGTCTCCGGGTGCACCTCGCTGCACACGACTGAGGCTTCTTCAGATTCTGGCGCCAAAAAAACAATTAGCGGCCAAAGGCTCGGAATTAGCGAGTAAGTGCATGAGGAAGATTGTCTCTGTGAGCGAAGCGATAAATAAATCAGAGGCAATGTATCATTAGGATTCTCACGCTGACAGAGGGGTGGAAACGCTCCCGTGGTGAACCCCATCTCCTCACGCTGCTCTTTCAAAGGGAAGGGACCGTTTGAACGACTGTCCTCGACTCTAAAAGTGAATGGCTGAATGCTGTTCGATCGCAGAGCACTGCAATAAATTCTTAAGCTTTTCAAATTTTCCGTACAGATTTCTCAGTCAAGATCTCCCCTGTACAAAACACTGCTGGTCTGAGACTGTTTTATCACAAGATACTCCAAAGTTTCACCCTCAATAATGACTCAAAAATCTCATCAGCAGGTAGCTGTACACGGACGATTTATAATTAGTTTTCGATAAGATCATGAGATGTGGGAGAAGTATTGAACCATTCGGCCCATCGAGACTCTCCACAATGTTATCTTGCCTCATTTGTTATCCCGCTCGCCTCATTTCTCCTGTTTTAATCTCTGTACTTTGTTACCTTTACGAATCAAAAGCCGATCAAACTCCACCTTAAATAAAATCACAAACATGGCCTCCACATCCATGGCGATGAATTCTTCAAATTCAGCATCTACTGATCCTCATGTGCTGTGCTGTACTACAGCATGTTCTATTAAGCTGGGGGGTCATATGGGAGGCAGGGTTTAAGTGTCGACAACAACATTGCGGCCGAAGGGCCTGCACTGTTCTGTACTATTCTATGTTCTATGTTCTAGCGAAAGGAATTCTTCATCCTCTCTTAGGCGACGCACTCTGCTCCAATCCACAATCCCCCATAGGAAACGTCCTCTCTCCAGCTACTCTAACCAGGCCATTCAATGGTCCATGATTTTCCAGCTCATTCTTCAAAACTACATCTATCGTTGAGCTGAGAGTCTCTCTCTAATTTTATACCTTCATCTTATCCTTGAAACAGTCTGTAGCTTTAGGTAAAAGAGTTTAAATGGATGTGGAATGTTCTGTGTGCGAGCGGGGCGGTGAATGAACCAGAGCCGCTGCAGTATCGGTTGGGTGTCCGTCCCTACGGAATGGTGGGAACGCTCTTGCGCTGTCAGATAGAAGGCTCGCTTATCACACTGCTCCTCCGAGGGGTGAAACGGTGTGAAAGGCTACACTGTGTGTCCCAGGAGAGAAGCTCGTTCCGTGTTCCAGAGAACTTTCCGGTTCAGGCATCAATAGAGGGAAGGAATTTGGTGGGATTGTTGAACTTGATGTTGACTTCTAAGGGGTCAGTGTGCCCAGAGGGAAGGTGGGCTGGCATCCCGGCGCTGCCACTGAGCATCTTTGGAAGGGTTCAGGCGTCGGGTGGCAGTGATAAGGGAAGAGTTGGTCACAGTTAACTGGTTGATGTGCGGTCTCTAATTCTTTGTTTGTTGTTTCCACAACCACGATTAGGGATTCAAGGGTGCTCCAAAGCTTGTCGCAAGGGTAAGTGCAGGGGAATGTTGTGACTGTGATCGGGTCAGTTAATGAATCAGAGACGCTGCAGTATCAGGTGGGTGCTCATGCTGACGGTCGGTCAGGAACAGAAAATATGGAACACTAGACCTCTATGTTCGCCCTTTATCCTTGATTGTTGCCGACTCAAGACCTTCATTCCTGAGAGCCGTCTTTTTTTTTTCTATTATCCATGTGTCTAAGAGTTTCTTAAATGTACCTGATAGATATGTCTCTTACCGGACTCCTGACACAGCGTTCCACACACCCACCATTATGTGTAAATACATACGCCAGGCAGCCCCTATACCTCCGTCTAAATACATTAAAATTATATCTCCTGATAGTTATTTACACACTGGGAACAATGTCTTTGGCCATCCACATGACCTATGTCGTTTAACTTGTACAACCCTATGCAGTCGCCTTTCACCCACTTCTCTGTAAAAGGAAAAGCCATAGCTCGCTAAACCTATCCTCATATGAATATCCCTCTAGTCTAGGCAGCATACTGGTAAATCTCAGTTTTTCAGCTTCGAAAGCTGTTACATACTTCCTGTAATGGGGCGACCAGAATTGAGCACAATATCCCAAGTTTAAATGAGCGGCAACATTACTCGCTGCTTTGAACTCAACCCCTTGACGATTGAGGCCAACATCTCATACAGTTTCATAACAACCTGTTCAACTTGCGTGTCAACTTTGATGAGTCTATGAGTGTGAAACTAAAGATGACTCTGTTCTTGCACAGTGATAATGAACCTGTCATGAACCCTGCATTTGGCATTCAAATTCGACTTTGCAAAGTGTATCACTTCACACTTTTCCAGATTGAGCTCAGAGTTGCCAATTCTCAGCCCAACTTTGCATTCCTCATTGCCCTGTTGTAACCTACATCACAATCCACACTATCCCGAAATGTCATCTGGAAATGCAACAGCCTAATCACCCGCTTCCCGAACAGATTTCTGTGGAACACCACTGGTCACCGACCTCCAAGCGAAATACCCTCCACCTGTTACCACACTCTGTTTTCTGTGGGTAAACTAGTTCTATCTACAGTAGCCACGTTTGTCTGCCACCCATAGCTGAGAAAGTTTTCCTAAAATCTTCATCAGTGTGCTTTGTCTAATAATTAAGAATTTGATTCTGTTCCTGAGACATGTCCTGTCCCTCTCACAGCCATGATCAGACTATCGTTATTCAACTGTCCAGAAATACTGTTGAAATATATCCTCCAACAGTTTGACCGCACATACGTTGGGCCTACATGTCTGTAATTCCCAGCGTTTTCCCTGTTTCTTTCCTTGGTCAAAGGAATAACAGCTGGCAACGTCCAATCCTGTGATACTATTGCAATAGCCGGATGACACAGACAGGTCATTACCGAAGGCGCAGCAGTATGTTCCGTCCCTTCCTGTTGAAAACTGGGATAGATCCCCTCTGGCAATGGGAATTTATGTACCCTAATGTTCTCGAAAATTTCAGCTCATCCTTTTTCTAAACATTGATATGTTCAAGTATATCAGCCTCTTCTACATCATGCTCACATTTGAAAAATTCCCTCTCAATTGTGAACACTGAAAGAAAATATACATTAAGGACCTTCACTATCCGGGCCGACCTCAAGCGCATATTTCCGCTGTTATTCCTGATCAGTCCTACGCATTCATCCATCTGTTCTTCACATAGGTGTAAATGGCCTTTGGGTTTCAAAGCTCCTGCCTGGCTAACTTGTAGTTCATTTGAAACCTCTCTGATCCCTGCTTCCTAAATCTTAAGTCTGCTTCTTCCTCTCTCTGGACTATCTCTTATCAACCATGACTCCTTTACTCTACCATCGCCGACCCTATCTCAATGGGACAAACCTATCCAGAAGAAAATGCTAGCTCTTCCTTAAGAAAAAAATTCCACAGTTCAGTTGTGCATTACCCTGTGTATATCTCTTCCCAATTTACGTTTCCAACTTCCTGACTAATAGCATCGTAATTCGCTCTCCCACCAATCAACTGATTTATAATACCGTCTCTTCCCATCCTCATTCAATGCCAGGGTAAAGAATAGGAGTTGTGGTCACTGTCTGTGATAGGAGGTCTGGCAGTATCGCATCGGGAAATATGGCAGGTGACCTGGTTCATTGGTCTAATATGGCGTTTCCTTCAGATGTACTGCCACTAATGAGTCGAAACCACTTATGGGTTCCTCGAACAGATTCTGCCAATCTACCTTTTTCTCTAAGGAGGTTCCAGTCAATATAAGGGAAATTAATGTCACAATAATAAACGTCTTTATGCTTACATATTTCCAAAATCAATCTTCTGAATTGTTCCTCGGTCATTATTTGGCTATTTAACTGGTCCGTCTACTTCATACTTCCAATAGCATATCTACTCTTCCGGATTCTGCCTCCATCCACATTGACTCACTGAATGATCCGATCACGACTCCTCCATTTGTGCTGCTGTGAGATTATCCGACTCTTGCACTTTTCCCCCAGTCCCGTTTGAAACATAGAAGCACTGAAACATCCAGAAGCGATTCCTGCCCTTGTAACAACAAAGCCTCAGTTATGGCCATAACTCCGTAGTTCCATGTACTGAGCTGCTCTTGAAATACATCTCCCTTGTTCCCACACTTCTCGCATTAAAATAGGCGCAGTACAATCCAACCTACAGTCTGTAGGTTCACCACCTCTCCTTCCTCACAATGTCCTAATACGCCACTGTTTTTTTCCTCTGACATATCCCATTCCCCTCCTGAATTATGTTTCCGTTCCCCACCACCTCTATCAAACCTGTCTGCAAGATTTCCCTCCAGTTCATGAGGCGAAGTAGTTACCGAAGCGGGTTTTGCGATACAGGATCCACCTCTATTTGGAAAGGTTGGAGTGATTAGGCATAGCCAGGGTGTCTTTGTAGAAGGAAAATCATGTTCCATAAATTTGATCAGGTGTTTTGAACAGATAAACAAGAGGTCTGACACGGTCCCAAATTGTAAGATAGCTGAAAGGTGACATACAATGGATCCCTCTGGATAAATGTAGGTGGATCGGTGGGATTGGAGACACAGACAGAGAGATGGTGAAGATGTCTGACCCGTTGCCCTGCAGCTGTAAAATCATTGGCACCCAGAGTTGGGAGGTCACCTCACAACTGTTCATCATGTTGTTTAGACTTCACCTGCAGGATTGTGTACACCTGTGGTCACTATAATATTGAAGGGATGTGATTTTGCTTGTGAGGGTGGAAACAAAGAATCCCATGGGCGTAGGAAGTCAAACTACAGACACGGGAGTTTCTAGCTTAGAAAATTCTAGCAATAAGTCACCCGTTGCTTCTGTGACGCCGCTGTTTTTTTTTTCTTTGGAGGAGGACCGGTTTAATGATGAAGAGAACAATACTTTCAGTAAAGGCACTGCTCCTCCACACTCAGGAACATTCCCCTCAACTCTCTTTTATATCTTTCAGTCAGGAGATATGGTTCGTTTCCACCGGCGGATTCGACTGCCCGGCCCCGTGAGGCCAACGAGAACGCTTTGGATCCTCCGCTTGCTTCCTGTTAAACGCCACTTTCTACATGCTCTCCACTGTTAATTCACTCCCAACACCGCCACTCAGTAATCTCAGCAGTGGCCTGTTCACCCGTGGGGTAATGCCAGACATCGAATACCCGTGACCAACCCGTGTGGGATCATCAACTACTCTCACAGGGGCCGCAGAGTGGCTTTATTGGGAGCCCAGTTCTGGGACGTTGGCAACTGTGGTCCTTCGGCTGACACAGGACTATCTGACCTTTGTAATGCGATGTGGCCCAGAAATGATATTACCTTGTCAGCCTGATTCGATTTGTCACGATTACCAGACAGATTGGACGTTTCCTAGGATTTCTTTCATTCCCGGCGTAACAGTACGATAGTGAACACGTCCAAAACCGCGAGGAATCCCAGACTGACGTTTGAGGTTCGAGTGGATGTCTGTGTCTCTAATGCGAGTCCACGACAGAAAGTCAAGAGACACGGGCCACTTTTGTCGGACCGCACGGGTTTTCGGCACCAGAGCTGTGTAAATACTGGGCAGAACAGCCGGCGGATGTTTGATATGATCCACTTCCTGTGTTGATGTAACTGTAAACACTCTCGTGTACTCTGATGGTAGCAGGGGTTCTAATATTTCTTTTTCCACGGCATGTGGCAGCTCCTTCTCGGAGCTCACTACTGACCACACTGCCTTTCTGACATCTGTCCCGCGGTGGGATAACCATTTCCCAACTTAACTGCATGAATCAATAAAGCCAACGCTGTTTGCATTAACTTGGTCTGCATCTCTTGTCAAACGCTCGCTGCTGTCAAATCCGACTGTTCATTGGGAAGGTACATTCAGCCCCACCGGGAATAACCAGCTCCTTGGGCAGTGAAAACAGCATGCTGACACACCCACACTAACAGCTCACCCCTCTTCCCTTCCAACACTGAGCCACTCTGTGGAAAACTGTCAGCTGATCGTGACGCCGCCTGGGGTGCGGGGAGGGTCGTGTGGAACCGGCGCGGTACACCGTCAGGGAAAATGCGAGCAGTCACATTACTAACGTGGGCCTATAGCCCAAATGGTCTCTCCCACCATATTGGTATCACATGCCGTGAGGTTAGATAGGTCTGAGTTGACGGCTCGGATAGTCAGAGCGCAGGAGGATAACCTGTCGGTGGGGTAATGCCAGACTTAGCAGCTATCACTGGACAGACGTCATACCCACAACATTCCCCCTCTTAACCACCTCCATCCTTTCGCACGGCTGTCAATCTACTCGGGGCGAAACACCAAGCCCATAACGGTATCTTGCAGAGAGACAGTGACATCTGGAATGGGAGGTGTGAGAATCAGAGAACAGTGATATTAAGAATCTGCCCGTGGAGAGGGGACATTCGATGAGGGGCCAGGGAGGGGCGTGGTGTGGATACCGTTGGAGGGGATATTGCTTTCGGAGGGGGTGATAATTGTTTAGAGAGAAAGGATTGGGTTGGACGAGGGGCTCGGAGACGTAATCAGTAACAGATCTGAGAAGGGAGCTGTGGCTGGGCGTGACTGTGGAAGTGATGGGGGGGGGGGCGGGGGATGTGGATGAGTTCGGAGAGTCTTATGACCGAGGGTCCCGGGAGGGAGCGCCGTGTGTTTGACGGTGGGGATGTGAGAATCAGGTTTAATATCACTGGCGCGTATCTAGACATTTGTTCTCTTATGGCACTAAGACAGAAGATACAAAGTTATAAAAGAATAAATTAGATTGAGAAATATGTATTAATATTAATTACGTATTTTCCAATGTATTCGTAGTTCATAAAGGCAGGAAAATTATGTGGGCGTACATATGGACTCATTTAATATTCAGAAATTTGATGGCGTAGGGTAAGAACTGTATCTGAACTGTTGAATGTGGGTGTTCAGGCACCGTTAACTCCCCCTGACGGTAGCAATGAGAAGAGTGCGTGCCCTGGGTGATGGACATACTTAGTGATCCATGCCCTATCTCTGATCATCGCCTGTCGAAGATGCATTTGGAGCGAGAGAGGACAATGTCCGACATCAATTTAGCTGAGACTGCAACTTTCTGTAGCCTTTCCGATCCTGCGCAGTGGCCCCCTGAGGAATGGGTGGAGCGTCGGAGGGTTGATCACTGAGAGTTCATGGAGGAGTAGCAGTTCTGGGAGATTGACTGTCCACCCATCTCGTTAACACAGTGAGGGACGCGGAGCACACAGGCTGCCTGCGAACTGCAATGGACCGACCCTGTGGTTGTTCCGGTACTCGCAGCAGAGAAAAGCACAGGAGGCCAAACGGCCCCTAAAATTAGCGCTGGCAATCTGCATGACCATGGTTAATCCTCCCATGTCTCAGCTCCTCTCCTATGCCGGACCCCATCGCCCACAGCACCTCCATCATTTAAGTATGCACCGGTCTCCACTTTACTAGTGGATGCAGCTGCATGAGAGAACAAATGACCCCGTGCCGCGCTCAAGGCTGAAACTTGTTCCGCTCTAAACCAATGTGAAGTGCCACCCTCGCTATCCATGCCCCTTGTCCAATTTCTGCTGCGTTCTGCAATCATCACTCAACTCCCTCCCCGCCAAATACCTTTCGCCGAATCCCTCCGGTTTCCATCCTCTGCTGACACTCTGCGATCAGACGCGTCCTGTCGGGTTATCTCCCAACTGACCCTTCCGGTCTAGCTCTGTTTTAGACAATAAGACCGTAACATATACGAAAAAAGCTCTAAGACAGTTGGATCATCGAGTCTGCTCCGATCTCTCTCAGCCCAATCTTGTCTTCTCGTAACCCTTCATGCCCCGATTAATCAAGTATCTATCAATTTCTGCCTTTTATATATCAAATAATCCGGCCTCCACAGTTGTCTCCCTAAAAATAAAGATCCCGATAATCCATCCCTCCCTCCTACACCAGTTCTTCAGCCACACATGTACCTGTCAGATCATCCCATCCTTACCTTCACTGGCGAGTGCACAGGCAGTGGTCTAGATATAACTACCTTGAATGTCCTGTCCGTCCGCTTTCTGTCTAGCTCCATAAAATCTCTCTACAGTGTCTGCTTATTTCCCCGTGTATGTTACCGGTGGTCAGATGTATCTCGGCTTCTGGTTGCTCACACTCCCCCGTGAAAATGCCGTGGAGCGATCAGAGACTTCCCTGACCCTGACGCCTCGGAGAAACATGCCGTCTAGGAGCCACTGTCGAGTCGACAGAATCTAGCCTCTTTTCCTCTGACTATTTCATCTTCCATCACCACCGCAGTCCTCTTCATCTCTCTGTTCTTCCATGCTACCAAAGTGCCAGACACCATATCACTGCGACCACCTGCTCCCCACCCTGGAGCAGATGTGTATATCAGGAACGCTGGAGATATCCCGGAATTCCCACATCTAACGCGCAGAACAACTCCGGAGAGATGTTGCTGGCATTAAGTTGCTGCACAAACACTTTTATTTACGGGGTAACGAAGACCAAGTTCAAGCAACATTTCATCAGTGTAAAGAAATGTCCGTTTCTGTCAATTATTCCATTAATTGATAAACATAATATCTAAGTTCTTCCCGGAGGCAGTCGCAGTGTTTTCCATCTTGACACTATAGAATTGGCGCTCATCAGAGAACATGGCAGCAGGTAGAATAAAACTAGTTTAGAATCCGGGAGTGACAGAGCACGGCAACAGAACCTTCGGCGAACGCAGCTCCCGATCTTCACCTCCTACCGATTACTAAACTCTTCCTCCCTTTTATTTTTCTTTTTTCATTATATCTCCGGTATCGTCAGAACCACAGCACGTTCGATAATGAATCCCATACCCCAGTGTAAATTTCCATCGGTCAAGTGACCGGCAAAGCCGTAGCTTCCTGTGACATGGAGGAAAAGGAAATGCTAGTGGAAATACTGCCGTCCCGAGGGGAACTGGCGGAATTCGCCCTGAGCACTCCTGAGAACAGATCGGGCCTGGTTCCTGATCGGATTGAGTGGGCAGCACGGCAAAGAGATTTAGCTGATTGCACTATACATCGGCACGCCCTTCAATACGCTATGAGCAGACAACATCCACGTGCACAGAGGTCCTAACTTCTGTGACTGAGACGGAGAAAAGACAGGAGATTGGCACCGAGAGGAAAATTGCTTCAGCCATGCTGAAATGGCGGTGTAGACTCGACATGAGACCCGCAAATGGCCTAATTCGATTTCTACATCTTATGCTATTAGGGTCGTATGGTCCGAAATGCTAGAAGAACTCAACAGGTCAGACAACATCTATGGAAATTAATAAACGTTCAACGTTTCTGTCCGAGACCTCACAAATTAATTACCGCCTCGTCGAGTACTTCAGATCTGTCAATAAAAGGAAGCATTTTTCAGTGGTCACTCATTTCAATTCCCATCCGCCATTTACGTCCCGGCATGTCTGTTCATGCCTTCTTGTTCTGCCATGATGTGTCCACTCTCAGAGTGGAAGAGCAACACATCACATTCCGTTTATGTAGCCTCCAATCCTATGGCATGAATATGAATTTCTCCAACTGATTGTATTTCTCCCTCTCCTCCTCCTCTCCGTCATTTCCTTACTCTGACCTCTTACTCTTTTCCTCACTCATTATCACTTCCCCCTGATTCCCTCCTACTTCCGGGTTTTGCCATGAGGAACTCTCCCCTCTTGTATCAGATTCCTTCTTTTCCAGAACTTTGCCTTCTGCCCTTATCACTAGCCGGGCACTTGATTTCGTACAATTTTCCCAACCACCTGGTTTGACCTATCAGCTTCTAGCTCGTCCTCCCTCCCCCATAACAACATACTTATTCTGGAATCCGCCCTCTTACTTTCCGGTGCTGCTGAAGAGTCGCGGCCCGAAAAGTCAACTGTTTATTGACTTCTGACTTGTTGAATTCCTCCAGCTTTTTCTATTTCCTCGTCCCTCACCTGGTAAACCGGGCTCGCATCTCGTTTCGCATCAGTATGAAGCAAAGCAGATCAATCACCATGTATGATCCTCGAATTGGAACCACCGCATTCATTACATTTTTACCAACAGTGGCAATTGTTATACAGATGCACAAAAGTTGCAGCGTTGTTGATAGTGAAGCATTCTCTTCTTTCCAGTCCTCCGTCTGCACCGCCTCTGCTCACACGAACGATGGAGATTTTCCTTGTTTTTCAAAAAAAGTGGCTTCCCTTCCTCTACAACGAACGATGCCCTTACCGCATCTCATCATGTCACGCATGTCTGTTCTTACCCCACCCACTTATCCCTACCAGGAATAGGGTTCCTCTTGTCCTCTCCTACCACCCACCAACCTCAGCGTCCAGCACATAATTATCCGTAACTTAGACACCTCCAACGGGATCACGGCCCAAGGCAGATCTTTCCCTTAACCCTCCCCTCCATGTTCTGCTTTCCCCAGAGATCGCTCCCTACCGGACTCCATTATTCATTTGTCCCTCCCTATTGATCTCCCTCCGAGCACTTACTCTTGCAAGCTGATCATGTGCTACACCAGCCGGTGCACTTCCCCCGTCACTACCATTCAGGGCCCTAAACAGCCCCAATGCGACACCGCACCTGTAAGTTTGTTGGAGTCATAGACTGTGGCCTCCGGTATCTCGGTGAGAACCGACGTAGTCCTGGAGACCGTTTCGACGAGCACCTACGCTCTGTCCACCAGAAGAAGCGGGATCTCCCACTGGCCACTCATCTTAAGCCCACTTCCCATTCCCATTCCGATATGTCAATCCATAGTCTGCTCTTCTGTCGGGATGGGGCCGCACTCTGTTTGGAGGAACAACACCTTATATTCCATCTGGGTAGCTTAACCAATAGACAATAGGCAATAGGTGCAGGAGTAGGCCATTCGGCCCTTCGAGCCAGCACCGCCATTCAATGTTTTCATGGCTCATCATCCACAATCAGTAACCCGTTCCTGCCTTCTCCCCATATTCCTTGATTCCGCTATCTTTAAGAGCTCTATCTAACTCTTTCTAGAAAGCATTCAGAGAATTGGCCTCCACTGCCTTCTGAGACAGAGCATTCCATAGATCCACAACTCTCTGCGTCAAAAAGTTTTTTCCTCAACTCTGTTCTAAAAGGCCTACCTCTTATTCTTAAATTGTGGCCTCTGTTTACGGACTCCCCCAACATCGGGAACATGTTTCCTGTCGGACACTCCCTTCTCCAGCCTTATATCTCTTTCACCACTCAGCTTCCCAAATGTTCAATTCATCCCTCCCACTTCCTCTTTCTCCTTGTGACGCCAGTTTTTTTTCCCCAACTAGTGTCTCGTTTCTACACTCTCCGATGACTGCCAGTTCGGTAGTGTGAAGATGGATAACTCTGCGAGCGCCTCTCGACTGAGAAGAACTAAGGTATTTTGTTTATTAATTAATTGAATAATTGACGTGAGCGGATATTTCGCTGCGCTGATGATCTGCTCTCTGAACTTGGACTGCGTTACCCCATAAATAACCGTGTTTGTGCCGCAACTTAATATCATCAGCAGGTATCCCGATTAGTAAAATATGTATTCCGAATCGTTGTAATTACTGTGATCTAATCCGGTAATGGAGAAATAAAGAAATTCGGCAACATTTACCGACCACAGGATGATGAACGTACCGGAGATGGTGAGAAGTAAGATCACAGACCTCCTCCTGCTCTCCATCTCGGTGTCACTATGGTTCTCGGCATTGCTCTGACCCCGCAGCCCCTTAAGGACACGACTAGTCATTAAAATGTGACTGACTGTCAGTGCGTTGAACAGCAGTATTAACGAGAAAGGGAGTAATGGCGTTAGAAAGGTAGAAAGCCAATCATATCCCGGCTTAATAATACAGTCCCAGGGTATACTGTCAATCACTTTCGCAGGATTATATTTAAAGCAGAAGGTCACATTTTTAAAACAGAGCAGAACGCCGGTTGTTGTCAGAACCACAGCCGCAGTTGTCCCGGTGCAATACTTTGCTTTCCACTTCTGACAGCAGACGGCGACAAACCAATCAAACGTAAAAGTGACGGTGAACCAGACAGAACAGTCCGTGGCAGCCTCTCCCAGGGCAGAGAGCACACTGCATACGATATCAAGAAAAGTTCCGGGGAAGTAATAATAACTGATTCGCCACAATATGACCTCAGCGATGATGGTTTGTAGATCCGCCGTTGCCATGGCCACCAGGTAGCGATTGGTGCAGGTGGAGAGGCCGCATATTCCCCGGGACAGGATCACCATCGCCACTACATTTACTGGAGGAACAGAAAAAAAAGACGAGTGAATTACTGCTTCGCCGCTCCATGGGTCTCCACGCACAACAAATCTGGAAATTGAGAACAATCAAACTGAGTAAACAGCTTAATTCTGGAGGATTCAAAGTTGCAAGGCGGGAGTCGGAGATCCCTCAAACGTTTTTATACTGGGTGAAAGGGTATGGTACTCGGTACTGGAACAGGAGCAGGGTTCGGGAAGAGGGCATTGCTAACTGATCACCGAAAGCGATTTGTAGAAATCAACTTGAATCTGCCACCATCAGGATCTTCTCAGCGATCATCATTGCCCCGTTCCTATCACGTAAGTTCTGGAATCTCCCCATGCAGTTAAACCCCACTTCCTCCGCTCCAGTCTATTTACAAATTTCCGAGAAAATTTATTTCTCCCGTTCGTATGTCTTCGGCGCCACCTCAACTCCCGTTTGCCTTTTGCGTCCAGGAGCTTCGCTTGTCTCCCTTATTTTAAATTTTGCAACTGCGCATGACCGCGGTTCCTTTACTCCACGTTATGGTATCCGATCAGAAATTTTCAAATTTCGCCTGTTAACATCTTACCTTGTCCGCCGAATGTTTCGGGTATTCTGGAATTTAGTGCTCAAAACATCTGATTTCCAAGGAAGAACAACATTGATCTTTCAAAACATGTTCCCTTTTCTGGGATTGCTCGAAGCCACTGCAACATTATTCTAAATGCGTTGATGCTTATTGTTCCAGAGCGGAGTATCGCAAGAAACTTATCTGGTCTGATCTCCATCGTGCATCTCTGGGTTAGCTCGTAAACCTCTCTTCAATCAGGGTATGGAAGCAAACCGTGGTACACGAAACTGCACACAGACCATTATATCAATTTTCAAAACTCCCGGTGGTTCGGAGACTAACTCACAAGTGCTGTCTGACTCTCACCCTCTCGCCTGAATCTCACCGGCGATCCGCTTCCAGCATCGCCTGTAAACCTGCAGCAATTTCGTGAATTTAAAATATGCTACACTGTTGAAATGGAATAACAGCAAGAGCCCCGAAACGGCACCGAGCCCGCTGCAGTATCGGAGATTACTCTGAGAACGGCTTTGCATTGATAAGTCAAAACTGCCTGCCATGATTTCACAACAGGAATCCATCTCCTCCATCTTCACTGTACATCCGTTTTAATTGCGAGCTTAGTTTCAGCCTAGGCAACTGATTAAACTGCAAGGGCACTTCTGACCGAGCGGAGAGCTTTGTCACAATGTCTGCATCGCCCTCACTGATACACCGGCATCACAATGCTGTCGGTAACTGAACGAGTCCAAAGACCATTCACACAGAACTGCTAATGTTGGTTCACCTGTGTTCTTACCAGGAACACCAATAACGGCAATGAGCATGTAATATATCTTTCTCACACGGTAAAATGTTTCACGTATTCTGTGTGAGATTCAGTCTGTCTTCCAGCCGCTCACGATATCACTGAAGAAACTCTGAGCTGATGAATCTCCACTTTTATTCATTTATACCTGCTCCAGGACCCTGAATATTCAATACTACACAAGGCTGACGTGTCTTCCAACAGCTGGGGTGAAAATAAACATCATGTAATTAAAGTAAAATCCCAGTTGTGATCAGGTATGGATAGTTTGACAGGAAATTACACAATCTCAAAGGAGAAGACATGACGATTGGAGAAGTCAGTGAATGTTGTTGCAAAACGCTCTCAGGCTCACCTCTCGGTTTCATGATTATAATCTTTGATCTTGTCCATTCCCAAGCTCCAGGGAATTTTTCATATGGACCAATGATCTCCTGCTATTGGGCAGCTCAGTTTCACTCTGGGTATGTTTGTTCGTAAGGTGAAACAGTGAAGAGATTTAAACTAATATAGCATCCAGACTTACGAAGATACTGAGCGCATTGAACCCGTTAGTTAATTTAAATGCCACCTTTCACTGTGTTCAGAAAGACTTGCTACCGGCTTCGGATATGGTCCAAGTGCAGAGTGAGAGACACTGAAAGTCAGGTCGATAGTCAACTGACATTAATACGAACAGTGTTAAAGGGAAAATAAATAATAAACGCTGGGCCGAACAGGGCCGTTAACTGAAGCTCTCAAAAGGAGTTGATTTGTAAGTCCAATAGCTCAGGGAAGGCCGAAAGCAAAACAGCGGCGACACTTTGCTATGCTCTGTCCAAGTCTGGACAAGCACTACGACGGCAAGTATGAAGTTAAATACTATCATGACTAAACTTAAAAAAAAGCTGAAACGTGCAAATTTGCAAGCGTAATTACCCTCTCCACTGCGCTGCCGAATCCGTGGCTTTGAAAGGACTTTCCGGTAGAAAGTGATTCGTTTGTTAGTTCTGGAAATAAATTGATCAGTTTGCCAGACGGCCATTGAAGGACAGGCAGGGGTTAACAATGAGGTGCTTGGTGATTACCTTCCGTGGATGAGTAGGGCTGGGATACTCACAATCAGTGATGGGGCTCCCAAGAGGGCTGATGTAGAGATAAACAAGGAACTTGAAGTTCCAACATCAATGGTGGTAATCAAGCAGGTTGATAACGTGGTGTTCAACACATTCCGAATACCTGCCTTCACGGACGGGAAAATTCATGATGCAATAATATTGGCCTGACTGGAGTACCATAGCGAAAGGTGTTGAATTTCTCCGGTTAAATCTGATGGAAGAGAATGTCTCAGCAATTGAGTTGCATACCTGCCGACTTAGGCTACTGCGATTTCAGTGTTCACAGTGATGCTTCCACTGTATTGGAGAACAAAACATGGCCGCAGGATTAATGTACTCGGACTGTGGAATACTTGCGCGCGCGGCCCACGTGATTAATACTGAGCTCCGTCTTTTACCACACTTGAATGTTTCATCCACTGATATTCTGTATCTGGCCTTCTCCACCGCCATCGTGAGAAGGAAAATAAACCAGAAGACGGCGTCCCATCCTGCAAGTGAGCGCCTTGCAACGATCGATAAGGAGGTGTCGCTTTCCTTCTTTCACCTGGCGAACTGCCCACTTGCCAAGATCTAATGTGATTGCTGAAACAAAGCGGTCTCGCTTTAACATGCATCGACTCCCCGACCTCTTTTGCAATAACGTTAATTACTCTCGCTTAAAGACACATGCAGACACACACAGAAACACACACGCGCGCGCGTGCACACACATAAATTCGCGTGTGGTGAAATCCAATGCATCTCTTGATTTTGAATCGTTGAACTTGAATTAGTTTTACACATTCAGCAACAATTGCGAGCAAAACCTTACGTTAAAGGCCGCCCTTGTTTCACAGAATCCAAATGCAATACACAAGGACTTAATGCACAGACACACCGATTCACTTTCAACCGCACTTTCAAGCTCGGCATATTCCTTGAGATTCCTTTTCTTGCGAGTATACTCAAATAAATCCAGTTCCCATAATTGAATTAATGACAGCTTTCTGAACAAGAAACCAGACAGACACAAACAAAATTATAGACAATAGACAATAGACAATAGGTGCAGAAGTAGACCATTCGGCCCTTCGAGCCTGCACCGCCATTTTGAGATCATGGCTGATCAATTACTATCAATACCCGGATCCTCCCTTGTCCCCATATCCTTTGATTCCCCTATCCATAAGATACCTATCTAGCTCCTTCTTGAAAGCATCCAGAGAATTGGCTTCCGAGGCAGTGCATTCCAAACCCCCACAACTCTCTCGGAGAAGATGTCGATGGTGCTACTACTACTACCATTATTATTATTATTATTATTATTATTATTATTATTATTATTATTATTATTATTATTATTATTATTATTATTATTATTATTATTATTATTATTATTATTATCATCATCATCATCATCATCATCATCATCATCATCATCATCATCAAAACAACAAAAACAACACTATATTATCATCATTGAAAATAAAATAACCAATGGAATAGCATTGTCCTCCATGGAAAAAAAGACTCACCATCTGAGCAGGCGAGATATCCACAAGGAAGCGTAGGAAGCCTGGCTCAAAGTTGGAAAATACTTCTCAGAAACAGGGCAGTTCCTCGTGGCAGTACAGGACCAGAATGTTAACACAGAATATTGCCTGAAGTGCACAACAAAATATCATAAATGTCGAAAATGCCAAGAAACAGTAGACACAATACCACGCATTGCAGGATCCTGCAACAGTTTAACTCAGTACTATAACTTATATAGGTACAATCACGTGGTAAACATCCATTATCAAAATCTTGAGTTAAAATGCAATCTGAGAAATGAAATCACACCTACCAGTAGGTAACAGCCTGATTCAGTTTTAGAGGCAAATTACCACAAATTATAGGACAATCTCTAATAACTGATCATTCACAATAATTCAGCACAAACGAGCAAGAACAGTCTGATAAACATATACAGGCATTCCAGTATACTTACTTTACTAAATCATTAATGGAAAAACAACAGAAATACGCTGCACTAAAAGAAGAAATTGAAAGTCTTCGGAACATGTACGGGGTGCACATTGTCCGTTAGCAGTATCTCCTACTGATATCATCCCAAAGGCACCGAACAATAGCATTAAACAATTATGGATACACAATAATATCTATGTAAAGTTTCCGAAAGGCACAATACGAAACATCACTAAATACTACGAAAATTCTCAGCAATTAACAAATGAGCATGTTTGGCTATGCCGCACCTCAGTTTTTAACAGCTTGATCAGAGGAAAAAAAACAATAGCCGCAACAACAACAACAACAATAATAATAATAATAATAATAATAATAATAATAATAATAATAATAATAATAATAATAATAATAATATGATAATTGAGCCACTAACATAGAAAACCACAATATTCTTACAGAAGAGAAGAAAAGATGCCACTCTCCAATTTATTGAAACGGACGAAAAAGAGTGTATCAAGTCAGAAACAATCAAATTAATTATCCCGTGGCAGAAGTGCTAAACGTTGACGAATTGAAATTTCCCACAACTTCATCAGTAAAGCTAAAGCTATTATTTCAAACAGTGGAACAACTACTTCAAGATTTAAATATTTTAGACTAGATAAGTGCAAAATATTAAACACAAAGCACGGTACAATAGAGGGAGTAGAATATTAAACAGAGTAGCCTCGGTGAAACATGATACAACAGAACCGATGAATAGATTTGAAATATATGAGTCTCTGCGATAGCAACAAGCAAAGAAAATAGATCATCGTGCGGTCAAAGGAAATATTTTGACAATATACAGTTCAAGGCTTAAGGAAATCGGTCAATTATATCTCAATAGTACAAATATAACAGAGGAAATAGACACGTTTGCTATGCCAATGTTCGTGCGAAATATCTTAGCTACTGATAAATGATTATGCGTGGCTCTGCCCGTACCTTGCGCTGTACCAGACTGATCTGAGAAAAAAATATAATAGTACAAATTAACGTGTTCTTTTGTCATAACGTATGGAGCGGAAACCAATCATGAACATTTAAAAAGCAAAATAAAATAAATAACAAACAGGAGAAAAAAAAGCTTCTGTACGCTCGAATTGCGCTTCGATTAACACAACCCGAGGCAGGAGGAAGAGCAGACATATAACAAATGCACAACGGTCAGATAAAAGTGCCAGCGATATATATTTTCATCTGAAAAAGAGGATTCAGCACTTCAAACGAACAAATGCAATTCTGAGAGAAAGTAGTACTTGCAAAAAGCACAACCCAGAAACGGAATGAAGAATTGATCACTACAGAAGGAGAAGTCAATCAATGGAAGAGCATGACTCTCCATGGAAGATTTCACAGCGATCTGAGCAGAGTAGGTGTAAACAAGGAATCGTCGAGCGTCTGTCTCAGAGTGGAGACCGTGTCCCAGAAACCCAAGGGTTCCTTGTGGTAATAGAGGACCAGGTTGTTAACACAAAAAAAATCAAAACTGCAGCATGAGTCTAACAGACTGAAGGCGATGAATATAGAAAATGCCGACATAAACCAGAAACAATCCTACACATTGTAGGATCCTGTAGCAGTTTAACACAATCAGATTAATTACACATGCACTATTGTGTCAAACATCGTTCACCAAAATCTTTCTTTAAAACAGAAACTCGTAAAAGAAATCAAACTTTCTCTAAACACACCTGACCCAGATTTAGGGTCAGAGTCCCACAAATTCTATTATGATCAATGCGTTATTACCGATGAGAAAATCCCCATAACCGATCTAATATAATAATTCCTGGTAAACAAGCAGGATTAGTTTTACCACCACATTTCTGTTACCAAGTTTTCCACAGTTGACCAAGCAAAATCAGCATGCGGACGTATCCAAGAAAGCTGAAATGGAGCAGGTTATGACAAGTGACAACCTTGTGTTGCATTCTATGTGTTTAGGTTTGAAATATATGTTGCTACGCATTCGATAGAGTAATTGTTTGTATCCGTCATTCGTCGTCGTCGTCGTTGTTGTTGAAGTTATTGTAGTTACTGTCGTTGTCGTTGTTGTTGTTATTGTCCCTGCCTAACTACTTCACGTCTATATTTCTGCTGCCAATCCCCTTAGTTTCAGTAGTGTTGGTTTGTGTTGCTGACCTGTCGTCTCACTGAGATTTCCGAATAATTGCGGTTTTGCGTTTCTTTGTGTTCGCGTTTGGATTAATATTGCTGCAGGAATTTCTTATATGAAGTAAAACCATTCCATCTCGCCTTCGTCTCTCTTATTAAAAGTCTTTGCAGGTCTTCAGTGAACCCAGTAGACTTCTGATTAGAAACAGCGATCTATTCCTTCCTGAGGAAACGTGTACATATTTCCACCATTCGTGCAGTGTCTCAGCTAGACTGGTGCTCCTCTTCCAAAGGAGTTTAGTGCGGACCATTCGAGAATGGCGTTTACAATTATCACCCACGCTGCAAGTTTAACCGAACTGTGAAATTACTTTCTTGTTGAACGTCCTCCCAGAAAGTGTGTTCGGGTTCTGACTGCTGCACACCACTAATACTGCAACACAAATTCATCTTGTTTTCTTTCATTCCCAGTGTTCCTGAAGGCTCATGGGTCGTTGCAGCTCTCCAAGGCGAGGCCAGACCAGCCGAGAATTTCAGTATTTTTTCCAACTATTTTAAAAATGGCAAACGAGCTCCCTGCAGCACTTGCGCTGCGAGTTCGTTCCCAATCTCACAATCCTATAAGTGAAGAGATTTCTACTCATGTTCCCATGAACTTTTACCTTTTACCCTTTACCCACGACTTCCTGTTGTAGTTCCGTCCAGCCTCATTGGTCAAAAACCTGCTTGCATTTACCATATCTATTCCCCTCACAATTTCTGATTACATCCCTCAAACCTCTCCTCATCTTCTGCAGTGCAAGGGATAAAGCCCGGTCCTACTCACTATTTCCTTACAACACTTGTCCTCCAGACCCGGAAGAGTCCGTGTATATTGTCTCTATACTCTTTGAAAAGTACTTGCGTTCTTTTTCCCGTAGGTAGGTGAACAAAATTCACACCATACTTATAATTAAGCCTCACTACCGCCCTGTACAACTTAGTTACGACCCCATCTGACAGTGACGCCACTGTTAATAAATTAATAAGTAGTATCCCCGGTTCCCTTTTTTCTAGCGCACACGTCAGTGTTTCGCTCTTCACTGTTTCAGACCTATCTTGTTTCGGTCTACTGAAGTGGAACATATCGTACTTGTCTGCATTAAATTTAATCTCCTATTTCTCAGTTCATTTTCCATCAGGCTTTGACAGACATCCTCGCTATCATCTACACCACCGATATTAGGCACCCGCAATTATGCTGATGCCGTTGACCATATTATCATCCAGGTCGCTGATATTGATAACAAATACCAGACCCACCAGATATCCGTGCGGTACGCCCCATGTCACAGACCTCCAGTCAGAGGCAACCTTCTAAAGGCACTCGCTGGTTCCTCCCATAAATCCAAAGCATAATCCATTATACAACCTCCTCTTAAATACTGAGCAAATTCTTAAACACCCTGCCGCAATTGTTTCATTCCTAACGTATCCGTAGAAACCTTTTGGACTCTCCTTCTCCTTGTCTGCAGTCTATTTTTAACACGCTTGTTTTTTTTCTGAAGTGTTCCACTTTACATTTTATACAATTAAGGACCGTATATGCTCCTATCTGCCTGTAACTGCTATGCACCGCCTGCTTTTTCTTTCAACCAGTTCCACAAAATCCCTTGATTATCAAGGTACTCTAAACCTGTTATCAATACATTTTATTCTGACGGGCATATAGCAGCTTCCTACTCTCAAAATCTTACTTTTCGAAGTCTCCCACTAACCAAGAAAACAGCCTGTCTCAGTCGACACTTGCCAGATCCTTTCTCATGCCAGCCATGTTGGTCTTTCCGCAAGTCAGAGTCTCACCCCGCGGACCAGATCTAGTTTTTGCCCATATTTAATTTGGAACTAATGATACTGTCATCACTTGGTATAATATGTTTTACAAATTTCTGTCACGTGCCCGATCTCATTCCATACTTGCAGATCAAGTAATGCCCACTCTCGTGGGCACTTCTACGTGTTCATTAAAGAAATTTTCCTGAACGTATTTGAAAAACTCTTCCCGATATCGTCATTTTTCTGAAGTTCAAAGTAAAACATACATATCAGAGTACATATCACCATATACAATCCTGAGATTATTTTTCCTGCGGGCATACTTAACAAAATCGATAGAAAATAACCATAAACAGTACAAATGAACGCAAAGTGCCAATACAAATATAAATAAATATCTGTATATGAGAGTCCCAGTCGATATGTAGAAAGTCAAAGTTGCCTGCTTTAATCAATCTTATATTTCTTGCAATAGTCTGTCCGTGAATGTTTTCCTCTAAACACCGGGTACTGTTAGGTGTTCTGTAATATAGCTCCATTAAACTGGTCAATATGATTCACAGTTCCACACATCACTAGGCAGTTTTTTTTTTCAGTCCGTCCCGACTGAGTACTGTCATGATATTTTCCGGGACTAGCAACGCCACACTTGCCTCATTAATCTCTCACGTTCTGTCACGTATAGAGGAAGGGAACTTTTAAAAAAAATAAGTTCCCCTCCTGCAACCAAGTCTCACTAATCGTTACAATATTTTCATTTCATGCGTTGATTCATTACCCGAGCTGATGAGTCTTTCCTGCTATATTTCTGGGATTGCAATATACGCTGCTATACACATTTGCCTCGCAAAAACCAACACTGTCTCCGCTGTGATAGTTGAAAACAGGTAACACAGGCCCAAAGGGCTCAGGTTAAGCTGCATAAGCCAATTCCTTGTGTAGTGGATACAATAGACTGTTGAAGCGTTGAATAATTCCAACCATTCCACCGAGCTCAAGGGACGATGGAGAAGGGAGATCATCGATGGTTTATTCTCCACTTTGGAGCCTGGCGCCCAAGTAAGGGAGCAAGAACATTAGTCGCACCATGATGAATCATTTGAATTCTATTTGATGTCTTAGCAACACAGCCTCTCCAATGCCTATTCTGATAGTCGCACTACCATCTCCTGCAACTCTCTTTTAACATTCAAACCCGCCCGGTGCAGCACTAAAAATTCTTCCCAGTAGGATATCAGTTCCATTCTAGTTCAGGTGCAAACCCTATCCACTCTACAGGTCATGATTTCCTTGGAAGAGAGAGATCAAAGATCCAAAAATATGTCGCCTTCCCTCCTGCACAACGTTCTTAATCCCGTGTTAAGCAGCATATACTTCCTATTTCAGGCTCCACTAGCACGTGGTAGCAACCCTGAGATTGCAACCCTGGATGACGTGCTCTTAAACTTAGCACCTAATACTCTGAACCAATTTTGCAGAACTTCGTTACAATTCCTACCTATGTCATTGGTAGCCAAATGTACCACAGCCTGTGACTGTTTAATCTCAAGCTTAAGAATGCTGAGGACTCGTCTGCTATACCCCGCAAAGTGTCAGCCTGGAGTTAACATAACATCCTGGAATCTCCTGCTCGTCCACAAAACACTTATCATATCAGTTGAGAGGAAGATTTGTCCGCTGCTAATCTAGAAAATCCCAAGCGAGTGGTCAAAGCTTATCAAGAAATATTTTGAATTGCTGATTTTTCCTTTCGATTTGAGAAATGACCTTCGCTCATTTCTATATGTAACCTCTACAGTATTCGCTCACACAAGAAGCCTGATGACAACTGAATGGAGTTGCCAGTGCTGGTACTCAATTCCATTCCATGTTTACTTTTAAGTGTACAAATATGAAGATAGAGATGTTAAAAAGTGCCCATATGCGGGAAATTTAATAAGTGAGTAGTTGGCGATACATCTCTGGAAAACGAAGTGTAAGTCGTTCTTTCCCTCCACAAGCCTGCTGACCACTGATGAAGGAAACGTGTAGCAGACATGATCAGTGCCATGTGATACCACGGCAGCCGGTGGTAAACGGTCATATGAGCTGCTGGTGCATATCACAAGTCCTGGTTATGTGACTGCTGACGCTAAGGAACAATATCAGAAGACTATCAATAATGGCTGCGTTCCCCATCTTGCAGACAATGCTAACAATAGGGCAAAGATAAATTACTCCTGTAGAAAGCAAATGCCGAGAACAGTCATGGTGATAGAGTCACTGCCCACGATACACGTCACGGCAAATAATGATGACGATGGGTGGTTCTATCGGTAAGAAATTTGATGTGAGCCCCCTGCGGCAGTTCAAAGTACTTCACGGTGATTGGTGTCAGTGTCACCGGATGTCACTGACCAAAACCATATGAGAGAAGAACAGAATTAGACCATTCGGCTCATCGACTCTGCTCTGCCATTCCATCACCGCATTCTCCTGCCTTCTCTCTATAACCTTGGACTCCTTAATAACCGATTTTTTTGGTTTTATATAACCAATAGATTGGCCTCTACAGCTCTCAAGTCCTAAAAAAAATCAATCTTATACGATCGTCCTCTGCTTCTAACTTGAAGCCAGTTATATATCCATGTTGCCAATTTACCCTGTATTCCATGCGAACTAACTATTCAGAGCAGGCTGAATGGCATATCGCGATGCCTATTCGTGGTGAACTCTGGTGATTTCCAACGCAGAAGCAACTTGCTTGTGTGGACTCTGCGTGTGCTACTTGTCCTTCCTACCGAGCCGTTTTGATACTGCTTCAACTTCCGGGAAATTGGTCGGTAAGTTTGACGTCTGTAGTAGGTACATTATTGGAAGGAGTACTAAGAGATCTAGGAAGAGATCTTACTAAGAGATCTGCAAGTATTTGCATAGTCAGGAACTTACTAGGGAGAGTCAACACGGCTTTGTGCGTGGTAGGTCATGTTTAACAAATCCATTGGAGGTGTTCGAGGAAGTTACAAGGTAAGTGTGTGAAGGGAAGGCAGTGGATGTTGTCTACATGGTCTTCAGTAAGGCCCGTGACAAGGTCCCGCATGGGAGGTTAGTTAGGAAGATTCAGTCGCTAGGAATACGTGGTGAGGCAGTAAATTGGATGAGACATTGTCTCAATGGAAGAAGCCAGAGTGTGGTAGTGGAGGATTACTTCTCTGAGTGGAGGCCTGTGACTAGTGGTGTGCCACAGGGATCAATGCTGAGTCCATTGTTATTTGTCATCTATAACAATGATCTGGATGATAATGTGGCAAATTGGATCAGCAAATTTGCTAATGATACAATGATTGGAGGTATAGTGGACAGTGAGGAATGTTTTCAAAGCTTGCAGAGGGATCTGGACCGGCTGGAAAAATGGGCTGAAAAATGTCAGATGAAGCTTAATACAGACGAGCGTGAGGTATTGCACATCGGAAGGAGAAGCCAAGGTAGAACATATAAGGTAAATGGTAGGGCACTGAGGAGTGCAGTAGAACAGAGGGATCTAGGAACACAGACACAAAATTCCGTAAAAGTTGTGTCACAGTTAGATAGGGTAGTAAAGAGAGCTTTTTGTAAATTGGCCTTTATAAGTTAAAGTATTGAGAATAAGAGTCAGAATGTTACAGTGAGGTTTTATAAGGCATTGGGGAGGCCGGATTTTTAGAATTGTGTGCAGTTTTGGTCAGCGAATTACAGGAAGGATATTGATAAGGTTGAACGAGTGCAGAAAAGGTTTACAAGGATGATGCTAGGACCTGAGCATTTGAGTTACAGAGAAAGATTGAATAGGTTAGGACTTTATTCCCTGAGGCATAGAAGAATGAGGTGAGAATTGATAGAGCTATATAAAATTAGACTGGGTACTGATGGAGTGAATGCAAGCAGGATTTTTTTCCACTGAGTCTGAAGGAGAAAAAATAACAGAGGACATGGTTAAGGGTCAAGGGGGAAAAGTTTAAAGGGAACACTATGGGGGGCTTCTTCACACAGACAGTGGTTGGAGTATGGAATGAGCTGCCAGATGAAGTGGTAAATGCGGGGTCACTTTTAATACTTAAGGAAAACCTGGACAGGTACATGGATGAGAGGTGTATAGAGGGATATAGACCAGGCGCAGGTCAGTGCGACAAGGCGAAAAATGGTTCAGCACAGCCAAGAAGGGCCAAAGGGCCTGTTTCTGTGCTGTAATGCTCTATGGTTCTCGGTTCTGTTAGGGCAGTTGCCGGACTCCCTGTAGCCACTGGCTGATCAGGGCGCGCACACGGCCTGTGCATATCAGTATCATACAGTAACACAAATCCATCAACTTCCATCTGATGGACTAACCCAACACCCCTCTGATGGTGGGTTACCACTGCCTCTCCACACATGACACTCACTTCACATGGGCCTCCGCTTCGCTGCTGAGTTGTTGATTCACTTCCCGGACCGCCGGTCAGCAAGCACAGTCGCCTTTATCCGGTAAAACACCGAAGACGAATGAAACCCTCGATCTCAGCAAGCTCCCACAGGAACATCACGACGTAGCTATCGCATTCAGAAAATGGAAATCCAGCACCTTGCCTTCTCTCGGCCAACACGTCGCGCTATGGACCTCCTTGTGGGTATTCCCTCTCCCCGATGTCGTCTGCTCGATCTCACCCCTCATCAGACCAATGGCATGAATGACTACTCAATCAACGCTGTACAGTACAGCTTTATTCGCGCATTCCAGTACCCAGCCAGCGCCGGAACGGATGTAAAACATTCAAAATTGTCCAGCCTTCACTAGTCCAGATCTATTGCATGCGTACAATGGATCTGCATCTGCCAGGTGATGAGTGGCAGACGGCGACCTGAACGCCCACTGTTCACTACTGATTGTGCCTTTCAGACTTTGTAACAGTCCGGTCGTTTTCCAAGCCTTCAAGAACCAGATACTCCTCGCTTCAGTCAGATTTTCCTCTTTTTTTATAATCCACTGACGGACGGTCGTTCAGTAAGAGCAAATCAGCAGGTGTACAAGTTAGTGCGCTGTCATTCCGACTCTAACCCTTCAACATGGTCGATTTACTTTCTCTAGGCCGGGTTAGCTCACTATTTACACACCTTCTCTGCAAAGGGTATGTCACCTTTTACTATCTTTTTGGTTACCAATCCCTGACATTCTCTGCGGAGGAGTCCACGTTGTTAAACGTTCTGGTGCTCCACTGCACGGAGGACCATTCTGGCTGTCAACCGGACCTACTGCGGCCAAACCGACCGCCTTAGGCACCAGCCAGACTACTCAGGACTGGGGAGCATGTCTGAATGTCCACAAGCTGAATTTTGTACATAGATGAGAATTTCAAAATATGGATGTCTTAGGGATGTATTTCTGTTAATGGCGAGTTTACGGTGGAACATCATCACTTTGATCAGTTAAGGCCGCAGAAACAACAACATTATCGGTAGGGTGGATGATAGCCAGTAGGATTAGTGATGATGCTGTCAGACGTGCCAGCAATGATGTTATCATTTCAGCTCAGTGACGGTTCAAGAGAATCAGTAATAACATCAGAGTGGTCGGTGACGTGTTAGTAAAACGCTGGCCATTCTGCTTAATATAACGGATGTGTCTCCATTACCAGGCAATTAATCATTCTGACTTTTCAGCATTACATTCAACATGTCTCCTTTATATACCCTGTCGGCCAATCTAAATCTAGGTATTGGCTCTCCAGTAACTCAAACTGATGACCGCGAGTTTGCCTGGTGGTGAGTTTCTGCATATTCATTCGGCTGTGTTTCACATTACTGTCCATCTGCAGAGACCGCTTTATTCTGTTCCTTGCAATGTCTTGTCTCATTCGAGAAATATTTACAAATTATTTCAAAATCATTTAATGAAATAAAACTGTCTTATTTTATTTTACACAAACATATAACTGATCGTATTTTGCAGTTCTGCAAGTGCAGAAATATAATGGGTTAACTGCATCTCAGCTTGACAGTAATTGATTAGTCATGGGCAATAATTCTCCCTTGTTGTTTTCACACTGTCCGATTGAAAAGAAGACCCATGTACATTCATTCGCAGCATTCAGCACATTTTTGCTCAATGGTTAAGTATGTTAAACATATGTTTACGTATACACAAAGTACTTTGACAATTATATTTACTATTTTATTTCTGGTATGAGACATCAGAGAAAAACACATCGGTTGTGTAAAGGTGTAAGTGATGAAAGCTCGCATTCTTATTATCCCCGGTGGTTTCCATTATCTGAACCTATGGAAGACATTCCGGACACCCATGGAACGATGTCTGGGTTTATTGTCATGTGAATGGTTAAATAAGAGTGTAACAGGACAGACAAATAAAAGTCGCCGAATTTCATTTTGATAAATGAAAATAAAACATGGCCGGACCTCAAAATATAAACGCAGCCCAATGTGATAATTTTAAAAAATGAATTAATATCTCTCCTTAAACACCGGTCACAACTGATATCAGTGTAAAATCAACAACAGCCGAGGCTCAATGTGTTTCTGTTCCACTGATGCTTCGGTCACTCGTTGGTACATTGACCGATAATCTGGGACTATCTCTCCCGTATGCTTTTCTCCAGACGCAGACCACCTCACATTTGCACGTGCTCAATTGTATCCGCCATTTCTCAACCCATTTCCAAGATAGTCAAGGTCACGCTTAAGCTTGTATAACCTTCCTGGTTCTACAGGGCGCCCCCAATTTTGGAGCCGTCCGCATTGTTTCTGATCCAACTGTCAACATTGACAACAAAATCGTTGTTATGGGTGATAAATTAAAAAAAGCCTGACAACAATCCCTGCGGCACAATTGTCACAGAAAAAAAAATACTCAGCCATCCACTCTCTGCCAATCAGGCGTTGGATCCAAATCAGCAGCTTTGGATTTTCAGCACACAATTTCAGTCCGTGTATAATGTGTCGCATTTTATAGTATTTAATTCCGCTTCCTTGGCAAATGATAGACCAGCCTGGAACTTGATAGATGACAGATTTTAATTTCTACTTCTATTCAAACCGAATATGGAAGAGGAAATTGTGGTAGAACTCTGGCAGCTTTGGCTAATGTCTTTAAAATTAAATAGACTACACCGCACGTCACGGGTCTGTGGGACGGTCCATGTGCGTGCGCAGGAAGAGAATATTCAGCGATCGGTCCACAAACCGCAGCTAATATCGGGTGGGCTCGTAAGTTTTAATTATCAAGGATCCCTGGAATATTGCTGTCGATCTCTTTTACGTGTTCAGACGAACATGCGTACAGCATGTTTTATTGTGGTACGTCTTCAGCTTTACTGTGATTTCCGTCATTCAAATGATTCGAAATGACCAGAACGAGCGTAGGAAAAAATGATCCAATCTCACCCGTCAATAAAGTGTACTGTATTTCAAATGCCGAACTCATTTCCCGCCCTCACTGTCAGAAGTGAATCTGCTCGGCCGAATATCTGAAAATAAATCTGTTTGAAGGTGATTGCCCGTGTTGATTGTACAGGATGATTGCCTATGTTAGACGAAACACGGATCAGAGAATGTCCCATTTCAGCATCGGATGTCAGGTGTCATGGAAAATAGATTAGCAGAGTTCATATTTTAATTTGTTTAAAAGCCAATAACTTGTAACATCCCCTGGGGAGACGACTTTATGACAGAGTGATAAAAACACTTCAATCTCAGTGTTTGTGCAGCTGTATGTGACTCACGTGGAAACCAACTAATTGCCTCAGTGTAATTACTCTGAATTGCATATAACTCCGTAAATCCGATCACCGGTCCATATGAACAGTTGGAACACTGCTTTGACGGAGTATGGGATATTCAGCCAATTACTACATCGCGAGCGTTTTCTACCCTGCAATTGTAGCGATCGGTATCCCTGGTAAGGTACTGAATCTGGTCACTATATGCATGGTGCCATTGTCTTGCTTGCTGATGTTCCGCTGCGTGGTTTGGCCCTTTTACTGAGCACAGATGCTACCTTCGTCCGAAATGTGTTTCTAGAATGGAAAATCCAAGCGTCTGTTAGACTTGTTATTCAGTTTCCATATTTTAAAATGTTTTTTTTTTCGTTTGTCAATTACGTTGCTGCCAATATTGCTACTGTTTCATGATTTCAACTTGCTCGGCTTTCTGAACTGGTATGAAGCTTTTCTCAACTGCCCTGCAGTCAGGTCTGTTCTTCCATAAGCTACTAAATTATAAAATATGCATTATACTTCCGTATTTCACAACAAATCATTAGTGAAATACTGAAGTTTAAAGCATAATTTATAATTTAGTAGCTAATACCTTCAGCTATTTCACTTCCAATAATGGAAATTGTGATGACAGTCATTGATTGTGTCGATAGTCAGAGGCTTTTTCCCACAAAAGCACACAGGTTTAAGTTGCTCGGGAGTAGATATAGATGATATGTCAGTTTTTTTTTACGCAGAGGATGGTGAGTGCGTGGAATGCGCCACCAGCAACGGTGGTAGAGGCGGGTACGATATGGTCTTTTAAGAGAATTTTGCACAGGTACATGGAGCTTAAAAAAATAGAGGGCTATGGGTAAGCCTAGTAATTTATAAGGTGGGGACATTTTCGCAACAACCTTGCAGGCCGAATGGCCTGTATTGTGCTGTAGGTTTTCTATGTTTCTATGTTTAATGGAGCGATCGACCGTTCATCATTAGGTGAGTAGCGGAAATCAGATGCCTCGCTCTAAAGTGTCGGAAGTTTGCCCAACCCCTCCCTTCCAGTTCATTATTGTCCAGCAGCTGGAGTGCACTGACAGAGTCCGCACGCACTGGATTTCTGCTGTCCACTTCACAATAAAAACCAAAACCCTGTATAGTATTGTAAAAATGTTGGGAATTCAGACTGCTGCAGCTAACAATGTTTCTGTTATTTCATTACCCCGCCCCCCTCCCTCCTAAATTTCTTGTAGTTAATTTAACGGCGATTGTGATCCTATCTCGGGGAAAATGCGGACTCTCCAAATGTGTCACCCGTTACCTGGTTGGAATGGCAACAGCGGATCTGATGGTGGTTATCATTGTCGCTTTAGTGGAACGGACCAACTATATCCACATTTATTCTAGATCCCTGCTCATCACTCCTGTATGCGCTCTGACACTTGTATTTATGGTTGTGACGAGGGACTGTTCAGTTTGGTTTACGGTTAGTTTTACCTTCGATCGTTTCATCGCAATATGTTGTCGAAAGCAACGGGAGCGATACTGCACCGAGAGAACAGCAACGGTAGTTATGGTGACCGTGGTTATAGTGAGCTGCGGGAGAAGTGCCCCGTTTTATTTTGCCATTTAACCTTATGCCATTATTGACAACATACCGGGGCGTTGCACTCTCACACATGAATACACGACTTCGCCCGTCTGGAGAGGATACGAATTGCTGGATAGTATTTTAACACCATTGCTCCCAATCGGCTTAATTCTAGTGTTCAATGGGTTAACAGTAAGACATATCATTGCGGCAAATAGAGTCCGCAGAGGACTTCGGCACAACAGTGATAATCAGCAGGATACCGAGATTGAAAACCGCAGAAAATCGATGATTTTGTTGTTTGCTATATCAGCTAACTTCATTTTGTTTTGGATACCCTATGTAGCTCATACCCTGAAATGGCAAACGCAAAACTATTTTTATGAGGACAGATATTTGAGTTCCCCGGTATATATACTACAGCAATCTGGGAACATGTTGCAAATGCTGAGTATGTGCACCAATACTTGTATCTATACACTGACACAGAGGAAATTCAGAAAAGAGCTGAAGAAAGGACTATAGTACGTGTTTACGTTAAATGGCCATCTCTGTACATAACGTTCATGCCCAATTGCAATTCAGCGGAGTATTCAAATAAATCAACTTTAACAATTAGTAGATTTGGCAAATATGTAATAAATTCAATAAAACCCGTCTGTCGGGCCAACCTTAAATCGGAAAATCCACAGACGATTATACTCTGCAGACAGCTAAGGTAGGAAACTGGGCAATGATTATTACATTGGTTAAATTACTCCGCACTATCACAGAGACTTGGCAATCACAAGGTCAAGAATAGCTTTTGGACATGTCCGGTTACAAATGTTACTAAATGGACGGAGTCGTGTAACGGGGTGCTATCGAAGCACAGCGACAGCATAATCGTATCACAGCTGCAGACAGGGAAGCATCCGTGCAGAGATTGTCTGTAGATACATTGTGAGTAGCATTCGGAATGAGAAAGGGAGCAATCATTCGTTTGGGAGTATTCTGTACAGAGCACACACCACACCACTCCCTACTCCAGAGAGAAGGAGAAAACTACGGAGATAGCAAGGAATTGTTCTGGAGATATATTTTAGACAGGTGGCATATTAACACGGTGTTGTAACGGGCAACCTAACTTCACGAGAATTTATTGTTACTTCCTGGCGTTAAACGGTTTAGATATGACGGAAATTTCAGTTGCGTCCAGAAAAGAGTCCTGGCACAATTATCCGACAGAAGGACGAGAGAACAGTCCACCCTGGATCTAGTACCAGTAAATGAAACCGAGAAGGTGACAGATCACTTCACGGGTCAACTATTCGACATTTACTTTCACCTTACCCCAGGATAGAAGCAGACGGTATGGAATGCATTTTATTGGTTTTATTGGGTAGGATCCTGGAAGCAAATTTTGGGAATGGTGTGCCCCTAGAAATACGTAACAGATGATTCTTAATGGAACCCTTGCATTGTGTTTCAGTATGTGCCTGTCTCATTGAGGCGGGGAACGGATGGTACTGTAAAGTCACCCTTCTTAATATTAGATATGGGACACTTAGAAAAGAAGAAGAAAGAAAGATTCTTAAGGTCCAGGAAGAAAGGACTATGGAATGTCACAATGTGGCCTGGACGGATATTAACAAGAAACTTAGTAGACATGAGAAGGCCTCGCAGACTCGCATGAAATGTACGTGAAGAAGAGGA
This sequence comes from Hemitrygon akajei, assembly GCF_048418815.1. NCBI lineage: Eukaryota > Metazoa > Chordata > Chondrichthyes > Myliobatiformes > Dasyatidae > Hemitrygon > Hemitrygon akajei. The sequence goes on from NW_027332053.1 coordinate 86,809, forward strand.
GAGTGACGAGAAAAAGGATGGGACAGAGCAGAAATAAATTATTCTGGAGTGCAAGGAGGCAGGGTAGGTCCTTAATGAATCTTTGCTTCACCAGTGAGTTGGACCTTGATGAACGTGGATACAGCGCAAATAGGCAAATGTGCTGGGACATGCCAAGGATAGCGATTATGCGCTGGAAACTTGTAAGTGATTAATATAAATCATTCTCCGGTGATAGAAGGGATATACTTTGGAAAAAGCCGGCGAAGATATTGCTGTTCTTTCGGACATTATATTTGCGTCTTCACTGGCTGCAGAAGTAGGACCGGAGGATTGGAGGATAGCAAATGATTTTTTGTTAGTTCAAGAAATGCAATAGGGATAGCCCTGAGATTTAAAGGCCAGTAAGTCTTCCGTCAGTAATGGGCAAGGTATTAAAGAGGATTCTTGTGAAGGGAATTTGTGAGTATTTGGAGGAACGTATTCTGGTTGGGTCAGGTTATGAGCCTGAATTAATTCTGCGAAAAAGTGAAATTAATCTATACAGATGATGTAGGAATATCCAAAGTGGGATGTATTAATTTTGCGAAGTGTTTGACCGGGTTAAGCATGGTAGGCAAACTCAGAAAGTCAGACGGCATTGCATCTTCGGAAACCTGGCTGCATGAACTCAGAATCGGCTTATTAACATAATGCAGATTAGGTAGTAGATGGAGTGAATTCCGCCGAGAGGACACTGGCCAGTGGTGTTCCACAAAGAATGTATAATTTTTAGTGCATTTTACAACTATGTCTCCGCTCTGCTCTTGGAGTTTTCTGAGAGGCTGACTTTAATTTGACCATCCTGCAGCACTTGGTTAATTTATTGAATTAGGTCTGACGATGTAAGCAAAGTGCTGAATTTCAGAATGGAACTACATGCTACATAATCTGATCTATTTCCATATTACGGGGCAGATGCTCCAATGACATCGAAACGGTCTTTTCAAGTGGAATACTCAAAATCAGCATTTCAAAGACTTCAGCAACTTCTTTTGGTGCTTCCCCAATGACACCACTTCCGAAAATGCGGATTTCAAATTCCAAATTAAAGTGCACAGGAATTTGTCCTAATGTCCATTTACCTTTCAAAAGAGAGTTTTTCTTACCCGGACTAGGAGCGCTCATATCTCTGTCCGTGTAACCATGATTCCACATTGCCGGTATGAATTTCGCGTCTACCTCTGAAATCAACACCAAAGCAGACAAATAAAAGAACATCATCAAAATATGCAGGTAAGGCAAAACAAAACCCAAGCTTACACTTTCCTATGTCCAGAACCGTTGAAGGCAACTGGCATAGAAAATAAACAGTTAAATGCACGAGTGAAAATCCTGATCAAATATTCGAAAGAGCAGAGGGGAGGAAGATAAGGCTGGTTGCAGCAACATACACTAAAAGATCATGTAATTTAGGAAAGAAACCCACCCTCTGAAATCCATTTACTTTCACGGAAATTTATTTTGCTGAACTAAAGAGACGTTTCCTGACAGTCAAATCCCGTTGTGGAACAGAGGATCAATTGAGACATCCGGTCAATACAAACCTAACAAATATTCGACTGCTTTTCATTCATTGACGCACGAATTAACTCTCTTTATGTTTCAAAATCCACAAAAGTTCAGTCCTCATTCAATATTTTACATTCTGATATCATTCATACTTTAAATCATCGCAGAGCACGTCGTACTTTCAAGTGCTGAACAGTTCAAAGATAATCAATAATCAGAATCACACAACATTTAAGAAAACCTTTCCAGTCTAAAGCAAAGAGACGCATGGGAGTTATGCATCGTCCGCAGGTTAATATTCAACAATTTAAAGCATGACGTCACCGCGTCACAAGATCTCTAGCAGCTTCCACGTTTTCTCACCTCCAATCTGTGCCCAAGGACAGGATTTAGATTAAATTAACGTTTTGTTGGAAGTAACAAGTTTAGTAAACCTCATCACCACCGCTGAAAGAATATATTTGAAGAGTGTAGTGAGAAAATCTTCCCACCAAATCCAGTCCGCGAATATCGGTGTTATCGTCTTACTGAAGGTAAATTACTCCAGTGCGTTACCTCCCTTATTATCGCACAAGTGCACTTTTGTATTCACAAGCGATAACTTCTGACTAGGTCTCTATGCTTCATTGCGTGTAAGGACAGACGGAACAGACATGACTATAGACTTTGTAGATACATCGGTGCTGTGAGACACTAAAATTCTGAACGATATATATGTGACTTCTGGCTCCAAATTGTCTCGATATAATATTGACTAATTATAGTGCTTGGAACAACATTCATAGATCTAAAGTAAATGTAGTTGGGTGCTTCCGGCTCGTCTGGTTGTATTGGGTTAGCACGTTTAACGGTATCCTCTCTTAACATCCAGAAGTAACCGATTTTTTAATTCTTCACTTGCTCCCATATCGTTGTATTTTCGGCAAAAACCTGAGTGTTCAGAATGCAATTCTGAGGCTTTAAAATACCGCCAGGTGTTCTGGCCTTAAAAATATGGTCGCATAGATACACAGTGCAATCAATTTCCGTTTCTCTGCAGTTTCTGGACAGTGCACTGGTCTACGGTGATCTGTTGCCTGTAACAGCCCACTATGGTTAGCCGAGGGAAGTAATGCCCCAATATCATAATCAATATTTCTCAGATGCTGAGGCACGAAGTCTGTAGTGCATGTTATATTGCTCTTTCCGATTCCTCCCATGTTTCCTTCCTTTGTGACTTTCCCTCTGGTTGCAAATGGGGAAGGGGGTGGGAATGGTGACAATGGTACTGGGATCTTTGATTGTATGCTGGCAGGAGATGTTTGGAAGCCGGCTACCTTTCGTCGTCATAGCGATGCGGAGTTGCGACACTACGTCCAATACAAACGTGTTATTTAAATTTTTGTCCCTGAAAGGGGATTTTGTCCCAGCAAATTTTCTAACTTTTTTTTCTTCCTTCACTTAGTGTGATCGCCACTGATACTTTCTTTTCTAATGAAGATTTCGGGATTATAATCAAATATGTTTATAGCAGTATACGTTTTACTAAATCCTCCCAGTCGCTACCCCCTAATCTTCTTCTTATCACTCACGCTTTTCCTTGAAAACCTTCTAAAATGGATTCAAATGCCCTGTTTTCACTCAGCTCGCACCCACCCTTATCGCAGATGTTGTGCCTTCTTACGAAAGTGAATAGCTTCTCTTCAAGACGGGTCACCACATCATAGAAAACAAGACAGCTTCTTCTAATCAGTCCCGCTGTGCTTTAGCTTGCTGTTGCCATTCTACCCAGTGCTTTCGCTCTGGCTTCGGTTACCTTCCTGTCCTCATATTGTCCCATGGGTAAACATTCAGATCTCCATCACAACGCTTATATTTTCCTTTATACACCCATTGCCAGCGACGTTTCCTCACTGAGGACAATTCCGTGTTACCCACTTTTCCATCACAATGTTAAAAATGAAAAGTTCTGAGAGTTGTCGGGACCTTTTCTTCCCAAATATTGAGTGGGAGAACACAGTGACTAATGGATTGCAGAGAAGTTAATTCATTCCCGCCGTTACAGACACTTACACCACACGCTGCATCGGCAAAGCTAACAGCATTGTGAAGGACCCAAACGGACCTCTCATACAATCTCTTCTCCCTCATGCCATCTGGCAAAAGACATCGAAGCATTCGGGCTCTCACGAACAGACTGTGTAACAGTTTCTTCCCCTAGGCCATTAGACTACTCAATTCCAAGAGTCTAGTCTGGCGCCAACACACACACACACACACGCAACTGAACACCACTTCATTCCCTTTGATATTTTTAAATTTCTTTCTCAATTCCTGCTAAAACAATGTTTACATTGTTTACGATTACATTTGCAGTTAATTTTTCATAATTTATTATTATATTATATTTCACCCTTTACTGTGCCTATTATCCTGTTTATTAATTATTGTACTAGGTCTGAAGTCTCTCAACACGCTGGAGGAACTCAGCAGATCGGGCAGCATCCATTGAAACGAGCAGCCAACGTCATTCAGGACCTGACGAAGGGCCTCGGCTCGAAACGTCGACAGCTCGTTTCAACGGATGCTGCCTGACCTGCTGAGTTCTTCCAGCGTGTTGTGCGTGTTGATTTGACCACAGCATCTGCAGTTTACTTTGTGTTTCCTAAGTCTGAAGTCTGATGTAGCTGTGTGTTGTTTCACGTAGCCTAATGTAGTTTTCTGTTGTTTCATGTAGCACCATGGTCCTGGAGGAAGGCTGTTTCATTTTTACTGTGTACTGTCCCAGCAGTTAAGGTTGAAATGACAATAAAAACGACTTGACTTGATTGTCTTTCTTGATCTGGTATATTAGTGCACCAGCAGTAGAGAAGCCTGCCTACATTTGAAATTCTGTAACATTTCAGGATAGACTTTTGAGTACGGTTGTTTTTGACCCTTTAGCAAGTGACCATGAATTTGTTAGTCGAGTTATGTTTCAGAAAGTACATAAATAAAAGCTCAAATCATTGAATTGACCTGCATAAAGGGAAAACTTGTGCAGATGCAGCTAGGACATCAGAAGTTAAACTGGAAGTAACTGCTTGACGTTTGAGTCAGTTGAGGGAAAATCGATTTTAAATGGTAATACACGCTGTTCAGGAAGCGTTAAAACTGAATGTTATGAGAAGAAAAAAGCTCAGAGTTCAATGTAAAATTTATCAAAGTACATACACATCAACATATAACCTCAGATCTTTTTTCAGCGTGCATATTGTCAAATCTATGAACGAGTACATGGATGAATAAAGATGTGTGCAAAATGTTGAAGAAAATACATCAATATAAAGAATGGGGAAATGCTAGACATAACGTAGGGCAGAGTTATAGGTCATGTCGATTGAGAAGGATATTGCCGATAATGCCAAAACTGACACCAATTGTTATTGTATTCCCGAAAAATATAGTAGTGAAAGAAATAAGGAGGAAGTTAAGTGTATTAGGGATAATAGTGTGGTGTTAAATTATGCAGAGAAGGACATAGGGAATTCTCTTTAATTATATTTAGTTATCGTCTTCATCGACGAAGATGTTAGCAATATGCCAGTAAGAGGAAGGAGTAGTTTCTCAGAAGGAACTACAGTCTGATGAAGGACAGGGGCAACAGACAAACCAGTTGCCTTTACCCCATTCTGTGGACTCTGAACTGATTTTTGTTTTTGGATAATCTGATCAGGGTAATTGAATGTGGACACAAGTAACTTCAGGTAAAGACTTGCTAAATCTGAGACCATTCTCGGGAAGTAACTATTTATTATGTAAATTGTGAGACCTGCCAGAGAAGCAATCTGTAATCTTGTAATTGTTGTAATTATAGCGGACACCTCCTGAAGTAGCCGTCCTATGACGAGTTTGTCGATCAACCCTGGCTGTGAAGAAAAAACTGCTGGGGATGCCCTGTGGAATATCGTCCAATGAAAGCTGTCGGGCAGGACGTTTAAACGATTACAAAAAAAGAACACAACGGTTTACTTGATAGAGTTACGGAAAAACGTTAACGCGGAACGTCATAGACAGCGATAGACTGCCCGAGTGAGATAGGTTTCAAGGAGAACACAAAATGCTCCAAAACGTCGTTAAATCCTTTAGAGAAAGGGTTACACTGTCAGAGGGATGTGGACCGAATTGCTGCACTGAGAAAAGTAATATGTCATTTTCCATCTAAAAAAGGGGACGAAAGTGAATACGGGGTATGATTTAGCAGATAAAGCTACTTGCTACGATTACGATAAATACAAAGCACAATTTTCTGAGGAAATCCCACCAACACTCTATCAAAAGGAGCCGGTGCTACCGTCGGCACGATTGGCGCCCCTAGTTACTTTCAGAGAGGAGGGAGGCTGTGCAGAGGTAGCAAATCAAATAAGAACATAACATAACCTACAGCACGCCGTTCGGGGTACCGAGACTCAGATATATTGGTAATAATATCGGGACCCGTGTGCTCAGAGTCGATCCTCTCGAGATTTTGCAGCAACTCGTCATCAGAGTGATAAATGTCCTAGATGACGCTGAGGAACGGAGATTAATGGTAATGTTTTTGCTTCCAAAATACACTCAGCTTTGCCAGATACAGACAGACATGATAGGGGAACAAGTGGTGGACTTAAGAACAAGGGTTCCTAGACAATATGGACAAAATAATTTAAGATTTTCACTGGAAATAAGAGCATATATCACCCTTGTGTGACTGGTTCCATTCAACGTGAAGAGAATATGGTAATTTTTTTGCCATGCCATGAACCATGTCTGGGCCAGAGTCCGTCTGTTCCAGAGCCGGTAGGGCGTACAAATGTGCCAGCAGTGATATCATTACTTGGAAAACACTCAGTGAACAACAAAAAAGTATCTTCTTAAAGGACACAAGTGATACGATCTAACAAGGGAGAAATAGAGGAGTGTAATGTATATTTTACACAGTAATGAAGAGAACTTCCAGATCCAATGCACTGATACAGATGATTTTCTGTTGGAATATGTTGTTACTGATCTGTCACCAATCTCTCACTTGACTGCAGACAGGACATGTGTTGTGTAGGAGGCAAGCGATGTAATCCATCACTGGACCAACCACACTAAGCTAACACACACTCTGGTGGGGCAAATTAAAAATACCCAGACTTTTCGAGTACGTTTTAGAATTGGGGGACAAATGTTCAAATATATCCATGGATAAGAATAGTAACACATGCTGCTGTCATACTAATTGAATGCACCCTGATAATTTTATTGCTCAGTGTATATCAACCGAGAAGGTGGAAGGCAGAACTACTGGGAAAAAAATCGAGGATAATCCTTTCATGAAATAGCAGAAAACGCGGCCAGTATAAATTCGGTGATGTCGGTTGGTAAACATTAACATTTTATATAGAATGTAATTGTTCCACACCTACTGAGGTTGCATAGGAGTCCTCTGGGCAGCCAACTGAATGAGTGGGAAATAACGAGGAGGCAGATGCTGGCCAGAAGAAACTACAGTCTGATCAAGGACACGTGAAGCAGACAAACTGGTTGTCTTTGCTTTCCACCGAAGTGGTGGTCTCTGAACTGGTTCTTGCTCTGGTATTATGCAATTAGATCAATTTAACGTGGAGGCAAGAAGCTTTGTGTAATGACCTGCCAAACCCAAGACCATTCTGAAACAAGTAGTTATATAACCAAAGCAACAAAATGTGTTCACCTGCCAAATCTGAGGCCGTTCTCTGAGGAGTAGGTACTTACCGTGTAATCTGCCAGACCTCTAAAAGAAGCAATCTGTAATTTCGATAGACTCTGTCTGTGGTCCATATTTAACTGCTCTGGACCAGTCAGAGTTATAACAAACACAATTAAGCAAAGTAGGACTGAGCAGAGCCATGACACTGTGTTGTCTCTAGCCCTGTAAGATGAGCAGTGAGAAGGTGACCCAGATAGCTCGGGTGGCGGGGAGGCAATGGGATGGAGATCCACATGATGAGAAGCATTATAAGAGCCAGGAGCTGCAAATACGCGGGACGACAATTCTTTGGCTACGTGAACCAAACATTGTCCATAAAGAGGAGATTGCGAACGCAAGGAATGTCAGGCCAGCGTAGCGCGCTTTTCCCATAAGAGAAAACGGCTGGGAACTCGGCCCAATCCCTGTGTAACTATTGGTCACGCCTTCCGACATCGAAAACGTCTCATTTTTTCCGTCTCTCTGCCTTTAAACTGCTGATTAGTTTTGAGTCCACAAAAGTACATTAACCGCAATCACGTGCTTATCAGAAAAAAATCTTACATTCCACCCACAGTTCCCAATTTGCTACCAGTTTATCTGCACCTTCTGTCCGTCTCTCATCCTGTTATCTACACAAGCTTCACTGAAATGATACAATTGCATCTGCAATTACCACATACGCTCACAGTTCCTTCCACACACGCTCGACCGTCTGAATGAATAGGATTTACCATATATCCCGCTTGCATAATTCACCTTCCCCACCCCCCAACCTATGAGTTCCAGTTTTAGATTCACTCAGGGGATAGGGTAAATCTCCGGGCATTCACCCTGTCTGTAATGCTAACAATTTTATATACTGCTGTATGATCTCCATTCATTTCCCTGCTCTGAATGGAATAAATGCTTAACCTATACAACCTATCCCTCCGACTCTTGTCCCCGGTCCCCCAGCTCTTCCTTTTAAATTATCGCTGCACACTTTGAAGCTTATTGATACTTCAGACCTATGTAGAGTATTAGAACTGACCTCGATATTCTATCTAAAACCTTACAGTTTTGCACAGCTTCAACATATTGTCCCAACTCCTGTACTCAGTGACGTGATTGTGAAGGCCGCTGTGATTACAGTTCATTAGCAGCCGATCTGCCAGTGTCGCCGCTTTCCTGAAATTACCGATCTGTACCGCGTCTTTTTTTTAATACTGCACACTGAATTCCACATGTTCAATATCTGCTTCTTAACCCACTGTGTCTTTCCTCATAGCGCATACCACTTCACATTTGCCTGTATTGAATTCCATCTGCCATTTTGACACCTATTTCCCAGCTAGTGAACATCAAGCTACAAACATGTATAGAGTTGCTGGCTGGAACAACGCCCCCAAGCTAGGATTTGTCCGCAATTCTCGGATTCAGTTTTCTGCATCATTTAAATCATTAAAGTACATGATAAACAACAACGGACCTAACACCAATCCTGCAGTACACTTGTGACAGTCACAGAAAATCAACCATCCACTCCCTGTTAATCCAGAAAGGAACGTTCATCAATCTGTCCACAAACAGTAGCTATGTCGTGTTGGCGCGTAACCTTTTATTATCAAAGGTCCCTAGAATATTGCTGTCGATGTATTTTATATGCTTAGAGAAAATAGGTACAGCGTGTTTTATTGTGATTCATGTCACCAGTAGTTATTTGTGACATTCGTCATTTAGATGACTTGAAATGTCTGGAACAAGCGAAAGGAAAAGATGATCTTATCTTCCCGTTCAGTAATGTGTACTCCATTTCACCTGCCGAGCTATCGTCCCATATCGTGTCACCGGCGGATGTGCTCGGCTGAATGTTACAAAATAAATCTGTTTGAAGTTGATTGTCGATGTTAATTGTTCAAGATGATAGCCTACGTTCGCAACAAAACTGATCAGAAAACGTCCTATTTCAGCACCTGAAGACAGGTGTCTTGGAAATAAATTTGGGAATATTGATATTATATCTATTTCTAACTTGAAGCATCCCTAGCGGAGACAAGTTCCTGGCACAGTAACAGTGTGAGAAAAAAATAACTTTAATGACAGTGTCTGTGTGGCGGGTTGTCCCTGATGTGACTGACGTGGTAACCACACTAATTGTTTCAGTGGAATTGCATATAAATGCGTAAAACCGATCAGCGATCCATAAGAGCAGTTAGCGTACAACTGAACGCTGCTTCTGCCGGAATATGGAATATCCAGCGATTTATTACATCTCGGCCATTTTCCATCCTGTAATTGTAGCGATCGGTGTCCCTGGTAAGATATTGAATCTGTTCACTATATGTGTAGGCATCGTCTTGCTTTTGTTACGTTGCACAGCTCGGACATTCCGCTGAGCTGTTCGGACTTCTACCAGTACAAATTCTACTCTAGTTTTTTTTCGAAAATGGAGAGTTCAGGCATCTGATAGGTTTGCTTTCATTCTCCATAATTTTTTCGATGTGTTATTTTTCCTGTCAATTACTTTGGTGCCGATATGACATGGTATCAAAATTTCAGCTTCCTCGGCTTTCTGAACCGATACTAGTTGATGCCGATATTGGCACAGTATCATACTTTCACGTTGATTACACTTCTGAATCGATACTGCTCTAAGGTTTTCTAGGTATAAGTCTTTGTCAATACAGATATTTTGACTTTACAAAAATAACATGTCAACTTTTTTTCAAATGACCGGCCAGTCTATTTTCGACACGCAGGTATGTTCTTCCATTTGTCGGGTAAAGAGAACTTGTGTTTTATAACTGATTGATTGCACGTTGTTCCCGCTACATATAATCCCTTCAGATGTCTCGCCTGTAGTAATGGGAAGGTTGTGTTTCTGGAGTGATCGACCATTCACCTGAGTCGTGGACATCAGACGACTCAATTTAAACTGTCGGAAAATCGCCAACCCACTGCCCCTCCACTCCATTATATTCCACTAGCTGGACTTCACCCGTACACATTAGATTGCTGCTCTCCACTTCCCAAAACTGTATACACTGCATAGCATCAGAAGAATATTTGGAGTTCCAACAGTTGCAGCTAACGATGTTTCTTTTCATTTCACCCCTCCCGCCAAACTTTTTGTTGTTAATTTAATGGCTATTGTGGTTCTATCTCGGGGAAAATGCGGACTCTCCAAATGTATCACCCGTTACCTGGTTGGAATGGCAACAGCGGATCTGATGGTGGTTATCGTTGTCGCTTTAGTGGAACAGACCAACTATATCTACATTTATTCCCGATCCCTGCTCATCACTCCTGTTTGCGCTCTAATATTTATCTTTGTTGTTGCAACAATAGACTGTTCTGTTTGGTTTACGGTCAGTTTTACCTTCGATCGTTTCATAGCAATATGTTGTCGAAAGCTGCAGGAAAGATACTGCACTGAGAGAACAGCAACGGTGGTGATCTTGACGATGGTTATAGTGATCTGCGTGAAATGTGTTCCCTTGTACTTTGCCATTGAACCTTACGTCATCATTGACAACATACCTTGGCGTTGCATCTTCACACATGAATACGCTACTTCACCCGTGTGGAGAGGATACGAAACACTGGATAGCAGTTTTACACCGTTGCTACCGATCGGTTTAATTCTAGTGTTCAATGGGTTAACAGTAAGACATATTATTGCCACGAATAGAGTCCGCAGAGGGCTTCGGAACAGTAGTGATAATGTGAAAGATACCGAGGTGGAAAAGCGCAGAAAATCGATGATTTTGTTGTTTGCTATATCGGCAAATTTCATATTATTGTGGATACCCTTTGTAGCTCGTTCCCTGAAATGGCAACCACAAAACTATTTTTATCAGGACAGGTATTTAAGTTCGCCTGTATATATTCTACAACAATTTGGGTACATGTTGCAAGTTCTCAGCACGTGCACCAATACTTGTATTTATACACTGACACAGAGGAAATTCAGAACAGAACTGAGGAATGGAATGAAGTACGTATTTACGTTAAATGGAAATCTGTGTAGATAACGCGCCTCTCCAATTGCAATTCAGCACAGTTTTCGAATAAAACAGTGTTAAAATGAACAGGTTTGGCAAATATGTCATAAATTCAAACAATCGTCAATCCGGCCATCCTTCAATCACAATATCCAGGGAGGATTGCACACTTCAGATAGTTAAGGTAGGCAACTGGGCAATGATTGGTTAATTTTCTCATCACTATCGGAGAGATTTGATAATCACAAAGGCAGAAATGGCTTCTGGTGATTCCCGGATTCAGATGCTTCAAAATGGACAGAGTCAAGTAAAAGAGAGTAAATGGAGTGCCTTTGAAACAGAGGGAGAGTATGATAGTAACACAGCCGCAGAAAGCGAAGAACCCGCGGAGAGATTGTCTATAGATAGATTGTGAGTAGTTTTAGGTATGTCGAAAGCCCTTGGATAATCGCATTAAGGTAGGCGAAGAACAGGACGGTGGAGAGACAGAAGACGGGTCAGATCAGAGATAAAATAGTAAGTATGGGTCTGGAGTGCAAGGAGGCAGGGAAAATCCTCAATGATCCTTTGCTTCACCAGTGACCGGGTCCTTGATGAATGTGGATATAGCGAAAGATATGAAGGAAGATATGAAGAGACATCTGGATGATAACAATTATGCTTTGCAAACTTGCAAAACATTAAAATAAACCATTACCAGTTACTAGAAATGATATACTTTGGAGAAAGTGAGCGAAGATATTGTTGCGCTTTTGGAGATGATATTTCCTCCTTCACTGGCCACAGAAGTAGTACCGGAGAATTAGAAGACAGCAACTGTTTTTTTTTATTATTCTTTTTTCAGAAAATGCAATAGAGATAGTCCGAAGATTTGCAGGACAGCGAGTCTTAAATCAATAATGAACAAGCTATTGGTAAGGATTCATGGGGAAGAAATTTATGAGTACCTGTAGAAAAGCCCTCTGGATGAGGGTAGGCCGCTTATTTTTGTGAGGTCAGGTCATCCCTTATGAGCCTGTTTGAATTGTTTGAAAAAGTGAAAAAAGAAAATATACTGCTAAAGTCAGATCAGAGCAGTCGATGTGAGATGTATTAATTTTGTGAAGTGATTGTCCGGGTTATGTATGGTGGGCACATTGAGAAAGTTCGACGACATTACATCTAGGGAAACCTGGCTGAGTCGACTCAGAACTGGCTAATTAACAGAGGCAGATGAATGAGTAGATGGACGGAATTTTGCCAGGAGGTCATGGTTTAGTGGTGTACAGCAAGGAAGGTATAAACGTTAGTACAGTTTACGACCGTTTCTCCAGTCTGCTATTACAGTGTTCTGAGAGACAGAGTTTAATTTGACTATCCTGTAGCAGTGGGATAATTTATTGAATTATGCAGACGAAGCAAGTAAAATACTGAATTTCAGAATGGAACTGCACGCTATGTAATCTGAAATCCCCTGGACATATTACAGAGCCGATGCTACAATAACATCGAAACAATCTTTTCCAATGCAATTCTCAAAGCCAACATTTCAAAGTCTCCAGCAGCATCTTCTGGTTCTCTCCAAATGAACCAACATCAGAAAATGCGAATATCGAATTCCCAATTCAGGTACACGTGAATTTGTCCTATTGTCAAATTACCGTCGAACAGTGGGTTTATCGTACCTGGACTAGATACACTCATATCCTGATCCCTTTAAACATGATTCAACATTGCCCGTGTGAAATCTGCACCTCCCTCTGAAATCAATACCAAACCAGACAAATAAAATAGCACAATCTAAATGTGGATGTAAGGCAGAACAAACATCCAAGCTTGCACTTTTCTGCCTTCAAAACCGTTGTAGGAAACTGACGTATACAGAAGAAACATTTAATTCCCAGGGCGAAATTTCTTCTCAAATGTTCTAAACAGCAGAAGAAAGGACGATGAGGGTTACACTAACCAGATACACTAACAATTCACGAAATTTCGGAAAGAAACCCACACTCTGAAATTCACGTCAGCTCCTGGAAGTTGATTACATTCAACAAAATAGATATTTACAAGTATTGATATCATTTTGTGAAATAGTAGATTAAATAAAACATCCTGGCAATAGAAACCGAGGAAACACAGTGTCTTCCGTTCATTCACGCACGAATTACCTCTCTTTATCTTTCAAGTGATCTTACAAATGTCCAATGCTCGTGCAATATTTTACATTTTCAACACATTTGCACTATAACCGATAGTAGAACGTGACATATTTTTAAGTTTTGAAGACATAACAAATAGTCCATAGTTATAATCATACAACATTTAAGATATCCTTTCGAGTCTAAAGCAAAGGGACGATAGAAGCTATGTATCGCCCTCACGTTAACATTCAACACATTTAAATCATGAAGTCACCATGTCAGAAAACCTCCAATGCTTTTCACGTGTCTCACCTCCAATCTCTGAGGATAGGATGGAGAATAAATGAACGTTATGCTCTATAGTACCTATTTTAATAATCCCCATTAATACCGTTGAATTACCAGATTTGGACATTACTGATAACTTTTCCAAACACATCTACCGTGAACTACCGTGTTTACAGCTTTACATATGGAGTGAAGGTATATTCCTTTAGTGTGATACCTCCGTTATAATCTCACAAATGTACTTTCTTATAACCATGCTATAACCATACGTGCAAGGACAGATATTAATTTCACCATCCTGTAGCACTGGAAAATTTACTGAGTTCGGGCTGATGATGAAAGCAAAATACTGAATCCGGACCAGCCTTCACGCTCTCTGAACTAAAATCTCCTGTACATATTATAGGGCAGATACTACCATTACACCAAAGCAAGCTTTTCCGATGAACCCTGCAGCTCAAAATCGGCATTTCAAATTACTCAGCCGTATCCTTTGCTGTTCCCCAAATGAACGAGCAACCCAAAATGCAAATTTCAAATTCCCAATTCAAGAATACATGAATTTGTCTGAACGTCATTTTTCCTTTGAACAACTGATTTATCGAACCCAGAATAGATAAGCTATTATCTCGATCACTTTATCCTTGATTTCCCATAGCCAGTGTGGAATACGTGTCTCTCTTTGAAATCAACACCAAAGCAAACAAACACAAGAACACAATCTTTTACGCAGGCAAGGCAAAACAAAAACCTAATCTCGGGCGAATCTTCCTTCAAAACTTCCGCCGGCAACTTGCTCTTATAGATAAAACATTTAACCCGTAGAGTGCATAGCGTTATCAAATATTATAAAGAAAAAAGTGAACACAGATGTGGGTAATTGTGCCCCCCATGCACTAAGACCATATACAATTTCTGAAAAAGAAGCAATCTCTGAGATTCACATGTTCCTGCAAATTTATTTCAACCAATGAAGCAGACATTTGTAGGCAGTGAGATCCTATTATGAAAGAAAGGATTAATTCAAATATCTTTTCAATACAATCCTAACAATCACACGACTAGCCTTCCGTTGATTCAGGCAAGCATTACCTCTGTTTCTCTTTCAGTTGAACTCACAAATGTCCAGTTCTTGTGCAATATTTTACATTCTCAATGCGTGCACTCTTTAAACTCTCGCACAGCATTGCATATTTTTAAATGTTGAAAAGTTAACAGATAATCCATAATTAGAATCGTACAACATTTAAGAAATACTTTCGAGTCGAAAGCAAAGAAACGATGGTAGTTGCGTATTACACAAGTTATGATTCAACATATTGAAATGTTGTCGTCACCACGTGACCGAATCTTCAACGAATCAAACGAGCTTCACCTCCAATCACTGACCAAAGATAGGATTGAGCCTAAATGATAGATTTATTGTATAGTATCATGCTTAATAATCACCATTACCACCGTGGAAGTACTGGGACCTTTACCAGACGGACCTCCAATCCGAAACTATGGTCTCTACCGCCTTAGTAATGGAGTGAAGGTCTAGAGACACTAGAACTTGGGGATATAGCCTCACAATTCGGCGATGTAGATTTTAGACAGAGATGTGGAGCAACTGCTTTCCCCAGAGAGTGGTGAACCTGCGAAATTCTCTCCCAATGAAGCAGGACATGATTCCATAGCAAATATGTTTACGACAATATATTTCTATTATTTCTATATTCTATGTCTGGAGTTTTTCTGTTTTTATCTGATTACGTCCAGCTGTATTCCTTCCTAGTACCCTAACGTAACCGACTGGATTCTTTGATTCTTCTCTTGCTCTTCTATCCTTGTATCTTCGGCAAAGTCGAATGTTACGAATGCAGTTTGGAGGCTTTATAAAGCTGCGATGTGTTCTGGCCTTATGATACTTTTTCGCATAAAAACACAGTCTATTCAATTTCCTTTCCTCGCATCAGGATTCTCGAATCTTCCACTGATTCTGGCTCTGAGACAATATATTCATAGCAACTGATTGTGAACACAAGGAACTTCAGGTAATGAACTGCTAAATCAGAGACCATTCTCGGAGGAGTAAAATGCCAGACCTACAAAAGAAGTAATTTGTAATCTCTTTAGTCTCTGTATGGGTTGGACCGGTCAGAGTTGAATGCACAAGTCCGGGCTGCGACAATTTAGCATGCAGGCCTGTTCACTGTCAAGTAAGAAAATGACGCCGGTAGTTCAGGTGACTTTGAGACAATGAGATTGGAATCGTAGACTTTTTTCCCCAGGTAATACTTTTCTCTTCTTTGACTGTTCATGGAGGGTCAGTGATTCTATTAGTGTGCACAAAACGAGATATTTTGTGAAACCACGTGCCTTTCAGTTGATTCAATAGAAGTTACTTGTCGGTAAATGCAGATTCTCTGTGCCTCACTGACCTTTAGTACAACGGGTGGTACTTCTAAGTGAATTGGCGTCTCAGTGGGTGGGCAGTGTGATCTGGAGGAGAAACCTGTTTGTTCACCGGAACACTCGATTAAACCACGTGGGTGAGATACAGAGTGCTCTACGGCGGGTTAGTTAGCGGTTACTAAACCAGGATGAATAATACAGCAAATAAGGAAACTGAAAGTCCGACGGACTTGGGATGTTTTAATTCGAGTGGATAGCTCTAGAAATGCTTGTTGGGAAACTTGCTGCAATATGAGGAGTTTGTCTTACCCTGCCCCTCAATGGAAACTGCTGGGGATTCCCTGAGGAAAATCGCCTAAATGGTGCTGTCGATCAGGAAGTTTAAACAAGTACAAAATCCCGCAGCAGTTGGCTGTCTAAATTCGTATTTGATAGAGTTACGACAAAATGCTAAGGGAGAACGCCACAGGTTAGAATCAGTAATCGAAAGCCAAGTGATTACAGCAAGATATCCGAGAATGACAATATAAAGCAGACGCCGTGCAAGAAAGTTTTGAAGAAGAACACAAAATGCTTCAAAACGAGGTAGAAGCCTTTTCTTTGAGAATGGGTTACACGGCGAGAGAGGTATGGACTTGATGCATATGAACCAGTTTCAGATGAAGTGTCCGAAATGACACAGAAAAGTGGAAGCTAGAGGAAGCAGCCAAGCTAGCGAAGGATGAAGTGGAAGAATTAGGGAAACAGTGCAGTGAAAAAGTCGGTTAAGAATATGATTCAGAAATCAGCACAGGACAGGAAGAGCAACACTGGCGATCATGCAAAGTGTTTAAAACAGATTCAAAATCTGCAGGACCAACTTTCTGTACAGAGAGGAGTAACGTTTGCTTTTGGATTATAAAAAAAGGAAATGGTGGAAGGTAAATATGGAGACATTGATTGGAATGATTTAGCACATAAAGGTAATAGCTATATTTACCATAATTAGGAAGCATCATCTACTGAAGAATAACCCCGAGAATTTTACCAATCAAATAGGTCTAGATGAATTGGAGGAAAGGAAATTCATTACAATAACTTCACATTCAAATATACATTTAGCTTTGCTAGATATACAACTGTATGTAGGAGAAAACAATTGCCGAAATGAAAAATATTATAATAACTGCTATTGGTGTCAACAGAGGAGGTCGAGTAGAGCCGCTAGCCAAATGTTAGCAGAGGAGAGGGAACATCCCTCTGCATCTGCATCCCGTTTATAGACTGTGTTCTAAGGGGTGTATGGAACATAATTATAACGGGTGCAATTAGAGCGAGATGCCTCAAATAGATGATTCAGGGCACTGGTATCTCACTGCACCGATTAACCTAAAATGGCACTGGACATGTTTGATCCTCCTGAAGCCAAACACTCTGAGGCATGGGTCATGAGGAAATGTGTAAAGCGTGGAAAAAGGAGATACAAAGCCCAATTAAACTCCATAATGGGAAGCTGATTCTCATTAACCATCAGCTACTTGGAGAAATGAGGTTCTGGGTCCCTTCCCAAGGAGCTCTCTGCCACACAATCAACGAGCAAGCAATGGTAGCTGAAATGGAACAGAGCCGGGAACAGGAAGAAATGAAGGTTGGATACTTAAATGCTGTAACTGTGATCGTGGTTTATGGGGTCCCTAGGGAGGGTCAGCATCTCCGGTGGGGGGGGGGGGGGCGGCTGCCGTGCAATTTTCCAGGGCATCTCTTAAGCATTTGGTCCCCACCTGGCGCTCAGCTCTCAGCTGTGGCTCCGAGCAGCTCTAATAGGCACTGCGGCCACACCTCGGTAAACCGTCTCGGCAGACGGTCAAAACCCTGTGAGAGTAATCGACGGGTCTTCGACCCTCGGTGAGGTGGGGGATCTGTCTGTCCCAGGGTGTAAAGTCTGGCCGTGGCAGATTGAGCGGAGGAGAACGATTAATGACCAATGGTCAAGAAGGCAGGCGTTGGTGGAGCGCTAAGAGCACGCAAGGCACTTAGACGTCTGGTCATCCACTGCAAGAGGTGGTGACCGCCTTAAACTCACCCGGCAGAAGGGAAAGGCAAATCAGTGCATTAACCTTCCAAGTACATGATTTCTCAATATGTCAGGGCGGCGTGGAGGAAGATCACCGTAGAATGGAAAATCCAGATGCGACCTAACGACGACGACGGGGAACTGTGAACAAGAGGGACGCATTAAGTGAGAGCGTCCGATCATGAGACGGGAAAGAGCAGAACAAAGCGGAAGAGCCAGGAAGACCGAGACTACCAAATAACATGGTGGATGCAACACCATCTAGGGAGCTGTACCCTGAGCTCCAGTGACGGTGTCAGGCCTCAACAACATGGCTGTGTGGCGCAAGTTAGGTCGAAACCGGAAGACCTTCAAAGTGTGGTAGAATCGGTGTGGTAGAAATGGAGACTGGAGGATCGCGAGGCACCGTCGACACCACAAATGTAAAGAATGCAAATTGGAAGACATTGGCATAATTATCCTCGGTGGCTTTACAGGACTTCACAAGTGGGATATGCGAGTGTACCATTCGAAGTTAGAATAGCAGACATAGCATATAAATATACAGTAGATTTGGTGGAATAACCCAGGGAGAAGCAATATACAGTGGGAATTAATTACATGTCCAAAGCAGATCTTTGCTTTGACCCAGTTAATTGTATGATTTGCAAGATGTCAGCTGACATAAATATCACACACCACATATGAAATCCAGCAGGAGAATATCGGGATAAAATATGCACAGTGGGTGAAATGTAGATAAATCTGGAGGAGATAAACAATGATTAGAAGGTGCAGCAGATTATTTCACAGAACTCGGGGGCATCGGCAAGGTACAGACATGGTTGCCGAAAGATGGCTGACAGTATGTGCATACAAGGTCCAGGCCTCAAACCACAGAAGGAATATTGGTTCCCTCCCAAAAAAGAAATACAGACGAAGAAATAGGTGAGCTAACAAGGGCTATTGTGGTCAGTAGCCTCCACGAATAACTCACCGATATAATTGGTGAGGAAATGAGACGGTGTTTGTAGGTTGACTATAGACTATCGACAGTTGAATAAAGCAAATCCGTTGACAGCCCCAACTGGAGCACTATCCTGGAGACAGTGTTCAAAGAGAATGAAACAGCGCAATGGTTCAGTTTCAGGCATACATAATGTATTTTGGTCTATCACACTTGAACGATCCTGCCAATATTACTTTGAATTTACTTTTCAGGGACTGCCCTATCACAGGGGTTCCATTATACTCCATCCATAATTCCCCAGTGTTTACGGGAAGAATTAAACTTCTTTCTAAACTCTACTGCTTGATAATATTCGTAGACGACCTACTCCTACAGACTGAAACTAAACAGGAAATTTATCAGCTATTGACACAAATGCTGCAATTATTACTAGCATTGGGACTAAAAGTATACCCTTTAAAAGAACAGCTGATAAAACAAGAGTTTAGTTCTTTGGGACTAAAAGTATACCCTTTAAAAGAACAGCTGATAAAACAAGAGTTTAGTTCTTTGGGAATGATCTTGACACAGGGAAAAATGAAATTGATAAGCGAAATGTAGTATCGGTTATGAAACTGCCTCGTCTCCAAGAATCGAAAGGGCCAACGTCATTTCCGGAGCTGGGAGGATACTAGAGATCACGTTGATGGATTATCCACTAAAGCAGCCCCTTTAATGGAGTTGCTGAAAAAGAAGGTGGCGTGGCAATGAAAGTCAGTGCACACACAGGTCGTCTCAGCTCTGATGCAAGCGTTGACCTCTGCGCCTGGTTTAAAATCCTCAAATCCGAATGAGCTATTCTCACTGGAATTGGCGACTACTGATACAGGAGACGCATGGGAAGTTAAGACCAGTAGCGTAAGCATCACGCATGCTCTCAGTAGTTCAACAGGGGACACTGTATGTGAAAAAATACTTGTTAGAGGTTTTCTCGGCAGTACATCATTTCGCTTACATGGTGGGACTTAATCCGCTTCAAACATTGACAGAACGCCCTTCACTTTACAATTACTGTTACATGGAAGGAATGAAGATGCTTCAGTAAGGAAAAACAGAATTACTAGATGTACATTGCTGCTGCAAGGAAGAAATATTATTTTAATGTCAGTAAACACTACCTCTATGTTAGCTGATAACCTGGTGTACCAAAGAAGTGAATGGGACTGTCACGTTCTGGTACAAATGATTCCAAGGGTCCATAATTATCAAGACAAAAAAGATAGAGAAGGTTGAAAGCGATCAGACAAAGTAATAACTAAGAATAAAGACAGAAATGAAAGAGGGAAAAAAACGTATTTTAAAGTTTTTGTCGATGGTTCTCATCAGTGCAGAATGGTGAGAGGAAATATGGGTGTAACAAATATGTAGAGGATGTACATGGCCGGGAACGGAACCTTTAAAATTAAAACTACCGCAAAATTATTCGCCACTCCAGACCGGTAGACAGGCTTGGAATACTTTGCAGATAGATTCAATTCGTCCCTTACCACCCACCGTAGGATGATAAAAACATATTCTGGTACTAATGGACATCTTTACCAAGTGAGTGGACGCTTTCAAGCTGAGACAAACACAGAAAAGGACACTGCAAAATATCTTTTTGGAAAGGATATTCACTTGCTGGGGTGTATCGAATCGGATCAAGGCACACATTGCAAGACCCAGATAATGCAAAATGTCATGGCACTTTTAGGGATCAGGCAGAGATTTCAAATACCCTATCCCCCAGAGTCAAGTGGAACTGTGGAAAGGATGAACCGAATACTGAAAATACATGATTGCAAAAATGTTACAACAACGTGGAACAACATGCCAAGTATTTTTGCCTTATATCTTGATGATATTGAGGAATAAAGTGGCATCTTCAACAGATTACACTCCTTATAAACTCATGATAGGTAGGGACATGACAGGGTTGGAGGTGTTCTTCCGACTAAGTATGTCAGAACCCAAAATCGATAAGATTCAGTATAGCAATTGGCGAAGACTGTAAAGGAAGCCATTTATGTGGCAGCCTACCAAATAGGAAGAAAAATCATCAGAGTGAAGCCTACTTTGACACAAAGGTCAGGCTTATAGAATTGTTCAGGACAAAGTTTGCTGATTAGAATAAACCGATCTGCTTCGATTTAAAATTGATGGTTTGCAGGGTCCTAAGAAATTATATGAAAATTAGGTTCATCCGGGTACAAAGTACGGAGTTCTCCAGATAAGATTGGGTAGTTCCATATCAACCAGTGGAAACTGGTGGGGGAGAAACAGGAATCACCACAGGCACATAGCAATCGATGTACAGGATTGTTCTGACATTGCGGATTTGAGGATGGAACAATTGTTCCAAGAAGATGGTGACAGGTGGTATAACTGGGGTTATTGTCAGCTGTTTCACCCCGTAAACGAGGGCAGTTTTGTCAAAAATCAATGTGTAAGAAATGTATCCCAGTGCTTGTCCCCGCTTTTCGGAAACAAAATTGAGTGTGGGAAAATGGCCGCCTTAATTCCAAAGACTATTGTGCAACTGGATTAAATGTTCCAGAAAAACAACGGAACACCAGATGTCTTTGTTTCCTCACATTTTAGGGAATCTGAACTGTTTTTTTTGTTCTAGGATAATCTAATCAGAACTTTTGAATGTGGACACAAGAAGCTTCAGGTAATGACCGGCTAAAACCATGACCATTCTAAACAATTTAGGTAAAGTGTATGCAATCTGAAATGATTCTGGTTCTGGGACAAGCTAATCATAGCAATTGAATGTGGACACAATGAACATCAGGTTCTACATCTGCTAAATTTGAGACGATTCTCGTATCAGTAGCTACTTATTATGTAAAATACCAGACCTCCCAAAGAGGCAATCTGTAATCTGTTTAGACTCTGTCTGTGTTGTCTCATTCCACTGGTTTGCGTCAGTCTGAGTTAAAAGGCACGCGTACGCAAGGCATGAGTCAGGCAGATCGATGAAACAGTTTAGATTGTAGTCCTGTACAATAACCAATAAAAAGGTGATCCAGGTAGGTCAGGTGACCTTGAACCAATGGAATGGAATTCAGCAGTTCAATTAATGTGAGTCACAGTAAGAAGCAGAGCTCCAAATACGCAGGGGCGATAACTGTTCAGCAATCAGAGAGCATCCATCGCGGATAAGGAGAAGCCCAAAGACACGGGCATATCAAGACAGCGCCGAAGGTCTGGCCATCGTAAAGTCCTTTCCCTGGTAATACCGTTTCTCTTCATGGACGAAGAGAGATTCTTCTAGGTTGCACACGGGTAGATAGTTTCTGAATTCACGTACGTTTTAGTTGAAACAATAACACGCAACTTGCTAAATGCAGATTCTCTGTACCTCACTGATCATTATTAAAACGGGTGATTCTTGTAACATTTTCACTCCGTCATGAATATCTGTTTCTTCACTCTGGGACTGTGTTCCTTGATAATGGCATTATCATTCTGGGGAAATACCCTCCCTGCAATCGGTCTGGATGATCTGAAATAATGCATTAAGTCTCCTGTTAATTCCAGAGAATACAGGCCCAGCTTGCACCCTCTTTCCTCAAACAGGCAGCCTGCTATCCCTGGAACCAGTATAGCGTTGTGAGAAATAGTGTCTGTAAACACCCTGCTGGAGGGATAACTTTCCCGAGGAAGTGAGACTGAACCTGCAAATAATATTAAAATTCTATCTCACTAGGTCCAAACAAGATACCTCCCAGTAGGAGACTCTACCCTTCTTTGCCAATCCTCCTGCACCTCAGAACAAAATACTGCTTGCCTTCCTAATTACCTGCTTTTCCTGAATATGAATTCTCAGTCAACACACACAATATGCTGGTGGAACACAGCAGGCCAGGCAGCATGTATAAGGGGAAGCACTGTCGACGTTTCGGGCCGAAACCCTTCGTCAGGAATAACTGAAAGAAAGATACTAGGAGAGTAGAAAGTAGTGGGGGGAGGGGAAATGCGACATGATAGGAGAGCACCGGAGGGGGTGGGATGAAGCTAAGAGCTGGAAAGGTGATTGGCGAAAGTGATACAGAGCTGGAGAAGGGAAAAGATCATGGGACGGGAGGCCTCGAGAGAAAGAAAGGGGGAGGGGAGCACCAGAGGGAGATGGAGAACAGGCAGGGTGATGGTCAGAGAGAGAGAGAAAAAAAAACAAACAAACAAGTAAATATGTCAGGGATGGGGTAAGAAAGGGAGGAGTGGCATTAACGGAAGTTAGAGAAGTCAATGTTCATCCAGTCCCTCCACCGGTTGGAATCGGGATCAGCAGAGATCGGTGTTGTTAATACAGCTGAAATTTATCGCCGACGATTCCTAACACATTGTATTATCTCCACATGAGGAAGGCAGGTCAGAGACAGTGCGAACTGTGTCTGATTTTAGATTACCAGCCGTTCACAGATTCGATCACTCCTTATCATTAGCTGAAACCCGATACCGTGTTAATTCCAAAAGAATGTGTTGTGTGATACCCAGTGTCAACTCATTCTCTCTCCCCCCCCCCCCCTCACTCTCAGTAGTGAAATTAGTGGCGATGGTGAACTTGTCCCGGGGAATGTGCGGCCTCTCTAGCTGCACCACCCGCTACCTGGTGGCCATGGCAACGGCGGATCTACTCAGCATTGTCACCCAATTCATCTTGTATCCAATCAATGGATATTACTTCCCGTGGACTTTTCTGAGCATCACCCCTGTGCGCAGTGTTATCGATGTACTGATGATCAGAGCCATTGACTGCTCCGTTTTGTTCCCCGTCGCCTTTACCTTTGATCGATTTGTTACCATTTGCTGCCAGAAGCTGAAAACAAAATATTGCACCGGGAAAACAGCGGTTGTAGTTATAACAGCAACGCGCGTACTGTTCTGTCTGAAAAAACCTCCCCAGATGCTTCACTCAGAAACCCTTGGCGATCATCGACAATATACAGTGGTTCTGTGTTCTCGTGGATTCAGTGAAATATTTCACTGACCCTGGTTGGGTGGGATAGGACTGGCTCGATACGGTTTTAACTCCCGTTTCTGCCTTTCGCTGGGATCCTGTTACTCAACGCTGTAACAGTCAGACATATTTTAGTGGCTAGCAGGGTCCGTAAGGGGCTGAAGGTTCAGAGGAAAGGGGATAACAGCAGTGACCCGGAGATGGTGAGCAGAAGGAGATCAGTGATTTTACTCTTCACCCTCCCCGGCAGCTTCATTCTCCTGTGGATGACATATACTTTAAATATCATATATTATCATGTCTCTGGAAAAGGATTGGATTTCAATAACTCTGAATGGATCTTTCACTACGTCGGGTATTTGCAGAGGAATTTCAGCTGTTGCACGAACACATTTATTTACGCGGTGACTCAGTCAAAATTCAGGACGCAGCTGATCAGTGCTGTGAAATATCCGCTCACCCCGGTACGTCAGTTCATTCAAAACACCGCGTCCTGAGCAGAAGACAGAGGCAGCACAGTGTCGCCAGTCCGGAGGTGATCTTCAGGTGTTATTCCCACGTAGATTGTTCCATCGTACGGAGGCTCAGGGATATGAGGACAGTGCGTGTGGGGGGTGGTGAGAATTACCGTCCTGGAGTCACCGTACCTCATTGGACCGGCAGATATCAGTTAAAGAAGTACTCGCGAATACATCCCAACAGCCCACCACTTCGGACTGCGGATATCTCTACCAGCCTCGGAGTCCGACAGTCCCACAAGACGGCGGGGTTCCAGTTGTTTTTGTTTGGCTAATCTAATGTCAAACACACCTGTCTCCGCCCTCCCCATGAATGATTGGCTAACGAAGAAATCGGTTCAGCTCAGGAGAGACAGCTGTTTACGCTCCAACTAAAAGGCACATTTCAGCCACCAGCTGGACAGGAGTGTGTGTAGGGAACTGGGAAATAAAACGGTCCTTGCTTATTTTTTTCTAATGAAAGTGGAATTTCTCCAGAAGCCCTTTAGATTGTAAGTAATGAAACATAATTTTGTGTATTAAATTAAATTAATTCCCATAACGTGACATTTTTTTAAATGAAAGCCCCAAAAATCTTCCGGCAAAAATTGCATGAAGCCTCCTTATGATTTATTTTTACTTGATATGCCTCACTCTGAAATAATATGTGTCAACTGTTTCAATAGGACAAATCCTACACGACCCAGAATGATGTTCTCCATTGTATGCCCAATTCTAAGTCGTTTCAATATAATTCCTTCCCTTCTTATTTTACACCTTCTCCCATAACCCCGACTTTTATTATTTTATAAAGGTGTCTCTCCTTATGCTCATTTTCCTAACTGTCTTTCCATAACCCTCAAATTCTTAACCCTACAAACCCGTTAGCTTCTGATTTCTTAAGTGGAAGGTATTTAACCATAGTTGAACTTCTTAACAGTAAATTGACTGAGTGGTAGGATAACCTGTCTCAAATCTGATCAAAACCGAAAGAGAATCTGGACAAATTGCAACTTTACATGAACTACTTCCCTCCACCATCTAAAGCCTAAAATGATGGCAGTCGATTCTGCTGTAATTTCTGATAAATAGTCGGTTAAGATTTTTTTGCCTTTCTCTCTGATTCAGGCACAAGTAAAGGACTACACCAACATTCCCAGTTAACTTATATTTTGATCAATCTGTAAAAAAGTATAAAATTATTAACATAACGCAATATTTTTCTTTACTACATCACCAACAGATTATCAGATATAACTGCATCCTTAAACTTTATTGAATTGTTCAACTTAGAATTAACTAACGTCGCTGGAAAAATAAAAGTGATGATCTGAGAGTGCGATAATGGGATATATTGCTTAGCCCATCAAACACATATTCCTGGCACGACAAGATCCGAGCCACCCATAACTAAACAAACAAAAAACACTCTCTGTGATATCCCCAACAGCCCTCTAGCACACCTGTAACGGCATGGTCAATCCCTCTCGAATTAATCCAGTATGTTCACATCAAATTCATCTTCCCCAGCTATCAGGGTAATTGTCTGATTTGAACCAGAAACAACAGAGGACGATTTTATTGCACTACTGCCAATCTTAAAGACTGTGCTTGGATCACATCCAACCATTTAAAAGCTGACAATGAAGCTGATTCACAAGGTACACATCCATCATTAAGTACATATCTAATTAAACAAATATAACTGGTCAACAAAGATTTCCGTGTCGCACCCCTACGATCTCCACATAGAGATCAGATAATATTTAATGCCCCTCCATATTTATCAGGTATTTTACTGATACGGAGCTTCCATGTTAGCTTATTATCCGTCGATATGACTAGATATCCTACCAAAGAACAATCTTCAAGTGTTTGATCGTATAATTTCGAAGAGTTTTTCATAAGGCGTATGGTGTGATGGCATTCATCAAACCTGGGACTGAGCTTAAGAGCCGTTAGTTAACGCTAAAGCTATGTAAGACCTTAGTTGGATACCACTTGGAGTACTGTTTTCAGAACTGGTCACTCTCTGAATACTATAGAGAGAATACAGAGGAGATTGACAAGAACGTTTTCTTGTTTGGAGAACATACCTTATGAGAATAGTTTGTCTGAATTGGGGAACGGGGCACGACTGCGCAAGCGCGTGAAAATCGGTCAGTGTGAACTGTGGAAAGAGTTTAAAAGCCAGCCGAGTTGAAAAGATGATGATTATTTCTTCAGCGTTTTTAACGGGAAAGCGCTGTGCAAGCGGGTCGAGTTCAGCCAGTGACAACAGGGATAAGATTTTAAAAAGACGATAGCTTTACAAAGCTGCGTCGGAGTAGATAGAGACAGAGTAAGAAGGCTTTGCTCAACGGCGTAGAGGTGATAACGGGTTGAGGTGAGGTAGGTTATCTGTTTAGAATACAGACTGAAAATTTCTGTGTGAGACCGGTTTTCTGTGCTCGGTGTCAGAAGTGGGAGGTCCTGGAGACTCCCAGACTCCCGGACAGCCACAATTGCAAACGGTGCGTCGAGCTGAAGATCCTTAGGGACAGCGTTAGGGAACTGGATATGCCGCTCGATTACCTTCGACTGGTCAGGGAGGAGACAGACGGGAGTTATAGGCAGGTAGTCACTCCGGGGCCTGGGAAGACAGAGAAGTGGGTAACATTCAGGAGAGGGAAGGGAAAGAAGCAGATGTTAGAGATTAACTTAGTGGCTGTCCTTCTTAACAATAAATAATCCTGTTTCAGGCTGTTGTTGGAGGTGGCATACCTGGGGGAAAGAGTGTAAAACTCTCCCAGTTGCCAGGGTCTGCGACGTTTCTGATCGCGTCCACGATATCTTGAAGTGGGAAGCAGAACAGGGAGGTAGGGAGGAAGTTGAGAAGCAGGACCGCAAAGGTAGTGCCACATGACAGTGAGTATAGAAATAGAATGAGGCGGAGGATAAATGCGTGGCTGAGGGATTGGAGCAAAGGGAAGGGATTGTTGGAGAACTTCTGGGGCAGGTGTAACCTGTACAAAAAGGATAGGTTGTACTTGAATCTGAGGGAGACCAATATCATGGCGGGATTGACATTTCTGAAGTTGTGACTAAACACGTTGATGAATTTGGAGTAGAATATGTATTGTATATGGATTTTAGCAAAGCATTTGATAAGGTATTCCATGCAAGACTTATTAAGAGATAAGGAGGCATGGGATCCAAGGGGACATTGCTTTGTGGATTCAGAAATGGCTTGCCCACAGAAGACAGAGGGTGTTTGTAGACGGCTCATATTCTGCCTGGAGGCTGGTGACCAGTGGTGTGCCTCGGAGATCTTTTCCAGGACCCCTACTGTTGCTGATTTTTATAAATGACCTTGACGTGAAAGTGGAGGGATGGGTTAGTAAATTTGCTGATTTCACAAACGTTGGCGGTGTTGTGGATAATGTGGAGGGCTGTCAGAGGTTACAGCGGGGCACTGATAGGATGCTACACTGGGCTGAGTAGTGACAAATGTCATTCAACCCAGATAAGTGTGAGGTGGATCATTTTGGTATGTCAAATATGATGGCAAAATATAGAATTAAAGGTAAGACCTTTGCAGTACGGAGGATCTTGGGGTCGGAGTCCATAGGACGCTTAAAGCAGCTACGCAGATCGACTCTGTGGTTAAGAAGGCATACGGTGCATTGGCCTTTGTCAACAGTGGGATTGAGTTTAAGCGGCGAGAAGTATGTTGCAAATATATAGGTCCCTGGTCAGTCCCCACTTGGAGTATTGTGCTCAATTCTGGTCGCCTCACTACAGAAAGGACGTGAAAACTATAGAACAGGTGAGAAGAGATTTACAAGGGTGATGTCTGGATTGGGAAGCATGAGAATAGGTTGAGTGAACTTGGCTTTCCTCCTCGAAGCGGCGGAGGATTAGAGATGACCTGACAGAGGTGTACAAGAAAATGAGAGGCATTGATCGTGTGGATAGTCAGTCTTTTTCCCAGTGCAGAAATGTCTAGCACGAGAGGACATACTTTTAAGGTGCTTGGAAGTAGGTACAGAGATGTCAGTAGTAAGACTTTTTTTTTTACGTACAGAGTGGTAAGTGTGAGGAATAGGCTCTTGGCGGCGGTAGGGGAGCCGGAAACAATAGGGTTTTTTTAGAAGACTCCTGAATAGACACTTGCAGTTTAGTAAAACAGAGGGCTATGGGTTAAGCCCAGGTATTTGACAAGGTACCACAAGGTAGACTTATTCAGAAAGTCAGAAGGCATGGGATCCAGGGAGGTTTGACCAGGTGGATTCAGAATTGCCTTGCCTGCAGAAAGCAGAGGGTCGTTGTGGAGGGAGTACATCCGGATTGGAGGGTTGTGACTAGTGGTATCCCACAAGGATCTGTTCTGGTACCTCTACTTTTCATGATTTTTTTTTTTGGTGACCTGAATGCGGAGGTAGAAGAGCGGATTGGCAAGTCTGCAGACGACACAAAAGTTGGTGGTGCAGTGGATAGTGTTGAGGATTGTCGAAGATTGCAGGGAGACATTGATGGGATGCAGAAGTGGGCTGAGCAGTGGCAGATGCAGTTCAACCCGGAGAAGTGTGAGTCGATACATTTTGAAAGGAGTAACTCCGAGGCAGAGTACAAAGTAAATGGCAGGATACTTGTGAGTGTGGAGGAGCTGAGGGATCTGGGGGTACATGTCCATAGATCCCTGAAAGATGCCTCACAGGTAGATAGGGTAGTTAAGAAATCTGAAGGAGTGTTAGCTTTCATAAGTCGAGGGATAGAGTTTAAGAGTCGCGAGGTAATGATGCAGCTGCATAAAACTCTAGTTAGGCCACACGGAGTACTGTGTCCATTTCTGGTAGGCTCAGCTTAGGAAGGATGTAGAAGCATTAGAAACGGTACAGAGGAGATTTACAAGGATGCTGCCTGGTTTAGAGAGTATGCATTATGATCAGTGATTAAGGGAGCTAGGGCTTTACTTCTCCGGAAGGCTGTTCCGGTCCGCTGACGGATAAGACATTCAAGCCAGTAGAGGAGGTCTGGTTGGCATCAAGGGATGATAGCATGAAAGTTCGGAGCTGCAGTTTAGCACCGCGCTATTTAGGACCGTTTGTTGTCGAACCGGCTTTTGACAATCTTTACTCTTCGGAGAGAAGGAGGATGAGAGGAGACATGATAGAGGAGTACAAGATATTAAGAGGAATAGATGGAGTGGACAGCCAGCACCTCTTCCTCCAGGCACCTCTGCCGAATGCAAGCGGACACGGCTTTTAGGTAAGGGGTGGAAAATTCAATAGAAATACCAGAGGAAGGTATTTTACTCAGAGAGTGGTTGGTGCGTGGAATGCACTGCCTAAGTCTGTGGATCAGGCAGATGCAATAGTGAAATTTAAGAGACTACCAGACAGGTTTATGGAGCAAGTTAAAGTGAGGGGATATATCCAAGGCAGGGCTCAACATTGTGGGTAGCGACTAAAAAATAGAATACAGAGAGCTGCGAAGCAGGACTTCAAGTGTAGTAAAATCGTGTTTATCGCCTGTGACTGCGGCAGTGAGGTATGGAATGGAATGAAGTAGCAGATACATGTGTAGCTTAAGACTTGGAGCAGTGGATAACGATTGGGATTTCTGGTTAAATGGGAACTCGAATGAGGCAGGTGAGCCCTCTTCCATAGGGCCAGGTTGCACTTGAATCTGAGGGGGATAAATATTCTTGCGGGTAGATTTACTAGAGCTGCATGCAGTGATTTAAAATAATATGGCGGTGGGTGAGAAGCAGGCTGTTAGAGCTGGGGATGAGAGAGAAGTTCGACAACTAGATGATGGGTGTTACATGAATGTAAGAACAGACAAACAAATAACTGGGTACGTCCAGTATGCAGACAGAGGAAAAACTGAAATTTTACCGTAGAGACAAAGTTCAAAGGGCGAAGGATGGGCAGGGCTGGCGGTGCTCTGTTTAAATGTGCGTGGAATTCGGGATAAAGAGGGCCGTATTGTTGCGCAATTGGAGATGGTGGGTATGACATTGTGGTAATCAATGAGTCAAAGCTGAAGGAATGCCATAGTTGACAGCTTAACATCAAAGGATATAGTCCGTATCGAAAGAACAAGCAGGAAGGCGTTGGCCGTCATGTGCATCTGTTAGTAACAGTTGGAATTACGTCTTTCGAACGAGGTGACATAGGGTCAGAGAATGCTGTAACGTTGTGACTGGAGTTACAAAGGTAAATAAAAACATTCTGGGAAATATGTAAATACCCGCTTCAGCACCCAGGTGATACAAAATGTTATGAAACTGTTCCATAACATAACGAGGTTCCATATCCCGTATCGACCACAATACAGTGCGCTAGTTGAACAGGTGAGCTGGATTTAAAGACAATGTTAGCTAAAAATTGTCAAACGACACACGGGTCACTGTCTTATGACAGAGTCGTCCTGTCTGTTCCGTTCCTATATGATCGAAGTGTCGAGGGAGAGCCACCGTGAAGCAGGTCAATAGTTTACCGACTTTCATGCAAACTGAATGAGAGGGAAAGCTAAACACATCAACGCTGAGTCAAGCACGGCATTGAATATTACTCTCATAGTGGAAAACGAACCTTACACTGCAGATGAAAAGAATAACAAAATATAAAATGAATACCGCTCGTCTTCAGAGCCGGTTGACTCGACAGTCCAATTTCTCTGGCAATGCCGAATGCGATCGGGCTGCGAAACGTTGCTGTGCTTTGCTCAATAGTCTCGGTCAGCACTAGGACGAAAAGAGTGGGGTTAAATACCATCACAATAATGTAATAATTAGCTAATAAACGCATATTCACTCGCCCAATTGCCGTATCTGCTGCGCTAAAGTTATCGTGTTTGTGACAGGGCCCACTTCCCTTGGTGAAGACGCTGAGGCGCCACAGGCCTGTGTCTGCTGGAAGTCCTGGATGACCAACTTGTCAAAGATGTCCTTCGTCGGGATCGAAGAACCTTCTTCGGGATTCTATACTTCCCACTGCACAAGGTACTCGATCTTAATAACTAACTGACAAGATGTCAGGAGGCGTCGCCTCGGTATAGACCAGGGAACCAACAACCAAGCGAGGGGGAGGATGAGGCGGGTTGAGTCGTGTCGGAGAGAGGTAATACACGGCTTGAACTGCTTAAAAAAACCCAAAAAAAAAACGGATACTGGGTTTATCTTCAGTGATGCTGGTAGACACAACCTATACAACACTTTGTTAAAAGCCACTACAAACTGTTCAATATAGCACGATGCCAATTTGCGGCTCCGAACTTTCATGGGAAGATCCCTTGAAATCATCAAAATTCCTCTCTTTGCTTGAATGTCCTTACCTGTCGGTGGAGCGGATCAGCCTGCCGGACATTTTCTTTCTGGGCGCGTAGCAGAGAAGCCCTGGCTCATCTCCAGGTGCGTTTGCGTCGCTGGGTCAACTGTTCAGCAGCAGGAACTCCTGAATCAATCTCCTGCACAGGACAGAGCGGGAGCTGGAACCTCTTTGGCGTTCAAAGGACGACCGGAGGTTATTGTGGGCTATCTTTACCTAAACTAACTGGGAGCTCCAGGACGGAGGTTTGGAAGAGACCAGGCAGTGCTGTCATGGTCCGGTCCGTGAAAACCGTATTCCAGTTCACGGTCCGGTCCATCGACTCTTGTTCCGGGTATTCCATTTTTCTCCATTGATCTGTTGAGTGCCTCAGTTGAGGCACCTGCTTCTCATTTTGGGCTGGCTAGATAACTAGCTCCTGGTTTCAGCTTTAGTGCTGGACTATTCCCTTCCCTTTCCCTTCCTTCTGAAGCCTTGCCTGCAACCTCTCCTGCGTCCTTGCCTGTAACGCCGGCAGGTTCTACCGCCGGAGCAAGACCGGGGCCAGGCTGTGTCTAGATAAGGAACATACTGTCGTTGTTTGCAATTGTCTCTGTGTCCCTGCCTTCGCTAGGTTCGTCCGGCCGTTTGCCGCTATCTTGAGTCGTGTACCGCCTCTTTTTATCCTTGTCTCCGCTGAGTGGGTTCGGCCGTTGCCGCAACACTGAGTAGAAAACTCTCTTCGTGTTCAGTGCACTGTGTATAGAAAGAGCCCTGGCCCTTGATCCACATTCCAATGTGAGGTTCTGGCTCTGTGTGCTGTGTACGAGACCCGGCCCTACGTCCTGTTCCCAAGAAGGGGTCCCGGCTCTGTGTTCCAAGTTCCTGAGTTCCATTTCCAAGGCTCCGAGTTTCCAGAGTCCATAGCTCGGAGGTTCCCGTCTCTCAAGACCAAGTCTAGGCCTTGTGTTCCCGTCCTGTCCTTGAGCCTCGCCAAGGCCAGGAGTACCTCTCCCAGCTCTGTGCTGGAGTTCCCTTTTCCTGTCCAGGAGTCCACGTCCAGTCCTGTAGCCTCGTCCTGTCCTTGCCAAGATCCTAGTTCCGAGGCCTAGCCTAGACCCAATTTCCGGTTCCGAGTTAAGACCCCTGATCCGAGTTCCATCCAAGAACTATGTTCCTGGTCCCTGTCCAGACTCTTGTTCCGGAGTTCCAAGTTCCTAGTCCAGGCTCCTTGTTCCTCGTTCCACGTTCGGCTCCCGTGCTTCTAGCCTTAGCCCTAGACTGGGCCCTGAATCCTAGTCTCGTCCAGGGCCTGTGCCAATGTCCAGCATCCTTTCTTCCCCTCTCCCCTTGCTTTCTTTCCAATCCTAGTCCTGTTCCTAGAACTTCAGTGTCTGTGTCTTGCATTTGGGTCCGCCATCAACGCCCCCCTTGTAACAAGTGCAGCGTTGTCTCCAAATCCTGGTTCACTCTGTCAGTCTAGCCATTGGATTGTGAGCGGCCGCATTCTGAACAGTCTGAGACAGAGTAGTAGTGTCTCAACAGGGCTTTGGTGAGAACAGCCAGAGGCAAGGTAAGTAGGGGAGTTCATAAAGTATTTCTTTTTCAAATCTTGATAGAGTAGCGAGTATGTCTACAGAGCCAGTGTTCTTTTCTGGGTGTCAGATGTGGGACTTTCAGCAGGTTCCCAGCGTCCCCGACAGCCACATCGGCGCTCGATGCTCCGAGATGCAGCTCCTCCGAGCCGGTGCTTGTGACTGGAGCTCCAGCTCGATGACCACCAGCTTGTGAGGGAAAGAGGATCTGTGATAGACAGGAACTACCAGGAGGTTGTCTCCCCAAGGCTACGGGATACAGGTAAATGATTGACTGTCACTGGAGGGAAGTGATAACATTAGATTCTGGAGGGCTGTCCTGTGGCCGTCCCTCTCAACAATAAGTACTGATTTTTGAGTATTGTTCGGGGGATGACTTAAGGCATAAGTTTGGCCGTGAATCTGGCACCGAATCTGGCCCTCCGGCTCGGAAGGGTAGGGAACTAAAACGGATGGCAGCAGTGATAGGGAGGCTCAATAGTCGGGGAATAGATAGCCTAATCTATGGAGGCAAAAATGAAACACGGAGGGTAGTTTGCCTCGCAGGTGCCAGGATCCGGAGTATTTCTGAACGTGTCCTGAAAAGGGAGGATGAGCGGACAGAAGTCGTGGTTCATATTGGTACCACCGATATAGGAAGAAAAACGTAGGTGATAGTGAAAAAACAGTAATGCAGAGAGTTAGGAAGGACGCTACGAAGCAGGACCTCAAGGGTATTAATCTCGGTTTTATCGCCTGTGACTGCGTCAGTGAGGAAAGAAATAGAATGAAGTGGCAGATAAATACTAGATGAAGAATTGGAGCAGGGGCAAGGATTGGGAATTCTCGTTAAATGGAACTCTTCTGGGGAAGGTGGGACCTCTTCCACAGGGACAGGTTGCACTTGAACCTGAAGGGGATCAATGTTCTTGCGGGCAGATTTACTAAAGCTGCTGGTAGTGGTTTAAACTAATATGGCAGGAAGTGTGCACCAGGCTGCTAGAGCTGATGATGAGCCAAGTAGATGATGGGCGTTACATGAATGTAAAAAAGGACAGACCAATGGCTGGGTACAAATGCAGGCAGAACAAAGGCTTAAATTGTTCCACCGACACAGCATTGACAATGACAAAGGATGCAGGACTAAGGGTGCTTTGTTTAATTGCACGTAGCTTTCGGAATAACGTGAACGAGCTCGTAGCACAATTAGGGATGGGTGACTATGACATTGTTGGCATCAAGGATTCAAGGCTGAAGGAAGCCCATATTTGAGAGATTAGCATCAAAGATATACGCTGCATTAAATGAACAGGCAGAAAGTCAAAGACGGTAGTGTGAATCTGTCGATAAGAGTTGGAATTACATCTTCAGAAAGAGGTGACATGGGGTCAGAGAATGTTGAATCCTTATGGGTGGAGTTGAGAAATTACAAGGGTAAAACAAAAACATTATGGGAAACATATAAGTCCTCCGAATAGTAGCCAGAGTGTGACGTTGAGTTTGCAAACGGAGCTGGAAAAAGCATGTAGCAAGGGTAATGACACAATTCTACTGGGGGATTTCAATTGTGTGGAGGATCAGAGGGATCTTGGGATCCAAGTCCAGAGACACTCAAATCTGCTGCGTAGGTTGACTCTGTGGCTAAGAAATGGTGCATTGGCCTTCATCAATCGTGGCATTGAGTTTGGGAGCCGAGAGGTAATAGGAACTTGATCAGATCCCACTTGGAGAACTACGCTCCGTTCTGGTCGTCTCACTACCGGAAAGATGGGAAAATAATAGAAAGGATGCAGAGGAGATTTTCAAGGATGTTGCCTGGGTTGGTGAGCATACCTTATGAGAATAGGTTGAGTGAACTCGACTCTTACTCCTTGGAGCGCCGGAGGATGAGAGGTGACCTGATGGAGGTGTATAAGATAATGAGAAGCATTGAACGTGTGGATCAGTGGCTTTTTTCCAATGGATGAAAAGGCTAGCACGAGAGGGCACAGTTTAAAAGGTGCTTAGAAATAGGTACAGAGGAGATGTCAAGGGTAAGGTTTTTTATGCAGGGGGTCGTGATTGCCTGGAATGGGCTGCTGGCGACGGTGGTGGTTGAGGACAGTATCTTTTAGGAGTCTCCTGGATAGATACATAGAGCTTAGAAAAATAGAGGGCTATGTGTAACCCCAGGTAATTGCTAAGGTGCAGCACAGCGTAGTGGGCCGAAGGGCCTGTATTGTGCTGTACTTTTTCTATGTTTCTAACACCGCACACAAAATCCCAATTGCGGTCTGGCCGAAGCCTTATAAAGCGTCAGCATTACACGCTTGCTTTTGTATTCTTGTCCCCTCAAAGTAAATGCAAACATTGTATTTGGCTTCCTTATTAGCGAATCAGCCTGTAAGTGACCGTTTAGGGAATCATGCACTAGGTCTCCCACCTCCGTTTGATCCTCGGATTTTTAATTTTTTCCCCATGTAGAAATGAGTCACGCCTACTTCGCTCTGCCCGCCTGTATGCATTATATTTCATCTCATAGCTCCTTGCCCATTCCTACAATCTGTTTTAATCCTTCTGCAGACAGACTGCTCCTCCGCCGACATTCGTACAGGCCGCAAACTTGGCCACAAAGCCATTAATTTCTTAATCCAGTTCCTTGACATATAGCGTAAAAAAGTGGTCCGAACACCGACCTCTGCGTCACAAGACGAGTCACTGACAGCTAACCGGAAAAGGCCCCTTTTATTAGCCCGCATTGTTTGCTGCCAAAATGCCAATATTCCATCCATGCTCGTACCTTTTCTGGAATACCAAGGTCTCCTGTCTTGTTGTGCAGCCTCATGTCTGGCAGGTTGTCAAGCGCCTTCTGAAATCTAATTACATAGCATCCACTGGCTCTCCTCTGTCTATCCTGCCCGTTATTTACTCAAAGAATTACAACAGATTTGCCAGGCAGGATTTCCCCTTTGGAAATTAATGCTGAATATAGCCTACTTCTATCATGTACTTCCGATACCTAACCGTTAGTAATAGACTCCAACATCTGAGGTCACAATAAGTGGCCTATAAATTTATTATATCTGCCAGCTTCCCTTCCTAAATAGTGCAGTAACATTTGCACATTTCAGTATCCAGGAACCATTTCAGAATTTAGTGACTCTCGAAAGCTCATTACTAACGCCTTCGCTATCTGCTCAACGATATCTTTCAGAAATTTGGTCCAAGTGATTTATTTACGTTCACACCTGTGCACCTCAGAGAGAGCTACATTTTACAAATCAGTGAACTCGAATGAATCAAAGACAATGGAAGTACACAAACCAATTGTCGTTGTACATGGCATAAGCTCGAAGAAATGGAGGATACCACGTTCTGAAGCTGCTTTGTACCCTCCATTATGTGAACTGGTTTTGCTTGGCTGAATCAAGGTTTTGACGTATCCACAATGATGCTTCAGGGAATCAGCCGGACTAGGGATCGTTTCCATACAAGAGGCTATCTGTGAGCTGTTCTTTGGTATGATTAAATACGCAGGTATGTGAATGTTGGAGTCTGTGTCTTCCCTGAGTGATTAAAGCTGTTTACTGGTTTCGTAACCGATTTAGAATACGAGCCATAAATTACCAATTGCCAATTGCGGAAGAGGCTCCATTAGAGTCGAGCCAATAAGAAGATGGCACTGATCAGCCAGAAGACGTTCAACTAACGGGATTGGAGCACAGCACTGACATTGATAAGAAGTGTTTAAAATTAAAGTTCATCGAACGCAAAACGGCAATAACTTTCCGGACACGAAACATCGCCAATCGCTGAAACAATTAACCCCAGTTCGGATAGGTGGCGAGTAGATCAGGAAAAGTTGGCCAACGTAGGCGCTTGCCACTGGTATTGCTGTTTCTATTCTCTGGGACTGTTCAAACAGGGCCACAGAAACTTAATTGGCAAGCACATAGGTGTTGCATTCAGTAAATGCACGTGATCTTTAGATGAATCAATAAAGGTTTCTTTTTTTCTTGCAGAAAATACAAATTCTCTATGTACCTATCTGATCATTATTATTTAGGGGTAATCCTTGTAACACATTTTCTGTATATTAATATCTACAACTAGCATCATCCAAATTCAGTTCATAATAGCATTAAATATTTAGGCCTACACAATAATATTTATGTAAATCACTAGAAAGCCACAACACTAAACACAACAAGAATATAATAAAAGTACCTACTAAATGAGATCTCGGTGTGATAGTATATGCCTGTACCCCAGGTTTTAGGAACTGAAACAGAAATAAAAATACAACGACAATAATAACTCTTCTCGGGCTTCCAGCTGGGTACAGGCATCGATTACAATCAAGTTTCGACGCCAGTCTCCGCCATCGCCATCTGGGATGATACCCGAACATATCTAGTCCGGAGGTACTTATACCCCAGTAGTCTGCCCCTTCTGATTGTTATGTCATAAATACCGGACATGCCCATGCATTCCTGGCCATGTTTATTACGTGAAACAAGAACAGATATAGTTATTCCCTTTGCAAATATATTTTGTGCCAGTCTTTTCAGAAAGTAATGCACCAGAATGCTTAGAAATAGCAAAAGTTACGTCGTTATATAAGGGATGCAGAGATAAGCCAGGGAGCCACTGGTAGATGAGGTTTCAACCAGTGGAGTATCAGCTAATGGATGGGATTTAGATGGGTGGTACTGACCTGCAAAGCAAGTGGTTTCGCTGGCAGGTGGTTCAGTTTGACAGAGGGGGCAAATATGAAATACAGCACCTGACGTTGTGGTGTATGCACTTTTGACGGAACGAGTAATGTGCAGAAAAGTTTCTAACCGGCGAGAAAATCCAGAAATAGGACATGAGAATGAACTGATAAATATTTGTTCTGGATTCCCAGAAGGCGAACTTGCAGAGTGACTTGATATTAACGAAGACAAATGCAATGTTGGCATTCATTTTAAGAGGACTCGAATTTGATGTCGGAATAAGGTGTGGAGGTCACGTCATTGTCCGTAGTGAAGAAAGTGGTTTATGGGTTCTTTCTCGGAGAGGAGGCTAATGGTTTACGGGAGAAGGAAGGAATTCAGGGTTGAGGAACAGATCAACTATGAAATGACGGCGGAAGAGTTCGATTAGGTCAACTGTTCAATTCTGCCTCTATATACTATGGTTTAGCCGAACACCATGTCATTTGTCCATCTGAATTAAACACCGGGCCTTCGCTTAAAATCTATCGACGACTTCTACCGTGAGGAGTTCATTAAAGTTATTTATTGACTCCTAAAAATCTCCTGGGGAAATGAGGAAGATGGACGCCTTCATCACTATGTCAAGCAAACAAATCGACAACCTGACTTTCTGCAGATAATATTTGTACCGTGTTGAACCATGTCCTGTGTAGGTGAAATTCATAATGTTGACACAAAATCATTGAACACGGGAAAACACGACAGCTGAAGTTGGGATCTCTGCACACAAAATCCCTTGAAGGTGCCGGTGTGGGATGCAGTCAGGTAAATCTCTCCGCCTACTCAGTCTGAGCATGAACCGGGGCCAACCTGTTATCAGGGGCGGTCAGTGTGAATTCCCCGTTCTCCATTGACGACAGTTTTCTTTTCGCTATGTGCTCGGTTTCCTCTCCGTCTCTGAGAAACAGCGGCTTGGTAGGTCACTTGACCGAGGGAGCATTTACGCTGGGTTGCGTAAAAGGGTTTGGCGGTGACGACAGTGGGAATATGGTGAAACACAATAAAAGGTTTAATAATTGGTAGGGTGCGGTGGTCGCGGTCTGCGGGTACCGAAGGGTCGGGTCCCGTGCTGTCTCTTTCTCGGGATAGAACCAAGTTTATCCTCGCCTCTGCCACGTTCTCCGATGACCGCTAGTTCTCTAGTGTCAAGATGGAAAACACTGTGACCGCTTCGGAGAAGAACTTAGATATTTTGTTTATTAATTAGTTGAATAATTGACGTGAGTGGATATTTCGCTGCGCAGATGAACTGCTCTCTGAATTTGGACTGAGTTACCCCATAAATGAACGTGTTTGTGCAGCTATTTAATATCAGCAACATGCCTCCGGATTGTTCAAGTAGGTATTCCGAATGGTTGTAATTATTTGGATCCTTTCCGGCAATGTTGTAATAAAGGTATTCGGCAACATTCACCGACCACAAGAGGATGAAGCTTCCGGAGATGGTTAGAAGTAAGATCACAGACCTCCTCCTGCTCTCCATCTCCGGGTCACTGCGATTTTCCGTTTTGATCTGACCCCTCAATCCCTTACGGACGCGACTAGTCACCAAAATCTGTCTCACTGTCAGAGAGTTGAACAGTAGTATTAACACAAACGGGAGTAATGGCGTTAGAACTTTAGAAAACATTCCGAATCCCACCCAACCGGGAGCCATATAGTATTCAGCACTTCGAGTACAGAACCAGGATATATTGTGAACCACTCTCACAGGCTGGTATATAAAGAAGTAGGGCAGATTTTTAAAACAGAATAGGACGCCGGTTGTTGTCAGAACCACAGACGCAATTTTCCCGGTACAATATTTATCTTTCATTTTCTGGCAACAGATGGCGACAAATCGGTCAAAGGTAAAAGCGACAGTGAACCAGACAGAACAGTCTGTGGCTACAAATCCCCCGGCAGCGATCACCCTGCAAACGGGGGTGAAGTCCAAGAAAGTCCAGGAGAAGTAATTGTACCCGACCCACCACAATATGACCTCAAAGGTGATGGTTAGTAGATCGGCGGTTACCATGGCCACCAGGTATCGAGTGGTGCAGTTGGAGAGGCCGCATTTTCCCCGGAACAGGATCACAATCGCCACTAAATTCACTGGGGGAACAGCAAAAAGAATATGGGAATTACTGTCTTCCCGGCACAAAGATCTCAGAGCAAAGTTGAATTCAAAGTTATGAGCAATTAAACTTTGCCAGAAAATCATTGCTAGAGGATTGAAAGGTGAAAAGCAGGTGTCACAGACGCCATTAACGCATGGTTGTTCGGTGATGGGGTACGTTACTCGGTATTACATATGAATAGATTTTGGGGAGTAGGCATTGCCAACTGATCGCCGAGGACGCATTGGAGAAATCAATATAAATCTCCCACCATCCTGTTTTCGACTGATGTGTAAAGCCTTCATACTTCGGCAGCTTTCTCAGCGATGGAGATTGCTGCGGTCCCGTCACCGATGTTCTGTCGCTCTCCTGGCACACACACAATTCCCCCGATTTCAGGCCAAAGACTCTTTCTGGGCTCACCATTTGTCAACCACCCACAGGGGGCGCGCTTGACTCGCTTATTTTAAATTCTGCTGCTACTCTTGGCTGCCAATTCAATACACTATGTAAAGCTATCCAAACAGAAAGTTCAGGTTTTCGTTTTTGACTACTCTTCCTGGCCCGTTGAAGTTTCATGTATTTTACGCGTTAGTGCTTAAACCATCCAATTCCCAATTCAAAGACAATGTAGGTGCTTCAATACATCTGCCTCTTTCAGGGTTTGCTCCAAGTCACTGCAGCGTTATTCTCAATACCCCGATGGTTATTCTTCCAGAACGGAGTATTGCACGTACCTTATCCGAACTGACCACTACTGGATACCTCTAGATTGACACTGAACTCCCTCTTCACTTCACGAAAGAGGGCGTGGAAACAAACCCTGCTGCAGTAAAACGTGCAGAAAACACGCATTTAATTTTTTTTAAAAACCCTTTGGTTTGGACTTTAACTCATAAGTGATGTCAGCTGCTCTTCCCTTAATCTCAGCGGCGATTTACATCACGCGTTCCCTTCGAACTTTAAGAAATTTCTCCAAGCACAGTGGAATCTCTTTGAATTTGATTTAATGCATTGTTACCGTGGAACACTACGTTGCCCGTGAAGGGTCCGAGCGCGCTGGACTATCGGAGTTTACTTTGGCAGCGACTTTCCATTGATAAATCAAAACTTCACGCAATGAATACATCTCCCCGATCAACCATGCTACATCTGTTTCAGCCGCTGCTTTATTTTCAGCCGTGTCGACAGATGAAACCGCAATAGAACATCTGAACGAGCAAAAAGATTTGTCACAATATCTCCACCTCACCCTCTGATCACATTGTCATCGGTATCACAATGCTGTCGGTAAACTGAACGAGTACAAAGACCGCGCACACAGAACTGCAAATTTTAGTTTGCCTCTGTTCTTACCAGGAACGCCAATTACCGCAATGATCAAGTAATATATCTTCCTCACAATGTAAAATGTTTCAAGCATGCTACCTGAAAGTCAGCCTGTCTTCCAGCTGCCCGCGA
Organism: Hemitrygon akajei; assembly: GCF_048418815.1. Lineage (NCBI taxonomy): Eukaryota > Metazoa > Chordata > Chondrichthyes > Myliobatiformes > Dasyatidae > Hemitrygon > Hemitrygon akajei. The sequence goes on from NW_027332053.1 coordinate 128,494, forward strand.
TCTTGCCGAAGCAACTCTGAGCTGATGAATCTCCACGGTCATTCCTTTATAGGCGCTCCAGCACACTGAATATTCAGTACTACACAAGGCTTACGTGTTCCAACAGCTGTGGTAAAAATAAACATGATGGCAATCAAGTAAAATCCCAATTGTGCTGAGGTATGGAGAGATTGATACGAAATTGCGAAATCTCAAAGATGAACAAATGACAATCCGAGAAGTCAGTGAATGTTGTTGCGAAACACTCTCAGGCTCACCTCCCGGTTTCATCATTGTTATTGTTAATCTTGTCCTTTTCTAGGCTGCATAGATTTTATCATACATGATATACTGTCATTTCGGCTGTTCTGTATCTCTCTGCGAATTGTCCTTGTGATAGATAACAACAATAGAAATTTACAAAAGACAATGTCGTTTGTAATTTTTTCGAAAATAGTAAAGAACCTTAAACGAATAGAGCATCCAGGTTTACGAAGATGCTGAATGCTTGCACATCCTTAATCAAAGTTATCTTCTGCCATAATGAGGCCAGTTTCAGTTTCAATGATCTACACCTCGTATAGATAACCTCCATTCTAATGGCAACAACATCCATTTTTCTAACTTCCGATATTTCTCTCTTCCTCCTTCCTTCCTTCTTCATTTCTCTACTCCAGACTCGTATCGCTTCTTTTGACCTGCTTCTCACCTTCCCCAGGTGGCTCTCCTCCTTTACGTTCTTCCATGATCAATCTTCTTCCTGATCTTCGGATGATCAATCTTCCGAGGACGCCGCGCCCCAGTAGCTCCAATGACTACAGACCGGTGGCATTGACCTCGCACATCATGAGGACCCTGGAGAGACTTGTTCTAGAGCAGCTCCGGCCTATGGTTAGGCCACACTTAGACCCCCTACATTTCGCAGACCAGTCCCGACTAGAAGTTGAGGATGCCATCGTCTACCAGCTGAACCGTGTCGACGCCCACCTGGACAATCCGGCGAACACTGTGAGAGTCATGTTTTTCGACTTCTCCAATGTGTTCACCACCATCCGCCCTGCTCTGCTGGTTAAAAAGCTGACATGAATGCAGGTGGATGCTTCCCTGGTGTCATGGATTACTGACGACCTGACTGACATACCAGAGTGCGTGCTCTTGCAACACTGAGTCAGACAGAGTGGTCAGCAGAACTGGGGCTCCACAGAGGACTGTGCTGTCTCCCTTTCTCTGCACCATCTACACCTCGGACTTCCACTACTGCACAGAGTCTTGCGATATTCAGAAGTTTTCTGATGACTCTGCCATAGTTGATGCATCAGCAAGGGAGATGAGGCTGAGTACAGGGCTACGGTGGGAAAACTTGACACATGCTGTGAGCAGAATCATCTGCAGCTTAATGTGAAAAAGACTAAGGAGCTGGGGGTGGATCTGAGGAGGGCTAAGTCACCGGTGAACCCTGTTTCCATCCAAGGGGTCAGTGTGGACATGGTGGAGGATTACAAATACCTGGGGATACGAATGGACAATAAACTGGACTGGTCAAAGAACTGTCTACAAGGAGGGTCAGAGCCGCCTCTACTTCCTGAGGAGACTGAGCTCCTTTAACATCTGCTGGACGATGCTGAGGAGGTTCTACGAGTCTGTAGTGGCCAGTGGTATCATGTTTGCGGTTGTGTGTTGGGGCAGCAGGCTGAGGGTAGCAGACACCAACAAAATCAACAAACTCATTCGTAAGGCCAGTGATGTTATGGGGGTGTAACTGGACTCTCTGATGGTGGTGTCTGAAAAGACGATGCTGTCCAAGTTGCATGCCATCTTGGACAATGACTCCCATCCACTCCATAAAGTACCGGTTAGGCACAGGAGTACATTCAGCCAGAGACTCATTCCACCGAGATGTAACACTGAGCGTCATAGGAAGTCATTCCTACCTGTGGCCATCAAACTTTACAACTCCTCCCTCGGAGTGTCAGGCACCCTGAGCCAACAGGCTGGTCCTGGACTTATTTCCACTTGGAATAATTTACTTATTATTATTTTTTTATTTATGGTTTTATATTGCTATATTTCTACAGTATTCTTGGTTGGTGCGACTGTAACGAAACCCAGTTTCCTTCGGGATCAATAAAGTATGTCTGTCTGTCTGTCTGTTCTGAAGGATGGATGGTAATTGTCGCCTTCCTATCACCTATGTTTGCCTCTCTGATCGTGCGGCGAAGTTGCACTCCTCTGCCCGTGTCCAGAGACAAAGTTCAAAGGAAACATATTTCTTCCGTTTTGATGTCATCATTTCCACCTTAATACTCTGTTTGTCACCTGTCCAAAGGGACCCCACTTCTCATAAAATTTCTAACTGCTCTTGACTGGGCTTCCTTTACACTGTGTTAAGGGATCTGATCAGATTCCTTCTTCTCCAGTCCTTCCCACATACAATATCCCAACCTCTTATTTTGTCCCCTACCCCACTCATCTGGCGTAACCTACTACCTCTTGTTTGTCCTGCTCCTCCTTGTGCTTCCCCAACATTCTTATTCTGGAATCTTCTACTCCTTTTCTAGCCCTGATGAGGTCCTGGTCCGAAAGACGGACTGTATGGTCATTGTCATATCGGTGGTCTGACCTGCTGAGGATCAAAATGATCCTCCCCTCCCGTCTCAGACCAGTTTATTCCGTATCTTTTCCCTTCCCTAACTCCACCCAACCTCTTGTATCGCCAGTCAAATAACAACATCCAATATCCTTAAAAGTCTATTCCTACATCATTATTGCAAACCTATCCTGTCCTCCCTCCACAGTCCGATTAATATATTCCGTCCTGAAACCTCCCCTCCCTCCATACACCTATTATTATACCAATGAGCATCATCACAGACATCTCTTCTGCCGACAAGGAAACAATTTCCTCAGCTATTCCCATCCTCTCTGTTCTCCGCATTCTCATTAATACCGCATCCTGCATAATGTCACCTCCTCACGCTAGAAACGCATTATTACCCAAATCGATTGGATTCCAAACTCGGCTTTATCCACTTACCCTTACCTAGTGTAATCCCAATACGGACTCCCCCAACACCTCAATACTGCAAGCAGTATAATGCCTTTCGCCCTACCCTCTACTCACCCACTAATGCTCCTCCATGTCTAATCCACACGTCCATTAATATCATAAGCAATATAATCTCTCAGTACGCACTGTGAAAGACACGGGCAGTATGAGAGAAGTTCGAGACTTACGCACAGAAGCGGGTATTACTAAAGCGACTATTGGGTCGTTAAAAGATGTGAATTTAGAAACGTCACATGGACCCAATGGAGGAGATCCCAGTGTTCTGAAAGGGTTAGCTGAGTGACTGTAGAGGCAATAGCGTTGAACTTTGAATGATCACTAGATTTCGGAATATCCCCGATGAGTAGAAAAGAGCAAAAGTCAATCCATTCCACTCTTTAAGACGGAAGGTCCGCAAAAGACAGGAAGCTATAGGCCAGATAGCTTGACCTCAATTATTGGAAACCCGTTGTTCTCCATTATGATAGATAAGGTTTCGGATGCTTGCAGACACGTGACAAAACAGATCTAATTTTACCATGGTTTTCTGAAGAAGAAAAAAGTCCTGGTAAATCTGTGAGAATTCTTTGAGGAAAATAACAAGCAGGATTGATAAAGGCGAGTACGTGGCTGTCGTGTACTTGGGTTTTCAGGAGGTCTTTCACCTGATGATGCACAAGAGACTGCTGACAAATATAAGAAGTCTTGGTATTACAGGAAATATATCATTGTGGATAGAATCAGAATCAGGTATAATATCACCAGCATATTTAGCGAAATGTGACAACTTTCGGCAGCAGTACAATGTAATACATGGCATAGGGATAGAAAAGTGTCATTTAATAATTAAACAAGAAAATATTGAGGTAGTGTCCATTATGTCCATTATGTCCATTCTGAAATCGAATGGCAGAGGGAAAGAAGCTTTTCCTGAATGATTGACTATGCACCTTCAGGCTTCTGTACCTCCCTCGTGATGGTAATAATGAGACCAGGGCATATCCTGGATGATGGGTTAATTGATAATGGACGCCCCCTTTTTGGGGCACGATCCTTGAAGATGTCCTGAATACTACAGAGACCAGTGGTTATGATGGAGCTGAGAAATTTCACAACTCTCTGCAGTTTACTTCAATCCTGTTCAGCAGCGTCACCGTCCCGCAGACCAGACGGTGATGCAGACAGTTGATATGCTCTCCACTGTACATCTGTAGAAACATGCGACTGTTTTGGTGACATACCAAATCTGCTCAAACCCTTAATAAAATATAATCGCAGTCCTACCTTCGTTATGGCTGCATCGAATTGTTGCGTCCAGGTTAGGTCCTCAGAGATATTGACACCGACGAACTAGCAATCGCTCAGTCTGTCTACTTCTGATCTCACATATCACACACTGGTATGTGTTTCATCGTCTTACCCCTTCTGAAGTCCTTAACCAATTCTTTGGTCCCGGGGGTGTTCAGTGCATCGTTGCTGCTGTGACACCAATCAGCTAGCTGGTATATCTCGCTCTTGTACGCACTCTTACCACCATCTGAGATTCTGCCAACACTGACTGTATGATCAGAAAATTGATGAATGTCATTTGAGCTGTACTTTTTGCACACGGTAGGGATACTGAGAGAGTAGAGCATTGGGCTACGCACACGTTCCTGAGGCGAGCCAGTGATGATTTTCAGCGATTGGAGATGTTATTTCCAAAACGCAGGGACTGTGATCTTTCTAACCAGAATCCAATTGCAGAGGGAAGTACAGAAGACCTGGTTATGCAGCGTTTTGATCAGAACATCTGGAATGATGGTGTTTACTGCTGAGCTGTAAAGATGGAATAACCTTCTGAAATAGGTATTTGTACTGGACAGGTGACCGAAGGCAGCGCGGAGAGCCAACGACTTTGTTGGTCCCTGCTGAACTAGGAGTTAAATCTATCGTTAACCAAACTCTCAAAGCATTGCGTCACCATCAATGTGTGTACTTCTGCACGATAGTCGTTCAGGTGGCTTATCCTGCTCCTCTAGGGCACTGGTATAATTGTTGCCCTTCTGAAGCAGGTGGGAAATTCGACTAACAAAGAGAGATTGAAAATGTCTTTCAACACCTCCGCCATTTGGTTGGCACGGGTTTTCTGAGCCCTACTTGGTCTTCCAATAGAGCATGGCGCCTTCTGAGGGTTTACCCTCTTGAAGAAAAGCCTGTTATCAGCGTCCGAGAAAGAGATCACAGGGTGAATACTGGCTGAATGTCGGGAATCAAGGATTGTGAATAAAGGGGAATTTTCTAGTCGGCTGCCGGGGATCCTGTTTCGCAGCGCTCGGTGTTGCGACAGCTTGTATTCGCTTTAAATGTTAGTGATTTGGTTGACAGACATAAAAGCTTAGTGGCCAATTTTGTGGGCAATACCAAGTCAGGAGGAGGGGTTGGGCATGCTGTCGAAAGAGAAATCTGCAAGCCCGCGGTTACCATAGCGAACAGAGAGCGAGTGGTGCAGATGGAGGGGACACATTTTCACCAGGGGAGGATCACAGTCGCCACTAAATTCACTGAGAAAACAGGAAAAATAATTCATGAATTTCTGGTTATCCGCTCTATGGGTCTTAGCGACATCTCGGTGCGGTGAGTATGTTTGGTAGCAGGGTTTCACCAACAATCCAAATTTAGTTTTCGAACAGCTCAACTCCGGATGTTTACAAGACGGACAAACTGCGTTCTACAAATTCGCGCAGTGGGAATCATTTGAACAGTGCCAGGACAGGTACGGTGTTTAGGACAGATCGCTAGAGAGAGCATTATGCAAAAATGGATGTAAAACTGCGATTATCTGCTATCCGACTCTTCGGTACAAACTCGGTATTTTTCTAAGAGTTCGCGCTCCATTCGACGTCCATTCACGTGCGTTTGCTATAGACGTGTACGCCGATAATCCGCTTGACACTGCAGTTGCAGGCTCTCCGGTTCCCCTGCACACCTTCTCCTTTCCGAGTCCCCGAATCCGGTGTTTCCAAACTAACTACCGTTGTCCCCGCACCAGCGCTTCAACACAGGAACGTCTACTGGCCGCGCCTCCCTCAAACATACCCATTACAGTTTACAGTTTAATTGGTCACAGGTTACGTGATGAAAACCTTCAGCTTATTACATGAACACTGCAAGGCCGGATCGCTTTCAGATTTGAGGTTGGTACTGCAGAAACTCAGCAGACCATACGGCAACTCTTGCAAAGAGAAAACAGTAGTATATTTCGGGCCGAGTTCCTTCTTCAGGACTGGAAGTGAATAACATAAGTCAGGGTAAGAAGGTCGGGAGATAGGAGGAAGAAGCACACGGTCACAAGTGATAGGTGAATCCTGGAGGGACGGAGTGGGGAAGTAAAGAGCTGGAAAGCTGATTGGTGAAAGTCATAGAGGAGGGTTAGAGGTCTGCAAGGAGAGGATAGAAAACCAGAGAAGAGGGGTAAGGGGAGGGACGTCAGAGGGAGGTGATGGGAAGCTAAGGAGAAAGGTGAGAGGGGGAAACAGGAATAGAGAAAGGTGGAGGAGTGAGGTGCGCAATGACTGACAGCTCCAGAAATCAATGTTCATGCCATCAGTTTGGAGACTAATCAAACGGAATATAAGGCGTTGCTCCTCCAACCTGAGCGTGGCCTTATCTGGGCAGTCGAGGAGGTCACAAACTGACATGGCAGAGTGTGAATGGAGATTGAATTGAAATGGGCGGACTTCTAGAAACTCCCTTATTCCTGACGGACGCAGCTTATGTGCTCGGCTAATCCCTTTTTCAATCTATGTCGGCTCTTATCGATATACAGGAGACCACAGCTGGAGGAACGGGTACAGTAGATGACATTAACAGACGCGCAGGTGAAGTGTCGCCTCATCTGGAAGAACTATTTGGGGCCTTGAATGGTAGGGAGGGAGAAAGTCTAGCGGCATCTGTCGCAATTGTGCCGCTTGCAGGGATAGGTACGGGAAGGCAGATCACTAGGGAGGTACGAGTGTCGCTTAGGGGAGGATGCCTGTGGTAAGCAGAAAGTTTTTTTTTTGGCGGGGTTATAGTGGTCGGTGATTGGATGCTTTTGGAGATGATGGCATTTACGGAGAATTTTCTGACGGGTGCGGAGGCTACTGGGGTGTTAGGTGCGGACAAGAGGAGCCTTATTCCTAATGTGGTGGCGGAAAGATTAGGTGAGGGCAGATGTGCGCGAATTCGAAGAGATGCCGGCGTGGGCAGCGTTGATGAAAGTTCAGGTAGCTTTAAGAATCAGTGGGTTTATAAAAGATATCATTGTATCGAGGAAGGGGAGGGGGGTGTTGGAAATAGGCTGTTAATTTGATTGCAACTTCTGTAGTATTTGGAGTCAAAGTTGATGAAGTCTACTAGTCCAGCATGGGTCAGGGAAACAGCACCAATGCAGTCGGCGATGCAGCGGAGGAAGAGTTGGGGAGTGATATGGGTGTAGTCTTGAAACATAACCTGTTGCACATTCCCGACAGTGGATATGGAGAGGTCAAAGATACATTGTATTTATTGCAAGAGTTATTGAATGAAAACACTCGGATTTTGTTTAGGTTCCATCTGGATTACGGTGTAAGATCCTGTTCCCCATATTAACACAGATTATATACTTAGAATTCCAGCAACATGATTTCTATTTTATTTATTTCTAATCTCTACTTGCCTGACTTCATGTGAGGAAACTTGTGAGATATCCTACGTCGGTGATGCTCTGCTTGATTAATAATGCAATGTTCCTCCCTCCCATCATTTCATCCCTTACAGTCACATATAAACCATCTTTACCAGCTTTCTCTAATTACATGAATTGCATTCCTTCTAGCGCCGGGAAATGGTTTCTATTCTTGTATTCTCAGCTTCCAGGTCGTAATTCTAAGCACCTGCATGTCCCAGCTCTCCGGCCTTGTTTCGCTGTGTCCACAGTCATCAAGGTTTCACTCACTGGTGAATACCGACGCAAAGTATCATAAAGGATTTTCAATACTTCCTTGCACTCCAGACACGTTTCCTCTTTTGTCTGTTATCTCTCCCACACTCTGGCTCGTCATCTTCCTGTTTTTCACCTACTTTAAAGCCGCTCTCCCATGCCTTCCCAGGTCCCTTTTCAATTCTTCTAAGTCCATTGTTAAATCCCTACTGGATACATTCTGACTTTCCATAAGACGACGGCACCATACATAGAGTGACCAGCTCCAGTTCCTTACCAGGGATACCAATCACTACAATTGCAGGATATCCGCGATGTAGTAGATCGCAGGATATCCCATATTCCTTCAGTTACACGGAATCTTCCAATTGTTCATGTGGTTCAGAGTTATATGCAATTCAGAGTAATTCCACTGGGGCAATTACTGTGGTTCCAGCATCTGTCGTATGAGGGACAACCAGCTACACAAACAGTTACATTAAAGTGTATTTCTGACTCTGTAACCCTGCCATGAAATCGGATCCCCAGTGGATGTTACAAGTTGTTAACTTTTAAACAAATTATAATACGAACCTTACCAATGTACTTTCCAAGACATCAACGTCAGCTGCTGAAATGGGACATTTTCTGATCAGTGTTGTTTCTAACGTGCACAATCATCCGGAACAATCAACATGGGCAATCAATTTCAAACAGATTTAATTTGTCCCATTCAGCGGACAACATTCGTCTCCGACATTGAGGGCAGGATATCAGCGCGGTCAGTAAAATAGGGTACAATTTATTGAAGGGGAAAACAATTTATTGTCGCTTGTTTTAGTAATTTCGATAAGCTTCAAAATGTCCAGCGATAATTTGAAAGGAAGAGTTCGGGAAATGAACACGCAGATTTTCCCCATTCAAGGTCTATACAATAGACTCTATAGAGAGGGTGCGTGGATACTGGAGAGGGAGTGCGGAGGAGATTTATAAGGGTGTTGCCTGGAATGGATGTCGTACTTTAGGAGAACAGGGCCTTTTCTCCCTGTAGTGACAGAGGATGAGAGGTGACCTGACAGAGCTGTATAAGATGAATAGCGTGATTGATCGCGTGGATAGTCTGAGTTTTTCTCCCAGGGCCGAACTGGCTCACACAGAATGTTATAGTTTTAGAATGCTTGGTAATAGGTACATAAGAGATGCCAGGGGCAAGTTTTTCACACAGAAAGTGGTGTGTGCATGGAATGCAGTGCCGGTGGCCGTAGTGGAAGCGGATTCAATAGGGCATTTTAAGAGTCTTTTAGATAGGTACATAAGTGTTAGAAATATTGAGGGCTATGGGCTCGGGAAAGTCTAAGGAGTCTCTTGAGTATTTACATATTCAGCACAACATTGTGGACCGAAAGGCCTGCAATATGGAGTATATGCATATTCTAACGATAGAATATATGTTTTATATTCTATCGTTAGAGTGAATCTACAACTAGAGTTCATATGCTTGGGGAGAAAGTTGAAATATGTAAGCAGTGTATGTAGTAGAAGCTATTCAGTCGGAGGGTCGAGAGAATGTGGAATGAACTGCAAGCGTGAGTGGTAGATCCGGATTCAACTGTATCATTACAGTGAAGGTTGTGTAGGTACGTGAATGGGAGAGGGACGGAGGGTGAAGATAAGTGGGATGTTGTGGAAGATCACAGAGGGATGACCTAGATGGACGGAAGAGCTTATTTCTCTGTAGTAATAATCTGTGACATCATGACTATCTCTGTCCCATTTCCCCATTCAATGTCTTCTCATTTTGGTCACTAATCTAATTATTTGCAGAATGCGGGGTGTGTTCAAGCTTACCTTTCAAGCATATTTCATTCTGATCCTGAAACCTGCACTACTCCGTGCCTAATGTGGAACTAGTACCTTTGGGCAGCCCTAGGCCTATTGGAAAAACAAAGTCTCGCCTCTCTGCATCCAGGGTGGAACCTGTACCAATGTGCTGCCCTCGGCTGACTGGACAGAGTCTCACGTCTGTATCTATCGTGGAGCTGGTCTCGATGTACGAATCTGCTATCACTGGAGGATGACCCGCCTCTCTGTATGAATCGTGGAGCTGGTCTCAAAGCAGGATGTGCGAAACCGGTATCATCACTGTGGGCTGACTCACTACTCGATATGCATTGTGGAACATGTACTGATGCATGGCCCTCGGCTTCTTTGAGAATATCTGCGCTAGTCTCTCCGCGTGACACACCGTTTCTTGTAAATTGCTTTCGATCAGTAACTCGGAAACTGTTGACATTTGCTGCGACAGAAATTCATTTCAATTCCTACTCCGCCATTTCATTGTGCACTACGCCATTAATAAATACATCCGGTTCATTGGTCAATACATCAACACTCTTACTAGTTTTGTTGATTTCTACGGTATTTGTGTTGTTACCAAGGCATCATTTATTATCTGTCTCCAATTGCTCCTCCGATGGCAATGATTATCTTTTCTTTTATAGGATTGCAGCCTTTCCAGTGGCGAATGGGAGGAGGTAGAAAAGAACAGTGACGGACCGAGATGTATTTCTAGGCAAAGCAGGTTTCTGACTCACACGGGGACTCTGAGGTGGCGAGTTCCCCTGCAACTGTGGTCATTGGTCCAGACGCTGGAGGTGTTCACTTGACGAGAATTGTACACGTACACGTTCATTCGCTAATGCAAAAAGTATGGATTTTACAGGGTGAATGCGAAGCGATAGTGTTCCACAACGCGGTACCGGAATCTATATTGGGTCTCACCAATGTGGAATGAAGGAGGACGTGTTGATGCAGGTAGTTGTCTTGTAATGTTTGCAGTGATAATAATGTCAGAAAGGAGATTAGTACGGAGGGATAGTGGACAAGGGAGTGACGGGATACCTGCAGAAACCGCAGAAGGCACTGGCGGCTGTGTAGGGAATTCTATCGGCGTACGATTCGTTGAAGACGGAGGACGTTATGGATGAGTAATGCTAGAACTCAGTTAGGTTAAAAACATGAAGATCTTTTTTCTCTTTTGTCCAGCTATAGGAAGGATGTGGAAACCATAGAAAGGGTGCAGAGGAGATTTACAAAGATTTGCCAGGATTAGGGAGCATGCCTGATGAAAATACGTTGAGTGGACTAGGCATTTTTACTTGGAGCGACGGACGATGAGAGGTGACCTGATAGAAGTGTATAAACGGATGAGAGGCATTGATCGTGTGAATAGTCAGAGGCTTGAGAGTCAGAGAGTAACTGGATAACTGCAACGGGTTATCAGAACATATTGGTTATGTATTTATTTGTCAATGTCCTCTCCCTTGCAGCAAATAAAACGTAAACCCACAAATTACAGACTACAGAATCAATACCACAAATGTCTAATCATTAATGACATTTATAGTACCCTGCAGAAATGGAGATAGCTATCTGTCAATTACTATTGTAAATTTGTCATCTGTCAATAACAATTACTGCCACACACTGACAATGGCATTGCTGATCATGATAATGACGACAATGGTAATCCAGGCCAATCACTGACCTGACAAATCATACTTTTTTTTTAACACTGTGGTGTGGGATTACGTACGTGTTCTGATACAAATATAATTCTTTTCATTTTTTTCCCTTTCTGATTCAACAGCTGTATTAATTTACAATGGAATAACGCACCGTGGAAGTATTGACGTCCGTCAAAGCACAGATTTATCAGGATGATATGCAATCTACTCATCAACTACTTGACGTAAATCAAGGAAAGGTAGATTGTAAAGAATACCTATCGGCCATTCAGTGGTCTGAACCATTGAATACTGGAGGGAAACCACGTGAAAAATGCTAAACAAACCAAAGCACATTTATGGCTACGCCACTTTGCCTTCCTGCCAACAGTTTTTGTGACCAACGCTTAGACACAACAGGCGAACAAAAAAATAAAATCAGATTTTTGACAAATTTCCTATTACATTTAAAACTCGTAACAGAATAAAAAAAGACATATTGCGTTCTTCCTTCTATGTTAAATGTGATCCTATCTTCCATGATACTCTTTCATCCATGTTCTGATACGTTTTGTGTGTAATTCAAAAATATCTAATAACAGGAGCATATATCCTCACAGATTTTGCTCAATTACTGTTCAAATCAAGGGAAAACATTTCATGTCATTTCATAAAATATATTGAACTTCATTTCAAGGGTGGCCGTAAGAGAGAGACGTCTTCTCTATTTATCGCGCTTGCCTTTCAATCTGTCAGGAAATGCAGAGGAGGCCTGAGCCAAAATCAGAGCAGCGGAGCGGATTCAGCGGGTATCGATAATTTCTATAACAGATCGGAAAATAATAAAGCAGAATAGCAGCAGAAGCCACAAAGCAAGGGGCAATGGAAAATAAAAACAATTTGCAAATAGGTAAATGTTATGCAGGTCGAGTGAAAGCCAAAAACTACTGGTTGAGGGCGACTGGTTCGATGACTGAACAAGGATGGTGGTTGAGAACAGGGTTTAAGTAGGCTGCAGATAATGTGTATGGAACGACTGGCAGATGAGGTTGAGACAAGGATATGTCAGCGTGTGCAGGCCTGATATAAGAACCAGCATCAGCACCCTCCATGGCCTTTTTCCGACGGCCTTAGCCAATCCGGAATGGTCCGGCAGAACTCAATGATGAACGGTTTATCAAAATTCCTGCTATGAAGGAGGAGGTCACGGGTTTTGCCAGCGAGATAGAAGACACTGATTACCAAAAGCTCATAATCATCTACTTACCAGCAACAAGAACTGTGGCAATCCCTGCAGGAGAAAGACAGTTCCAGATTTCCTTTGTATTTCAATCTCTGCCAATAATCTGCCAATTTCAAATGGGATTTTGAATTTAATCTGGATGTCAGGTGTTTTGCAGAATTTGCCGCGTTCACACGACTAAAAGTTATCTTTGGTCATTTTGTGCATTTGTTTTAATATCTCTGTACATAGGATGAAGTTTTGGCATCTATTAGTGGTCAGAAAATCGCAAAAAGAAAATCCGGAGTTACAGGAATGTGAATTCCTGTAACCTGGACATTATAAGCAGAAGACAAGCCATAATATTGCTCTTCACGCTATCGGGCAGCTTCATATTACTCAGTTTGACAGCATCTGGGAAACATTTTATCCCCTTTTTTCGCCGTGTATTCAGGTCGCGACATCACCTGTTGTACAGGTGTCATTGAACAAATCGGAAATCTGCTCACGCACATCACTTCCTGTGCAAACATCGGTATGTAAGCATTGACCCACACTAAATTCAGAGATGTGCCAAACGCTTGATAATGTCTCCTTGCAAGATTATTCTGACATTGAGCAAGAAAAATGTATTTCAATCCATGTCGCCGTGCCTTCAGAAGTGTTCGGTTTCATTTCATGCCCGTTGTTATAACTTGCACGATTCTATCAGGAATCCCGATTGTTATTGAGAAAAAAGAGTCGCATCTAAACAAGGTGATTAGTGTCCGCCTGGCCTATTGCAGAATCTATTGTCTGTATCGAGTGATTGTACTTAGTTTAATGAATGAGGAAAACTGTTTCAATGAGCAGAATCGAAGGGAAGTGAAACCTAAGGCAAATCTTTCATCGATGGCACCGTGGATCATAGACAGAAACTGAAGTCAGAGTTAAGAAGAGACTAGGTAGACGTGTGTCCTGACTTTCATGGAGAACAACAAAATTTAACAGTCAGCAGTTCAATTGTTCCCCATTTAACTTCAAAGATTGTATACAATGCACAACATCAAATTCTTGTTCTTCAGACATCCAGGGAAACAGAAGCGTAGGTCAAAGGACGACAGACTGTATAACATTTGGAACCCGAGAGCGGCCCCCTACTGGCCCCTCACACGCATAAGCAGCAGCAAAGTATTGACCGCCCCCACCACCAGTTATTGCAGCAAGATGCACCGACTCCCTCCAACTACCAACCATACAATAGCAAAGTCTCAGGGAAAGAAACAACAACATTATCTACTGTAAAAGAAAAACGCTAATTGTTAAAAAGGATAATTCAACATATCTCGGGCATTCTCTATCTCTTCGACACATGTGCACACCCTCTGGCTCCATTCTCCATCTATTTGCATCACCTCCACCATTCTCCTTAGCGCATCAAAATTGGAAAGCCAGAAATTTTCCTGGCAGAATATCTGCCTGACGTGCAAATCGGTGCAGAAATTTATTATTATTAATTTTCTTTATTAATTCTTCAGCATATTATTCTTCAGCACATTTCTCAATTGTTGGAAGCAGGTTTAAAGCTAGGCAGAACCATAATGGACTTAGGGAATCGTCCTGGAAAAAAGTCTCAGTTCATTCTGATAGCTATATTTTTGTTAGTATTTATAGAGACTATATACACCAATACTTCAACAGAGGTTGAAGGAATTTTATAAATATTGGTAATAGTTTATATATATTACGAACTTCTGTTAACCGTGAGTGTGGGACAGAGTCGACGTCTTCTTGGTGCATGAATGTAGAAACACGGAACATTTCTCATTACCGCCGGGCTTAACTGTCAATTATGGAATCTGTTATCAGTTGTTCTTTATCTGCTAAATACTTGATGCTACAATCTTATATATTCAGTCGTTTGTAAACAAGTTATATGACCATATTTTTCGATAACATCTGTGCTTCCCCTCATTTGAAAAGTAAACACCTTTACAGAATACTTAAGAAATTTTTTGACATGCGTTAATAGGTACAGATGAAAACAAGAATACTTTTCCTCCATATTTATGCATATTATCAGTCCAATACTTTTCCACTTCTATGTATATTTTATAACTTCTTTCAACATTTCCATTGTAACCAGGTATTCACATTTCTTCAATCCTGTGTGCGCGTTCTGTCCCTCCCTAATACAGCTCACTTCTTGATTTTGCCTAACCCTGTTTGTCTCGATATTAGACGAAATGTTTGTTATCTCTGTGTTTGTTCAGTTTCTATGCTGAGAATCATAACGTTTTGGTGCATTGAATTTAGTTTCAATATCTTCCCTAAATCATTGTCATTGTTTTTGAACTGATAACTCTGTTTTCTTTGTCTGGTGCATTTCATGTTCTGTTTAGTCTGGTTATGTGTGCACCAATTTCCGGTTTTAATGTATTACAATTTCCAAAATGCTTTTCGTACGCTAATCTTCTATGGACGTTATATTTGCTTAGTATTTTCCCCGCTTTTTCTTAAAAATTCTTGATTGTGCTGTGCATTTTATACTCCATTAGGCGGACTACTTCTTTTCTTAACTTTTCAATTTTGTTTCTCAGTCTCTTCTGCCATTTCGGTGTTCTCATTTCTTTACCTCGTTTTGATTTCCTATAAATTAGCGTCTTTATTTTGGTGTCATTGTACTGCACCGCCGTTAATACTGACAATTGTGTTACTCTGTGTTGTTCTTCAAATGTGTCAAGTTTTCCTATACGTTTTCGAATTATAATATTATTGAGAGAGTTTAATAATTTCTGCAATTACAATGACGTATGTTTTACATATGCAAGCAGATGTAAGATCTTTTGCTGGGTCTCGTGTAGTGTTAAATATGAGGGTGATTCTGTCTTTCTCTAAGCTTCCTCTGCATTCCGAGAAAGTTCTACATATGTATTGTTGCTGTTGAGAATTTGAACTTTCATCAGTGCTTCGGTGGGTTGCAATTTCATTATTTTCCTGAATAGCACTGTTGTGGTCTTCGAGTCGGTTCCTTTCCAACACTTGTGCAACTTTATATTTCATTTGATTTAACATCCCTATAGTGATTAAACGTGTTTCTTTGCTCTACGTTGATGTAATATATGTTGTGTATTTGCTTGTATGAAGGAATATTTCAAACTGTTGGTGGAGTCGATGCTGTCATATCAGCCTCAAATGCCATTAAAGCTGTCCCATAGACATTCTACAAATTCTCTTGTGGTCCATTGCATATCTTGATTTCCTAATCCACTGTCATGTTAAAATCCACAACTATTATCACGATTTTGCCTTTCTGACACGCCTTTTCTATCTCCTGCAGTAATTTGTAATCCAGAACCCGGCAGCTGCTTGGAGGCCTGTATATAATTGCCGTTAAGGTCCTTTACCCCTTTCCATTTCTTAACTCAAACCAGAGAGACTATACACCTTCCAATCCTACGTCATCTCTTTCCGATCATCTAATATAATTTCTTATACACAGAGCCACGCCACCCCCTCTGCCTACTAAACTGTCTTTGAGAGACACCGTATACCCTTGGACGTTCTGCTCCCAATGGCAACCATCCTTTAGTCTAGTTTCAGAGATGGCCACAGTGTCATATTTTCCAGTCTGTAGCTGGATTTTAAGATTGTTCATTTTATTCCTTATGCTGCGTGCATTCAAATGTAACACTTTAAGTCCAGTATTTGGTGCTTTCTGTTTTAACTGCATCACGCCTCTATTGCCCTGTAACTCATGCCACTGATGTGAACTAAGCTTCATCTTCTGCCTGCTCTTTCTATAATCTCTGTTGCATGCTATCTTTGATTTATTTATGATTTCCCCCTCCTCAGCCCTACCACTCCGGCTCCTATAACCGCTACTAAATTAATTTAAACGCTTGCTAACAGGTCTATTAAATGTGCCCGCTAGGATATTGGACCCCTTTGGTTTCTGGTGTAACCCTTCCTTTTTGAACATGCCGTACCTCCCCCAGAAGAGTCCCCAGTGATCCAGGAACCTGAAGCCCTGTCCCCTACAGCAGTCTGTCAGCCGCACATTAATTCACCTAATCATGTTATTCATGGATTTCACAGGCAGAGTTCCCGAGATTACTACACTCGAAGTACTGCTTTTCAGCTTCCTACCTAACGCCCTGAATTCTCTATTTTTCCTACCTTTTCTCTACCTTGACATTGGTACCGACGTGTACCACGACTTCTGGCTGTTCACCCTCTCCCATCAGAATATTCTGCACCCGATCCAAGGCATCCCATACCCTAGCATCTGGGACGCAACACTCCGTGCAGGTATCTCAGTCAGGCTGACAGATCCCCCTGTCTGTTCGCTTCTGAACCACGGAAACAGGCTCCGTGTCAGAGACCCGATCGCCTTGGTCATCCTCTGTCAGGTGATCCCCCTCAACCACAACCAAAACGTGATAACGATTACTGAGGGGATGGCCACAGGGGTGCTCTCCACTGTCTGAGCTCTTCCCATTCTTTCCCTGACAGTCACCCACTTATCTAACTCCTGAAGCTTCGGGGTGACTAACTGCTTGTAGCTCCTCTCTATCTCCTGTTCACTCTCCCTAATAAACTGTAGCTTATCGAGCCGCAGCTCCAGATCCCTAACACCGTCTTTCATGAGCAACATCTCGGGGCACGTAGCGCAGATGTGGCCATCTGGGTGACTGCAAAATTCCCTGGATTCCCAAATTGACACCCAGAGCAAAATACCGGCGTGCTCTCTATTCTTCAAAATCAATGCAAGGAAAAGCCAAAAAACGAAGTTCACCTGTCCATCTCCCTCGCCGAAGCCGAAGCCGAGAATCGAAGTCAGTGTGTAAACCCAGATCAGGGTCTTCAATATAACCTTGAAAAGGAAACAATAGCAGATATCAAAGATGGAAATAAAGCTTTTTTTTCCGAAAGTGCAAGCAAAGTATTCGCCGTTAGGCGCCATCATCCTGCTAAGCTTCACCCACGGATGTGAGCTGAAACCGCACTTGGTCGGGCTGACAGCGTGGATGTTGTGACGAATTTCACACGTGATCCATGTCATGGGTAAATGGTCGGGATGTTTGGTCCGTTAATCTGCGTGCTGTGGTACATGAGCCAATGTGCAAAATGTCTGTTACAGACAGACAGATATACTTTATTGATCCCGAGGGAAATTGGGTTTCATTACAGTCGCACGAACCAAGAATAGTGTAGAAATATAGCAATATAATACCATAAATAATTAAATAATAATAGCTAAGTTATGTCAAGTGGAAATAAGTCCAGGACCAGCCAATTGGCTGAGGGTGTCTGACACTCCTAGGGAGGAGTTGTAAAGTTTGATGGCCACAGGCAGGGATTATTTCCTATGACACTCAGTGTTGCATCTCGGTGGAATGACCCTCTGGCAGAATGTACTCCTGTGCCTAACCAATACATTATGGAGTGGATGGGAGACATTGTCCAAGATGGCATGCAACTTGGACAGAATCCTTTTTTCAGACACCACCGTCAGAGAATCCAGTTCCACCCCAACAACATCACTGGCCTTACGAATGAGTTTGTTGATTCTGTTGGTGTTTGCTATCCTCAGCCTGTGGCCCCAGCACACAAGGGCAAACATGATAGCACTAACCACCACAGACTTGTAGAACATCCTCAGCATCTTCCAGCAGATGTTCAAGGTCCTCAGTCTCCTCAGGAAGTACAGACGGCTCTGACCCTCCTTGTACACAGTTCTTTGACCAGTCCAGTTTATTGTCAATTCGTATCCCCAGGTATTTGTAATCCTCCACCATGTCCACACTGCCCCCTTGGATGGAAACAGGGGTCACTGGTGCTTTAGCCCCCCTGAGATCCATCACCAGCTCCTTAGTCTTTTTCACATTAAGCTGCCTATGATTCTGCTCACACCATGTGACAAATTTTCCCACCGTAGCCCTGTACTCAGCCTCATCTCCCTTGCTGATGCATCCAACTATGGTAGAGTCATCAGAAAACTTCTGAAGATGGCAAGACTCTGTGTTGTAGTTGACATCCGAGGTGTAGATGGTGAGGAGAAAGGGAGACAGGAGTCTCCTGTGGAGCCCCAGTGCTGCTGACCACTCTGTCGGGCACACAGTGTTGCAAGCGCACGTACTGTGGTCTGCCAGTCAGGTAATCAATAATCCATGACGCCAGTGAAGCATCCACCTGCATCACTGCCAGCTTCTCACCCAGCAGAGCAGGGCGGATGGTGCTGAACGCACTGGAGAAGTCAAAAAACATGACCCTCACAGTGCTCGCCGGCTTGTCCAGGTGGACGTAGACACGGTTCAGCAGTTAGACGATGGCATCCGCAACTCCTAGTCTGGACTATGTTATGGCCTTACTGTATTCTGGACAATTCTGAGTGGCGGTTCACGAAGCTACAGATTTTGTTTTTATGAAAGCAAACATTATTCAACGCCTGATGTGGACCTGAGCACTCGGTTGCATACGGAATCTGCTGGCAGCTTCGAGCCTGACTTTTCAATCAGAGCCAACTCAGTGTATGTTAACACATCTCATAAGTCTATGAGGTTAAAATAAAATAACATGTACAAATAGGTTCAATAAATGTATTCATGACTTTTCTTCACAAATTACAGTAAAATAATTGAGTATATTCTTCATTCTTTCTCGTGTTGGTGGGAGTGGGTGTTTTGATGATTCTCGAATGAAAGAAATCGGATTTTTCAATTTTAATTTCTCTCATCTTTGGCGTATGCTCTTGTTTCCCTGGATGTCTGTGGAGAACAAGAATTTGATGGTGTATATTGCGTAGCTTCTCTGATATTAAATGGGAAAATTAAACTACCGACTTAATTTCTGTAGTTTCCCAAGAAACTAATGTTCAACACATGTGTAGCTCGACTCTTCTTCACTCTGACAATGATCTGCGGTGCCGCCGATGCAAGTTTTGCCTTAGAATTCATTTCCCTTCGATTCTACTCATTGAATCGTTTTTCCTCTCACATTACACTAAGTATAATCAGTCGATGCAATACATAGACTGTGCAATTAGCCAGGAGGACATTAATCACCTTGTTTAGATGTCAATCCTTTTTCCCAATAACAATCCGGGTTCCTGATAGAACGATGCAACTTGTGACAGCGGGCATGAAATAAAACCTACACTAACAAAGACGCGAAAAAATGGATTGACTTATATTTTTTTTCTTGGTCAATATCAAAATTATCCTGCAAGGAGGCAATAATATCAAGTGTTTGATTCTTCCCTGAATTTAGTGTGGGTAAATACTTAAATGCTTAAATACCGATGTTTGATCAGGGAATGATGTATGTGAGTAGGTTTCCGATTTATTCAATCACATCTGCAGGAGAATACATGTCGGGGTCTGAAACATGGCGAAAAGAGGATAAAAATGATTCCCAGATGCTGTCAGAATGAATAACATGACGTTGCCGGATAGAGTAAAGATCAATATTATGGATTGATTCATGCTTACAATGTCCAGGTCACGAGAACTCACATTCCAGTAATTCCGGAATCCTTTTTGCGAATTTCTGGTCACCAAGAAATGCTTACTCATGATCCAATATACAGAAATATGAAGACAAATGCACAAAATGACGAAAGTTAACTTTTAGTCCCGTGAGCGCTGCAAATGCTATTAAGCGTATGGAATCCACATTAAATTGAAAACCCGTTAAATATTCTGAATTATTGGCAGAGGTTGAAATAGAAACAGACAGGGAATGTTCTTCACTGAAATCAGGATCTCTCTTTCTGCAGCAAGGATTGTCACAGCTCTTGCTGTTCGTAAGTAAATGATGAATGAGCTTTCCGTAATCAGTGTCTTCTGTCTCACTTGCCAAACCCGTGACGTCCTCCTTCGTAACAGCACCTTGGATAAATCGTTCATCATTGAGATCTACCGGACCGATCCGGATCGGCTATGGCCGTCCGGGCCCGGCCATGGAGGATGGGGGTAGTGGGGTTTCAATCAGGTCTGCTCACGCCGTCATATTCTTTTCTTCACCCAGCCGATAGGATTCACCTGCCACTCGTTCCATACAGATGATCTGCAGCCTACTTAACCCCAGTTCTCAAACACTATCCTTGTTCACTCATCGAACAAGTCGGCTTCAACCAGCAGTTTTTGTGTTTCACTCAACCTGAATAACGTTTACCTTGTTATAAATGGTGTTTAATTTCCCTTGTCCCTTGCTTTCAGGCTTCTGGCGTTATTCTGTTTTATTATTTCGCGATCTGTCATGGAAGTTATTGTTCCACGCGTGATCCGCTCTGCTGCTCTGATTTTGGCTCAAGCCTCCTCGACATTTCCTGACAGATTAAACGGCAAGCGTGTTAAATAGAGAAGACATCTCTCCCGTGATATTACAGCCACCCTTGAAATGACGTTAATTATATCATGAAATGACATGAAATGCATACGCTTGATTTGATCAGTAGCTTAGCAAGATCTGCGAGGATAAATGCTCCCGCTATTAGATATTTTTGAATGACACGCACAACGTCTCAGAACATGTATGGAAGCGTAACATGGCAGATATGATCATATTTAACACAGAAGAAAATTGAAATTAAAGTAAGAAAGCAATAAGAGGGTGTTTCCTTTAAAGGAAATAGAATGTTTATTAAAACTCACATTTGTGTTTACCTGTTATGTCAAAAAATGGATAACGAAAACTGGTGGCAGAAAGGCAGAGTGGCGTTAGCATAAATGCTTTTTTGGCAGATTTAGCTCCAGGCAAGTGGTTTCTCTCCAGATTTTTTTGAATTACACACAAAATGTATCATAACGTCTATGAAAGCGTATCATGGCAAATAGGATCACATTTAACTGGAAGGAAGAAGGCAATGTGCCGTTATTTTTCTGTTACAGGCTTTAAAGGAAATAGCTAATTTGTCAAAAACCAGATTTGTGTTCGCTTGTTATGTCCAAAAGTTGGTTACGAAAACTGGTGGCGGGAAGAGAAAGTGGCATTAGCTTAAATGTGCTTTGGCTTGTTTATATGTCGTCAAGTGGTTTCCCTCCAGTATTCAATGGGTCAGAAAACTGAATGACCGATAGGTATTCATTACAATCTACTTTTCCCTGATTTACTTCAAGTGGTTGATGAGTAGATTGCATATCATCGTGATACATTTGTACTTTTATGGACGTCAACACTTCCACGGTGCGTTATTTCATTGTGAATACATACCGCTGTTGAATCAGAAAGGAAAATTAAATAGATTTTAAAATATTTTCTTGCAGCAGACCCGTACATGATCCCACAACACAGTGGTACAAAAAGCTCCGGAGTATGGCACCTGATGCTGCTCCATTGGATGCAAGGAAGTTGGGTGAGAGGATACGATTTATCCAGACGAAGCAGTCCCGTTCTTCCAACTGACTTTGCATATATTGACAAGCAAAATTACCTCATTTGTTGTCGTTGTGATTTTTCATAATTTGCCCTCCATGAAAGACCACAGAAATCCAACTGCCACAGGTGACCGAAATCGGAAACAAAGCACAACTCATGCACAGAGTCGCAGAAGCTATTAATGTTCCAGTTCTTAAAGTAAATAGTCTTAGTAAACTGATGTAGAACCAGCGGCCCAAGCGGTTTGTACCATCTCAGCTATCCTTATTTGCTCCCTTTTTGACCTTATCCCGTTAAAGCGTTCCTATCCATGGACTGTCCAATTACATTTGAATGTTCTTGAAATGTGTACCTCAAACACATCCTCGGGCAGCTCGTCACATACACCTACTCACTTTATTGGTCAAAAGTGATCTTTCCACTTTCCATTAATTCTCTCTCGTCACCTTAAATCAATGTCGATTAGTAAATGATTCTCACTGGTAAGTCTGCAGAGACAACAGTATTCTTAGTGTGGGCAGTGAATAATTGTCATCATCATGGTCAGGAATGACATTGTCAGTATGTGTGTAGTAATTGTTCTAGGGGAAAATAAAACAAGCAGCAGTTAAGATATTCATCATGACACGAAACCGCAGTAAAGTTCAGTTGTACAATATAAAGTTTTACACACCATTGACTCAGTGAAACCACTTTTCAATTCCCAGATCGGGACCATTACCTTTAACCACTGAATACAAGTGTTTATGTGTTTCAGATTGCTGGTCTTCCTACAGAGTCCTTTCTATTGTGTTCCTTTTAAGCTTTTCTCATTCGAGCAATATTTACAATTATTTCAAAGTTTCAAAAATGTCTCAATTTTGTTGTACACAAACATATAACTGAACGTTTCTTGTAATTCCGCAAGTGCCGAACTATAACGGGTTAACTACATCTCACCTTGACTGTAATTCATCTGGTCAGTGGTGTTGAATAATTTTCTCTCGTTGTTCTACACCGCCTTCTTGACACAATTAAAACATACACATTTATCCGCACCACACAACACATTGTTTACAAAGGTTTGCATGTATACACGGTTTTTTTAACAATTATATTCACTGTTTTATTCCTGGTATGAGACACCAGAGGAAATGATATCGGTTGTGTAAAGGTGGAAGTGATGAAGACTCGGCATTCGTATGCTCCCCGGTGATTCCCATTATCTGAATGCAAGTTGTACCTATTTTCGTCATTGCGGTTCGTTATCCGGGAACCCACTGAACAATGTCTGGAACAATGTTTTTTTTCCCCCCCGTGCAGACTGACTAAATATGAGAGTGCAACAGGACTTACAAACAAATAACGCCGAATTTCATTTAGACATACGAAAATAAAAATGCGCAGGTGCCTCGAAATATAAATATGGTCCAATGTGATGATAGAAAAAAGGAAGAGTGAATATTTATTCTCATCTTCTGGGTCACACCTGATATGAGTACGGAAATAACAACAAAAGCTGAGTTAAATGTCTTTATGTCCACTGATGCTTCGGTCACTCGTTGGTATATTGACCGTACAACTCTCTCCTCTGAACGATAAGTTGCACGGAGATTCTGTCCTCATCGTATAGCTATCTCCGGTTGTGCAGGGCACTATAAATGCCGTTACTGATTGCACATTTGAAGTATTGATACTGCAGTTTGTAATTTTATTTAGTCAGCATTTTATTTCCTGCAAGGAAACAGGCATTGACAAATAAATACATAACGAATATGTTCTGATATCCAGTTACAGTGCGATCATTGATTGCAGGGCATTATTGCTAACAGTGGGTGATTGTGTTGAACATCATTGTTGACAAAGAGGGATATTGATATGGTTTTATGGTCAAACATCTTGTTTTTCGCTGTGTCCATCATGAGGATGGACAAGCAATGAAGTTGCTAGTGTACTTCAAGATGGTTCTGAATAAGCAGTGACATTCTTTCTGTGAGAGTTCATGGGACCGAATAAGATGAGATAATAACATGGCAGTATTCGTGGAACTGGGCAGGCAGTGATGTTAACAATGGCGTGTCAGAATTAGCACTGATAGTACAATGTGGCCATCAATGTTCCTATAGTCTGTGACAGTCCTGGAGCCACTGGTAAAAACTGGGTGTCAGGAGAGAACTAAAACTGAATGAGATGCCGCTGGGTAGAGTACGACAAGCCCGGCACCAGAGGTACAATGAAGATACTGTTTACAACATTTTAAAATGAAGGGTCTGGTAGATTTTATTTTGGCACGCAACGTGAGCTGTTAATTAGAGAAACATTAATAATTCGTCACTTTCATAGTATCAACAACGTGCACTAAATAAGTATCAGGTCTGATCGATGGCAAAGCACAATGGCTGTCTGTGAACGACAGGGAATTTTTAAGCGGGTAAAATGATGTAAATGTATATGTGTTACGAAGGTGGAATAACCACGTTTCACTGAACCGTTAATAATTCAATGCTAGTTGTAGTTGATGATATTTAGCATAATAAGTGTATACGATATTCATTTCTCCAGTCCAAAATCCACCTCTTCAGAACGACAATGACAGTAATTGTATTCACCGGAGGCACAGCACCTGGAATTTCGTTGCAGGGTTGGCAGGACAACATTTTCTTGCCAACATTACGTCGGCCTGTGTCATTAGGTACTTCCCATTGAGGATCCAGAAAAAAACATCCTCACACGCTTGAAATTTGGAGGAGTTTCTTGCATTCACATTAACTTCAGAAAGTAATCATCATTATTTTACGGGGTTCATTGTTTCTTTTTGCACAAAATTTGCCTGACCTACGATTGACTTAACGACATTAGCACCCTGAAACGGTTGAGTATTTCTCGATATCTATATTTCACCTTCTGGAAAACTTACCCTGACCTTCCTCCAGCGTCATAGAAACATAGAAACCCTACAGCACAACACAGGCCCTTCGGTCTTCAATTCTGTGCCGAACATGTCCTTACCTGAGAAATTACATAGCGTTACCCATAGCCCTCTAATTTTCTAAGCTCCGTGTACCTGTCCAGGCTTCTCTTAAAGGACGCTATCGTAACCGTCTCCACCACCATCGCCGGCAGCCCAATCAATGCAATCACCGTCCCCTGCGTAAAAGATTTACCCCTGACATCTCCTGTCAACCTACCTCCAAACAGATTATAACTGTGCCCACTCGTGCTAGACATTTGAACCCTGGGAAAAAGCCTCTGACTATCCACACGATCAATGCTTCTCCAGGTTATCACCTCTAGCAGGTCACCTCTCATCCCCCGTCGCTCCAAGTAAAACAGGTGGCGTTCACTCAACGGATTTTCATAAGGCATGCTCTCTAATCCAGGCAAATCTTTGTAAATCTCTTCTGCACCCTCTCTGTTATTTCCGCATCCTTGGTCTAGCTGGAGAGAGAGAAAAAAGAGAACTTTATGTTGTTACCTAACACACATCCAGCATTCTTCGTCGGTAACTTCCTCCGTCTTCAACGGGAATCTTACAACGATATAATTCCCGACATGGCCTCCAGCCCTTTCTGCGGTTTCTGCAAGTATCACGTCACTCCCTACTCCAGGATCCCTCCCGACTAATCTCCTTCCGGGCACTTATCACTGCAAGCGTTACAACTGCCCTACCTGCATCTACATGGCTTCCCTCATTCAACATTGGTGAGACCCAATACTGATTCCGGTATCGCATTGTGGAACACTACCGTTTCACATTCACCCTCTATACATTAGCCTCCTTTTACGTTAGCGAATGAACGTGTAAACACGTTAAATAGGACTGTTGATATCTTCAGCAAAGGACCCCGCTTCATCACATTTCGTCCAGGCAACTAGAACAATGACTACAGTTGTAGGGCAATTCTCCATCTCAGAGTCCACGTGTGAGTCAGAAAACTGCTTTGCCGATAAATATATCTCCGCACGTCACTGTTATTCTTTACTTCTTCCCATTCGCCACCTGAAGGGCTGCAATCATGTAAAAGAGATGTTAATCATTGCCATCGGAGGAGCAATTGGAGACAGACAATAAATGATGTCTTGGTAACAACACAGATATCGCAGTAATCAACAAAACTAGTACGAGCGTTGATGTATTGATCAATGGACAGGATATATTGATTAATGGCGCAGTGGACAATGAAATGGTAGAATAGGTCTTGAAATGAATTGCTTTCGCAGCAAATGACAACCGTTTCCGAGTTACTGATAGAATTTACAAGAAAAGGCGAATCACACGGTGAGACCAGCGCAGTTAGCCTCACAAATCGTATTCAAAGTGTGAGAGGGAAAAGCGTGTTATCAGCGCTAAGATATTCTCAAAGAAGCCGAGGGCCACGCATCAGTACGAGTTCCACAATGCATACAGTGTGGTGAGTCAGACCATAGTGATGATACGAGTTCCACACATCGCATATCGATACCAGCTCCACGATGGATACAGAGAGGCGAGTCATCCTCCAATGATACCACGATACATACAGACATGATACCCTCTCCAGTCAACCGAGGGTTGCACATTGGTACAGGTTCCACACTGGATGTAGAATGGTGAGCCTTTGTATTTCCAATATCCCGAGGGACGTCCATCGGTACGAGTTCCACAATAGGCACAGAGTAGTTTGTATACAAAACAGATGGAAATGAGCTTGAAAGGTGAGCTTGAGCACACTCTCTGTTCTGCACATACTTAGATTGGTGACGAAAATGAGAAGACGCTGAATAGGGAAATCGGACAGAGATAGTCGTGAAGTCACAGGTTACTACTACAGAGATATAGGCATTTCCATTCATCTAGGCCATCTCTCTGTGATCCTCCACCCCGCCCAATTTATCGGCACCTTCTGTCCGACTCTTAGCCATGTACCTACACAACCTTCACTGAAATGATACAATTGAATCCGATCTACCAGTTACGCTTGCAGTTCCTTCCACACTCACTCGACCCTCTGTGAATAAGTTCTACCAAATACACTATTTGCATATTTCAATTTTCTCCTCGAGCCGATGAACTCTAGTTGTAGATTCAGTCAAACGACAGAACATAGAACATAGAAATCTACAGCATATTACAGGTCCTTCGGTCCACAATGTTGTGCCATATATGTAATCTACTCTGGAAACTCTTTAGACTTCCCCGAGCGCATAGCCCTCTGTGTTTCTATGCGCCATGTACCTGTCTAAAAGACTCTTAAAAGACCCTATTTTATCCGCTGCCACCACCGCCGCCTGCTCTGCATTCCGTGCACACTGCGCTCTCTGTGTGAACAACTTACCCCTCGTTTCACCTCTCTACCGATTTCCAAGCACATTAAAACTATGCACTCTTGTGTTAGCCATTTCGGCTCCGGGGGAAATAAAATCTGACTGTCCAGGCGATCAATTACTCTCTTCATTTTTCAGGTCAACTTTCATCCCCTGTCACCACAAGGCGAAAAGATCAAGCTGTTCTCCTAAGGTACAACCTGTATTCCAGCCAACACCCTTGTTAATCGCCTCTGCACTCCCTCTCTAGTATCCACGCACCCTCTCTATAGTGTCTATAGTACAGACCCTGGATGAGGAAAACCTGCGTGCATTCACCTTGTTCATTTCCCGAACTCTTCCTTTCAAATTGTCGCTGGACATTTTGAAGCTTACTGATATTTCAAACTGTAAGTAGGTGGTCAGAACAGCCCACGATATTCTATCGACGGCCTCACCAGCATGTTGTACAGATTCAACATAACGTCCCAACTCGTGTATTCCGTGATCTGACTGTGAAGGTCACTGTGATCAGAGTTCAATACGAGCCGATCTGCCCGTGACGCCGATTTCCAGGAATTATCTATCTGTATCTCCAGGTCTCTTATTAAATACTGCACACTGAAGTCCACATATTCAATATGTGCGTCGAAACCTGTTGTATCTTTCCTCACAACGCAGATCATCTTCCACTTGTCTGTATTAAATGCCATCTGCCATTTTTCAGCCCATTTCATAGACAGTCAACATCAAGCTACAAGCTTGGGTAGAGTTCCTGGCTGGAGCAACACCGCCAAATTAGGAGTCGTCCGCAATTCTTCTGATTCAGTTTCCTACATCGACATCTGAGTCATTAACATACATGATAATAAAAAAAAACAATGGGCCTAACAGTAATCCGTGCAATACACTTGTCAGAGTCAAATAATCAACCATCCACTCTCTGCTAATCGAGAAACGAACGTACATCAATCCCTGCACAAGGATTGATTCCTAGGGCGCGTAACTTTTTATTATTAAAGGTCCCTGGAATATTACTCTCTATCTCTTTTATATGCTCAAAAGAACAGACGTACAACGTGTTTTATATTGATACATGTCCTCAGCCGATACTGTGACTTTTGTCATTCAAATGACTCGAAATGACTAAAACAAGCGACAGTGAAAATTATCCTATCTTCCCCCTCAATAAATTCTACCATATTTCACCTGCTTAGCTGAAAACCTGCCCTCAATATCAACAGTGAATGTTCCGTTGTTCCGTTGAATGAGGCAAAATAAATCTGCTTGAAGTTGATTGTCCATCTTGATTTCTCAGGATGATTGCCTATTGTAGTAACAACACTGAGCAGAAAATGTCCCATTTTAGCAGCTGACATTAAATGTCTTGGAGTACATAGGTAACGTTCGTATTATCCTTTGTCTAAAAGATAATAACTTGTAACATCCCTTGGAGATACACATTCATGGCCAGTTTACAGAGTGAGAAAACATTTTAATGTAAGTGTTTGTGTAGCTGGCTGTCCCTCATGCGACAGTTGTCATAACCACGCTAATTGCCTCAGCGGAATTACTCTGAATTGCATATAAATCTGTAAAACCTGCCACCAGTCAATACGAGCATTTGGATCGTTCCCTGCAACTGAACCCTGCCTCTGACGGAATATGGGATATCCAGCGATTTACTACATCGCGGGCGTTTTCTATCCTACAATCGTAGCGATCGGTATCCCTGGTAAGGTACTAGAGCTGGTCATTCTATGTATGGTCCCGTAGTTATCTTGATTTTGTTCATTTGCACTGTTTGTACTTTTACTGAGCACCAATGCGACCTTCGTCTGAAATGTGTTTCTAGAATTCAGGATTCAAGCATCTGATAGTTTTGTTATTCAACTTCCATATTGTTGCTACGTGATGCTTTTTATTTATTTTGTCAATTACTTTGCCGCCGATATTGCCATACTTCCACAGTTTCACCTTACTCAGCTTCCTGAGCCGATCGTGTTCGTTTTCCCAGATCAGAAACTTTTTCAACTGACCGGCCAGTCCAATATCGACACTCAGGTCTGTTCTTCCATAAAACTTTAAATCATAACTTATGCATTAAATCTCATGATTTGACTACACATAAACCCTTTAGCTACTTCACCTCAAATAATGGAAATTGTGTTGTTTATGGAGTGATCGACCATCACGGGTACGTGACGTGGAAAGCAGATGCCGGGCTCTAATCTGACGGAAAGTCACCAACCCACTGCTAATTCTGTCCATTATTGTCCAGCCGGGGTGCACGGACAGATTCCACACAAATTGAATTTCTGCTTTTCACTTCCAAAACAAAAAAACAAAACATACCCTGCTTAGCATTGGAAAAATGGTGGGCATTCAGACATTTGCAGCTAACGACAATTCTGTGTTGATTTTTATTTCTCTCCAAATTTCTTGTAGTTAATTTAACGGCGATTGTGATCCTATCTCGGGGCCAATGCGGACTTTCCAAATGCATCACCCGTTACCTGGTTGGAATGGCAACAGCGGATATGATGGCGGTTATTTTTTTCGCTTTAGTGGAACAGACCAACAATATCTACATTTATTCTAGATTCCTGCTCATCACTCCTGTATGCGCAGTCACAGGTGTATTATATGTTGTGACGATGGAATGTTCTGTTTGGTTTACGGTCAGTTTTACCTTCGATCGTTTCATCGCAATTTGTTGTCGAAAGCTCGGCGAACGATACTGCACTGAGAGAACAGCAACGGTGGTTATGGTGATCGTGGTTATAGTAAGCTGCGGGAAAAATGTCCCGTTTTACTTTACTGTTGAACCTTACGTCATTATTGACAACATACCGTGGCGTTGCGCCCTCACAGATGAATACTCTACTTCACCCGTGTGGAAAGGATACGAATTACTGGATGGCATTTCAACACCGTTGCTACCAATCGGCTTAATTGTTATCTTCAATGGGTTGACAGTCAGACATATAATTGCGGCAAATAGAGTCCGCAGAGGGCTTCGGAAGAGCAGTGATAATCTGAAAGATATCGAGTTGAAAAACCGCAGAAAATCGATGATTTTATTGTTTGCAATTTCAGCTAATTTCATATTACTTTGGATGCCCTATGTAGCTCGTTCCCTGAAATGGCAAACGGTAAATTACTATTACCTCGACAGATATTTGAGTTCCCCGGTATACATACTACAACAATCTGCGTACATGTTGCAAACTCTCAGTGTGTGCACCAATACTTGCATCTATACACTGACACAGAAGAAATTCAGACAAGAGCTGAAGGATGGAATGACGTATGTGTTTACATTAAATGGCCATCTGTGTAGATAACGCCCACACCAATTGCAATTCAGCTGAGTTTTATAATAAAACATTTGGAAGAAGTCATTAGGTTTGGCAAATATGTCATAAATTCAAAAGATATTGTGCCGGGACATCCTGAAATGAATAAATTTCAAACTATCACAGAGACTTGACAATCATCCTGGTAACGGTACCACAGCATAAAAGCCAGGACCAACAGGCTCCGTGATTGCGTCATCCACCAGGCCATCAAATTGTTTAACTCACGCTGATTTGAGTGTTTTTCTATGTTATATTGACTGTTCTATTTATTATGTTATTATAAATTCATATGATGGCACATTGCACATTGAGACGGAAACGTAACCGATCGAGTTTTATTCCTTATGTATGTGAAGGATGTAAGAAATAAAGTCACTTCAATCTCAAGGAGAGGAATGAACTTTTCAGAGTTCAGATGTTTCAAAATGCTCATAGTCGCGTAAAAAAGAGTAAAGGGAAAGTCTTTTAAACACAGGGAGAGCTTGACAGCGTCACAGCTGCGGTAAAGAAGGACACCGTGGTGTGATTGTATGTCATTAGACTGTGAGTGGAAGTCAGAAGTAGGAAGGGAACAAACACTCGTTTCAGAGTACTCTGTACAGAGTTCCCATCACCAAAAGTGAAACAACACACAGAGACAGTGACAGATCCTGACATAGATATTGAACAGGTGCTTATATTAACAGAGCTGTTGTCACAGGCAACTTAAACTTCACTGACATTCATCCGCAATTCCTCTGTTTAAATGTTTAGATGTGACGGAATTTCTCAGTTGTGTACGTGAAGGAGACCTGGCACAAGTAGCTGGCAGGCGGACTCGTGAACATTACATCTTGTGCTAATACCAAAGAGTGAAATGGGTCAGGAAACTGATCTCTCCGCGTGTCAGCATTTCAGAACGATAGAGCACAGCTATTCGACATACCTTACACTAGGATAACAGCAGAAAATGTGGAATGCTCTGTATTGATACTATTCGGTAGGCACGTGGGAGCCGAATAAGGGAAGCGATTTGTTCCTTCAAATACACAAGGGAAATATGGGGATTGTTAATTGAGCCCTTGCTTGGGGTTCAGCATTGGCTTGTTTCACTGAGGCGGGTATCGGATGGCTCGTAATGTAACCCTGGTTGATAAGCGATATGTAACAGCTCTTCAAGTTGAAAAAGAAATATACCCAAGAGTTTGGGAGAAAGGATCAGGCAAAGCTATGGAAAGTCAAAATGGAGCCGGGGGTGATTTAAAAATGGACAGAAGAATTAAGATGGAACATGAGAAGGTATGGGTGACCCGCATTAAGGTAGGTGAAAAACAGAAGGATGATGACAGAGAGAGTGGGAGAGATGAGATATAAAAGAGGAAACATGTCTCTGGAGTGCAAGGAGGCAGCAAATGTCCTTTATGATACTTTGCTTCGGTATTCACCAGCGAGTGAGATCTTGATGAATGTGGATACAGCGAAACAAGGCAGGTGAGCTCAGATGTGGAGATGCTCAGAATTACGATCTGTATATTGGGAACTCATGAATATAAACCATTCCCGTAGCTAGAAGGTATGCAATCCACGTAATTAGAGAAAGCGAGCGGAGATATTGCTGCACTTTCGGACATCACATTTGCTTCATCTCTGGCCACAGAAGTAGTATGGGAGGATTGGAGATTGGCAAATGTTATTTCTTGGTTCAAGAAGTATAATAGGGAAAGTTTTGAGAATTATAGGCCAGTGAGTCTTCGGTCAGTAGTGGGCAAGTTATTAGAGAGTCTTGTTAGGGACGGAATTTATGAAGAAACATATTCTAGTTGGTGATAGTCAGCATGGTTTTGTGTCCTTTAAGAGCCAGAAAAAATGCATGGGAAAGTTAAAAACAGGCAGATGTACCAGAAGAATCGATATGGGGTATAATAATTGTGTAAACTATTAGACTGGGATCCCTATGGTTCACACTTTCAGAAAATCATTTAGCCTGGGATCTAGTGAAACCTGACTGCATAGATTGAGAAATGGCTAAGCAAGGAAGGCCAATGACGCAGTGGATGGAGTGTATTCTGCCTGGAGGACAGTGGCTAGTGATGTTCTGCAAGAGAAGTATAATCATTAGTACACTTTACACTACATCAGTACACTATATAGACTCTGTTCTAATAGTGTTTTGAGTAACAGGCTTTAGTTTGACCATTCCGCACGACTTGTTAATTTACTGTGTTAGGGCTGATTTTGAAAGCAAACTCCTAAATTCGGACTGAAACTGCACGGTATCGAAACTGAAATCGCGTATACTTAGTACAAGATTGAAGCTGCGCGCTATCTAAACAGAAATCATGTTTACTTATGAAAGGCAGATGGTACAGTTACATCGAAACATTTTATTTTCCAATGAACCCTGCAACTGAAGATCAGCATTTCAACACATCCAGCAGAATCCTTTGTTGCTTTCCAAATGAACCAGCCTCCCAGAAAGCGAACTTCAAATTTCCAATTCAAGTAAACAAGAATTTGTTTTATGTCAATTTACCTTTGAACAGCGGTTTTATCGTACCCGGAATAGATACCGTTATATCTCGATCTATTTAACGTTAATTTCTCATGGCCAGTGTGGAATCCGTGTCTCCCTCTAAATTCAATACCACAGCAAACAAACACAAGAACGCATTCGAAATACGCAGGTATGGCAAAACAGTAATCTAAGCTCCAGCGTTTCTTCCTTCAAACCTGTCGCTGGTAACTGTCGTATATAGAATGAACAGATAAACCCCAGCGCGAAAATAATTACCAAATAATCTAAGGAACAAAGGGAAACAAGATGTGGGTGATTGCGGATCCCGTACATTGAGATTTTATACAATTTCTGAAAAGGAAACGGTCTCTGATAGAGTGTTCCTGCATATTTATTTCAACCAATGAAGCAGCCATTTGCGGACAGTGAGATCCTCTTGTTAAAGAAAATATTAATTCAAACATCTTTTAACTACAATATTAACAATCACACGATTGCCTTCAGTTCTTTCATGCACGCATTAGCTCTGTTGAAAGATTTTACACTCGTGTGTTCCCACGTTAAACTATCGCAGAGCCCTTAAGTGTTCAACAGTTAACAAATAGTCTATAATTAGAATCATACAACATTTAAGAAATCCTTTCGAGTCTAAAACAAATGGGCGCTGGAAGTTATGTATCATCCACAAATTATTATGCAACATTTCTAAAATATGACGTTACGACGTTAACAAATCTCCAACTCCTTAAACGTTTTCTCACCTCCAATCGCTGACCAAAGATATGATTGAGATTAAATGAACAATTTGTTGAATGTTATGAGTTTTAATGATCTCCACCACCACCGTTAAAGTAACAAATTCGTTTACAGTACTGGTACCTTGGCCACATGCGCCCCCCAACCGGAACTATGTTCTTTTCTGCCTCAATGATGGAGTGAAGGTATATTCCTTTAGTGTTTTACCTCCTTTATAATCGGAGGGAGGAACTTAGATGATGCCGCCTAACGGAGACTCGTTTGCTGGCATCTTCTGATTCAGCTATATTTCTATCTTTAATATCTCTTCTTCTTTCATTTCTGAGCACCTTTTAAGGCCGTGGCCTGGAGTTACACGGCGTAGAAACATATAAAACTATGAAAGGGATGGATAAGATAGAGGCAGGAAAGTTGTCTCCACTGGTAGATGAAACCAGAACTAGGAGACATGACCTCAAGATACACTATATACATTTTGGACTGAGATAAGGAGGAAATGTTTTCCCAGAGAGTGGTGAACCAGCAGAATTTTCTGCCCAAATGAACAACTCAGGCTACCTCATGAAAAAATAGTTAAGACATGTTCGGATAGAGTTTAGCAATGTAGGGGAATTAAGGGTTAAGGGGAAAAGACAGCTAGTTGGAGATGAGTCCATGGACAGATTGGCCATGAACTGATTAAATGGCGAAGCAGGCTCACTGGCTCAAATGCCCTACCCCTGTTCCTATTTCTTAAGTTCTTCTGTTTTTTATGCTTGCCGCTCGTATGACTGCATTAGGTTAGCACGGCTCGCGGCATCCACTGCTAACACTTAAAAGTAACTTAACGAATTCTTTAATTCTTCGCTTTGTCCTCTATCCTTGTATTTCCGGAAAAGTTGAATGTTACGAAATTAATTCTGAGACTTTATAAAACTGTTATGTTGCGGTCTTTTGAGATCTTCGCATAGGAACACAGTCCAATCAATTTCATTTCCTCTGCCATACCGTGACATGACACTACTCTCTAGTGATCAGTTGCTTGTAACAGCTCACAATGATTATCCGCGGGCAGTAATGTCCCAATATCATAATCAATATTTATCAGTTACTGTTCGGATTACAGAATCTGGTCACTCTTTGACACCCTCTCCGTTCCTCCATTAACCTGGTCACCCTTTACCCCTCTCTCCGTTCCTCTATTAGTCTGGTCACTCTTTGACACTCTCACCACTAATCTCCAGAAGTCAAATTATAACACTATCAGAATAGTCCTGAAATTCTCAGCAATTGAGAAATGAGCATGCCTGGCTCTGGTCGTACCTTGGGGTTTACCGTCGTGAGCTGAGAGAAAATAATAGAAAAGAAAACTAATAATAAGAGATTTCTGTAACATTAGATATGTCCGGCAGAACGTTTGCAAGGATACTGCTTAAACTTTCCATTTCGAAGTTATTTCTCAGGAACACGTTTTAATAAAACTTTAAGATATAGACCAATTATCAATGTGATCGTTGGGGCGCATGTCAGAGAAACAGAGAGAGAGAGAAGGAATAGACAGAGAAAGAGAGAGCGTAGGCATAGAGACGGGCGAACAGTCACGGAACACACGATTTTCTAAAACATACAGTAATTGTGAGCACCGCACATGCGTACGATGTAATGTTATTACTCAATCTCACATTTCCTCTTGCTAGAACCATGCAGACGGATGCGGATTGAAGGACAGAAACAAGTGAAATCGGGATTCATGAGACCATGAGGTATTCCTTTGTGTTTTCTAGCAGGAGAGCTCCATGTTGTGAGCAACGTGAGCAATGACCTGTTTTGTCACTGCGGATGTTTCCGACATTCCAAGTGGTTTTAATTTTCTACAACAGCACTGACTGGTATTTCACACCTTGCGCGTCTGTACCCCCTTTCTCCATCTTTAATGTTGCTGTCTCCACAATCACCAAATGTTTGGCTTGTAATATGGCCAAACTCTATTAGAAATCTATTTTCTCAAATGACCACATTCCCATCCTCTTTGCAAAATGATTTCGCGGACGAGAACCATTCCATAGGTTTTGTTTGTACAGACCTTACCTGAAATGCTTCCTGATGTTTGCCTGAACTTTCTTTTCTTTTGCCAGTCTGCACCTATGGCCCGGTGCCTTTGAAGCAGGATTAACTTTGAAGTAGCAGCTCTCTTCGTTACATAGCTTAGTAATTTTGAAGATCTCTATCATGTCTCCTTGAATTACATTTCTGCCGAGGCTAAAAAATTTACCTCCTTCATTCGTTCTTCTGAGCTCATACCCTACAGACGTAGAATAATTCTAGTCTCCCATCTCGGAACTGTCTCCAGTGTCTTCATATCCCATTCTGAATATGGAGATCAAGATTGCACACAGTACTCATGGTGTGTCCATAAAAGCGCATTATACAGATACAGGTAAACTTCTCTAAAAATGAACTCCACTGAGCGCATTGTATAGGCCAACATTCTATCAGCCTTCTTAATTGTCCAGATGTTGATAGTGATGAGTCTAACACGGCTCCCAAATGATTCTCATACTATTAACTCTATAACTCAAGACCCGCCTTTGTATATTTATGTCTAATATTTGCACTTTTCTAAATGTAATACTTTATATTTACTCACATTAAATGTTCTAATGTTTATCTGCTCCAATCTCGATTTTGTTTCGATCTAACTGCATCGATTCTGCTGCATGGATGTTATTAGGAAGCACCCTAATTCAGTGTCATCAGCGAACATTACTAGTTTAATTCTTATGTGATTAACAGAAATATTAATCTTAAGTTAAAACAGCAGGCGTCCCAAAATTGATCCCTGCAGAACCCCACTTTAAACATCTTCTATGTGTGAAAATGATCCTCTCACAATAACTCGTTCTCTTCTGCTTTTCAGCCAACTCTCCTCCCAATTGCAGACCTTACCCTGATTCCCTACCTCCTGCAATTTGATAATTAACAACATCTCAAAGTCTTGGTAAAAATGTCAACCGCTCTAATGTGTACATAAATTCTCTCTGTCATAGAACTTCAGCATATTAGTAAAACACGATTTCTGCTTTTTGAGCCAATGCTGACATTTTGCGAACATGCTGGATCTCATCAATTGCTTGTGTTTCTCATTCTTATAGACAGGGACAAATTTAGCCAATTCCTACTCCGTAGGGATTTCCCCAGTCGTCAAACACTTCTCAAAAATACAAATTTGGGGTTTGTATATAGAATCACAGACCTCAATAAGTAACCTTGGATATCTGTTGTCCGGCCCTGGTGATTTATTAATTTCAGCATTTTCAACTGAAGATGCCCTCACTTGTTAAAGTCTGTAAGTCACTTAAAATATCTTTTTTTTCACTCTACACCTGCTAGCATATCGCTGGCATCTTCACAGGTGAATGCTTCAGCAATCTATGTGTTAACGGTATCCGCTATGACATTCTCAGCATAATTTAACACCTCACTATTATTCTTAATACACTTAAGTTCTTCAATGGCAGTTCCTTTAATACTAAATTATTGATAAAATGTCTTTTTGTTTAACTTCGACTATATACATCTCAAACTGTCTTTTGGCAACATGAATTTCCCTCTTCACTGTAGTTCTCACGTTTCCATATGTCCTACGGTTAAGATCGTTAATATGTTTTTGTAATCCTTATATAGCTGTCTTTTATTCAATATTTTATTTATATCTTTATTCATCCATTTCACCTTCTATAGATTTGCTATGTACAGCAACAGGAAATAAATCTTAGGGTTGTGTGTGGTGTCATATGTGTACTCTGACAATAAATTTTACTTTGAACTTTGAACATTGATCTATTGTTTTTTATTGCCTCTCCTGACCTTGGCTATGAATTTTCCCTGCACTGTGTGGATTACTTTCTGCCCCATTGCTGCTTAAATGACCCAATGTTAAACAGTTCCTTCCAGATCATCTTCCAAAGTCTTAGCTGCATCTTCACAAACATTACCTTCCCGAAATTGATTTACTTGATTTGTTCTTTACTGATACGTTATCTCCAAAATACTGAGACTAACAATGTTATAATCACTTGTTCCTAAAGGCACAGCAACATATGTACTCAAAATACTACTCTGATTGTTACAGAATATCAAATTTAGACAGGATTCTGCTCTTGCTGGTGTATGAACAAAAAAAAAACAATAATTTAAAGTTCTAACGAATACGCTTTTTTCTTATCCATTAGTCACTGGGTTCTCCGACATAGTATTTCGGAAATTAATGTCACCCATAATTACATCACACCCTCACTTTTTTTTAATAGTCTGATGGAGAAATACGTAAGGTCATTGTGTAGACTACGCTGGTCATGGAGGCATGGATGAAAATGAATAAATAAATAAGTAGATAGATAGGTAGATAGATAGATAGATAGATAAGTAAATAAATAAATGGATGAATAGGTAAATAAATAAATAAACAAACATACAAACAAACAAACAAACTATGACACAGATGTGAATGACTGCTTACGGGAGGATGTGACGTGTGGTATTTAAACGAGAGCATAAGGATATTTAATTGAGGATTGGGGTCAAAGTGGGCAGCAATCCAAAGCACAACGGGAATAATTAGAAGAAGCAATTATGCGTCACATGAGGATCTGTCCGACTTGAAGAGCAAATATTCACCTTAAGGAGAAGCCTAACAATTTACAAGGCAAGTGGATTCAAGGAGCGTGGATAATGATGCATGTCAATCAGTTTTAGAAAGCTTATTATAGAAAAGAGTAAGTGTTAAGAATCATTTTAGCTTGTAGCAAAGTGGAAGGATTGGGGAAAATGTGCACTGATGTAAACACATTATGATTGTAATTCCTAAATCAATATTAGAAAAGAAACATAACACTAAAGTTTAGAAGAAGTTCCCAAAGCAGTTAGAAGAGCTGCAGGGCCATCTTGCCCATTCAGCGAGAAATAATGTGTGTTTTCGACCTAGGAAGGGACGGGGTGACGCAGCTCCGTACGGTTATGACGAAGACAGGTTGCCTCGTTCCAAACGTCTCTTGCCAGCATACAAATCGAAGAAGTCTATACTATTCCTGGCAGTTTTCCCATGTGGGACTAGAGAGAAATCGCAAAGTAAGGAAACTGAAATAAGTATATAACATGCACTACTTCCTTTGTGTTTAAACGTCTGACGGATATTGCTCAGGGAGTTGGGACATTAGTGCCTGTGGATGATCATACTGAGCTGTTACTGACAGCTGATCACCGGACAGCAGTACACGGTCCAGGTACCGCTGTTGCAAGGACATTGATTTTAATATGTTTCTGTAGGAACATATCATTAGGTCATAGCACACAGCAGCCTTTTTAAGCCTCAGAATTACATTCTTAACACACGACTTTGCAGAAAATACAAGAAAAAAAGGCAGCAAGTGAAGAATTGAAGAATCCCTTAAGTTATTACAGGGTATGAACAAAGTATCTCACTAGACATTCTAACCACATGTAACCAGAGGAGTGGCAAGCACTCAAGTACATTTTCGTCAGATCGATGAATGGTGCTCCAAGGGCCACAATGAATAAGTATCATTTTGAGACAATTTAGAGCCAGTAGTCAGATATATATGGTGACGAATTTTAGTGTCTCGCAGAAGCGACGAATCTAGACAGTCAATGACATTGTTTCATCCCTCTGTCCTTACACACAGTGAGGCATTGAGATTTAGTAAAACGTTTTAACGTGTGCATAAGAAAGTGCAAGTCTGAGATTATAAGGGAGGTAACGCACTAAAGGAATATACGTTCACTCCATCAGAAAGGAGATAAAGGCGGTATTTGCGGACCGGATTTTCTTGGGGCAAATTCCCAGTACTGGGTCCAAATCTGTTCATTCAGCGGTAGTAACAGGAATTATTAAGCCTGATACTATTCAATAAAATTTTCATTTACACCGAATCCTATCCTTGTTCGGAGATTGGAGGTGAGAGAACGTGGACGCCGCTGGAGATTTGATGACGCGCTGACGTTATTTTTAAATAGGCTGAATATTAATCTGCGGACGATACATAGCTTCCAGCGTCCATTTGCTTTAGACGCGAAAAGATTTCTTATATGTTGTATGATTCTAATTGTAGATTATTTGTGAATTGTTCAACACTTAAAATTATGTCATTTTCTGTGATAGTTTGAAGTGTGAATGCATTGAGAATGTAAAATATTGTAGAAGGACTGGACATTTATCAGTTCACTTGAAATATAAAGAGAGATAATTCGTGCATGAATGAACGGAAGGCAGTCATGTGTTTGCTAGGTTTGTTTTGAGAGAATATTGGAATTAATCCTCTGTTTCACAACACGATACGACTATCTCAAAATGTCTGTTTCTTTGAGTGAAATGTATTTCCAGGATCTGATGGAAATTTCAGAATGTGGGTTTCTTTCAGAAACTGTTAGTGTATCTGGGCGACTATCAACCGCATTTACTTTCCCTTTGCCCTTTAGCATATTTGATAAGGAATTTCACCCTGGTAATTAACTGTATATTCTCCATACGCCAGTTACCTGAAACGGTTTTGACGATAGAAATGTGCAAGTGTTTATTTGTGTTTTGCTTTACCTGCGTATTTAGAATGTATTCTTTTATTTGTCTGCTTTTGTACTGATTTCAGAGAGAGACGTGGATTCCACATCGGCCAGGTGGAATCAGGGTTAAAGGGATCTCAATATTAATGTGTCTGTTCCGGGTACGGCAAACCCACTGTTGAAAGATAATTTGGCATAAGGACAAATTCATGTATACTTGAAATCGGAATTCGGAATTCGCATTTTTGGAGCTTGGTTGATTTGGGGAGCACAAACAGAGGCTGCTGAAGACTTTGAAATGTTGAGTATTAGGGTTCGACAGGAAATATTTGTTTCGATATCATTGTAGCATCAGCTCCGTAATATGCAAACGGGAGGTCAGATTATATAGCGTACAGTTCCATTCTGAAATTCAGAATTTTGCATTCATCGTCAGCAGTAATTCAATAAAATATTCAAGCGTTGCAAGATGGTCAAGCTACTGTCGGTCTTTCAGAACACTGTAATTGCGGAGTGGAGCCATAGTTGTAAGGTGCACTGAAGTGTATACCTTCCTTGCGGAGCATCACTGGCCACTGTCTTCCCTTTTTGTATTATCTAATCTGCCTTCTGTTATCCAAAATGAGGTGGAGACCTATAGAGAAAGGGTTACACAGTGGAGAGCTCTAGACCTGATGCATATGAAACATTTTTGGTTCAAGTGTGAGAAATAACTTAACTAAAATAAAAAGTGACTGAGAGGCCACAGTCGCGAAGGATGAAGTGGAGTACATAAGGAAACAGTTCAGTGATTTACAAACGGTTATATATGTGATTCGGAATTCCGCATCGAAATGAAAAGCAACACAGGCGATCGTGCAAAGTGTATAAAACAGATTCAAACGTTGCAGACCAACTTGCAGCACAGAGAAAAATAAAAAGTGCTTTTGGATCTAAACACGGGAGGAAGCTGAACATGGAGATATTGATTTCCATGATTTAACAGATGAAGCTACTTGATACAGTTACGATAACTACACAGCACCATTTCTCGTGGAATTCCCACCAAGGCACTATCAACAGGAGCGGGTACTACCATCTGCACAATTCATAAATCTAGTTATTATCAGAAAGCTGTGGGGTTGGGGACAGCGCAGGGTGAGCAAATTAAATACGAACGTATCATACACCGCACCGCTCGCGGAAGAGCAGCTTAGAGAC
This sequence comes from Hemitrygon akajei, assembly GCF_048418815.1. NCBI lineage: Eukaryota > Metazoa > Chordata > Chondrichthyes > Myliobatiformes > Dasyatidae > Hemitrygon > Hemitrygon akajei. Next base: position 170,157 of record NW_027332053.1, read on the forward strand.
ATTGCTGCGTATATGGGAACATGTGTGCTCGAAGACGATCCTCGAGAGCTTTTCAAGCAACTGGTCATCACAGAGTTATACATGGCCTAGATCACTCTGAGGAAAGGAAATTAATGATAGTGTTTATATCCAAATATGCACTCAGCTTTGCCAGATATACAAACATACGTCCTGGGAATGGACTGAAGAACGCAGTAATAACTGCAATGCGTGTTGACAGACGAGGCCCGGCAGACTCGCTATCCAAATGCTACCAGGGGAGAGAGGAACATGCCTGTGCATTTGCATACAGTTTATGGACTGCTGGATCGATAGGGGAGAGTGAAATTAAACGGCTTGAAGATGACATCGCAAAGTGCTTGACGATATTCGAAATTAGGAGAGAACACTGAGATATTTTCATTACAAAAACATGTCTTCTGCTCCCCTCCAGCTTGGGCTGCCGTGCTTCCGGGCCCAGTTTGACAGACAAAAGCTCTCGGTTTTCGAATTCGTAGTTAAACACGGCGAGAGTCAAGCGACGGGAAGCTAACACATAATGGCGCAGCCAGTTATTCGCTGAAGTGAAATGGGGGAGTACAGCTCCAATGCTCCAGTGGATTGAACTCGACGATGAAGGGACGGCACAAGTCCGACTTTTATGACACTGGGGTTCAGAGAATTCCTGCCCGGCTTCACTTGTCTACAAGGTTGTTGCACACAGTGAGCACATTTAGAATGGCCACCTGATCAATTGTGGGTAAAGTATTGCAAACCCCATGTGATCGCCGCATCTGCTTTTCCTGTAGTTGGTTTGGGCCACTCTGTAACTGACTGCACTTTAACCGCGTCGACTTGAACTCTGGGCGGTTTGTGCATATTTCCCAGTAAAACAGCACCGATTCCTTGTAGAATTCACACTTCTCTGACTTGAGATAAAAGATATTATCTATGATCTTCATGGGAATCTCCTGAAATTTTTGACGTGTTCCTGGTGACGACATATATATTGTAGATTATTATGTTGTATAAATAAATGATCCTGGTGAAGGGTCAATAATCAATATTCAGAAGAAAAAGAAGACCGGGAATGTTGCCGAGGTTCGCCGGCAGACAAACCCGGAACCATATGCCATCTAAATGTACTCTTCGATGGCCACCATTTCGGGACAATGGATGGAATAGTTACGGGGAGGACAAGCATCGGGTCAGATGTCAATGGCAAAGTCGGATGGTCGGTGTCGAGACAGAGAGGCCGCCTTGTTCTTTATAAAGATCACATGAAGGTCGGCATTTTCAGCAGGAATGCCAGGGAGTCCACACTAGCAGCTAACAACGGAAAGGATTCACGGGCAGATGAGTTAGTTACCGCCGCACTGGAGGGTGTCATGAAGGGCGCCTCGTGGAGACGTTTAGGGGTATTAATCCATTGGTTGTTATAACCAGGGAAGTCCAGGAGCAGCAGTAGTTCAGTTCAATGTGATAGATGCTCGCTATGGTTGCCTTCCAGCACAAGTTGAAGGAGTTTTGGGAAGATGGATCTTGCTCGTGCCAAAGGCTGACAATTCTAGGCATGATATCGGCATTCTCTCATCTGCTCAGTGGGAATGGCCTTTTACAGCCAGAGGATAACCTTGAGTTTCCTACTTCTCCGGATTCAATAATGCCGGAAGTTCATGGTTCTGAGACACCCAAAGCAAATAAGCTAGTAGCATTATACAGTTGGGTAAAATGCTTGCAGTTAGAACTGATCCGTCAGAACTCGCCATTTTGCTGGCGGGTATCTGTTTACACTGGGCTGTTGGGACATGAAGTCCAGAAATGTTCCGCGTCCTCACAAGCTTATTCCCCTGCGCCGATATCTTCCCTTGTGAGATTGGTGCAGGCGCCTCACATGGAGAGACTCCTCGCTGATTGTGTACTTGGTAGTGCGGGAAAACCCTCTACCTTGGCGCAGGTACAGTATTCGTTGGGGAGACTCCTGACCCCTGCAGTCGCTTAACTGAAAATCAGTACTGATCTTAAACAGTGTAATTGTAAACGGGAGTCTTTCTTTCCCTGAGCCTGGGCAACGGTAAACAGGGAGCAATGACGTCGTTCTGCTTTGGGTTAAGTCTGGACAAGACTGAAATGATAGGAAGTAAGTTAAATACCACCACAATCAAACACTGTTTGGTTGGAAAGTGCATGATTGCCGAACCCGTTCTACAGCCGCCACTCAGTGCGCACAGGCTCCATGGCAAATTCCATGGCTGTAATAATGATAGCGTTGTTCAGTTGGTGTTTAGATAGGCATATCACTGTGCGGGAATGTAAGTTGGTGGATTTTGTGCAGGCAGAATGCATTATTATTAACAGCATCGTTTCCGGCGCAAATCTTGTAGGCTGATATGCTTGTTCCTGTGTTTTATGGTTGTAAGTTCCATACAGTGTGCCCGATGAAATCGACATGAATTGTAACATTGCGCTGGCAAATCGCACAGGATTGATTCCATGGGCTTGAAGGCAAAGGGATAGGTTGGAGTTCGGATTGTCTCAGTGACACGGTGTGTTGCCACTAATGAGGCGAACCCAACTGCAGGACACAGGCTCAGAGATTTAGTTAGGATGCAGACGTGAACGGCAAACAAGAGGGTGAGCAGGAAGGCAGGAGACGGACAGAGTTTATCTTGACTCGAAGCGTAGAGAGGGAAACGGCGGACAAAACTCGTCTTTGCACGGTGAGACCGAGTTATGCAGACAAACCTCGGTGCTGCAGTAAAACTTCGGAAGTCTTCCCTTGACGCGGAGAGGCTGGGTTTTATAGTTAAACCTCTGAACTGGACTAGAACTTAGAAAACTGATCTTGACACGAAGAGACTGAGATTCACAGGTTATTCTCGATACTGGAGCAAAACCGAAAACTTACAGTCCTAAGCGGTCTGGAAACATTAATTACCACACTGGCGAAACCAACGAGCTGGCAAGTAGTGGATGTAACGCCGAGGTTCTCGTGCTGCAGATCCTGCTGGAAACCAGGTGTGCCGTCATCAAAGACAATTTGGTGCAAATGGAAAATTAACGGTCGGAACCAGGGCACAATCAAAGGAAATTAGGATGAAATAATGAATACACGATCGGGACCGATATTGTACACCATCCTCAACTCTCAACTGGAGCCTTCCGGTGAGCCAGCAGCCTTATCCAGATTGTCGCGATGGAATTCATGGATGAGGGAAGGGTCCAAGATGAAGGAGCGATGAATCCAGGAGCGTTCCTCCGGGCCGTAGCAGTCCCAATCGACCAGGTATTGGAGACCCCTGCCTCCGCCGGGCATGTCCAGCATTCGTTGGACGGTGTACGCTGTGTAGTCGTTAATGATCTAGGCGGGTGAAGAGAGCTCGCAGAAGGGCACAAAGTGCTGAGAGGCACACGTTTCAATTGGGAGACGTGGAATATGGGATGAATGTACATCGATCTGGACAGTTTGAGTCTGACTACCGAGGGTTTGTTTACACTCTCGATTTCGAATGGTCCGAGATAACGAGGAGCTAGTTTCTTGAGTTCATTCTTAAGGGGGATGTATTTTGACGAGAGCCAAACCTTCTGACCTGGCCGATAATTGGGTGCAGGAATTCCATGGCGATTGGCAATCCTCTGCCTACGGTTGGCTGAGCAGAGCAGGGCCGAGCGTGCATCCTTCCAGATCTTGCGGCACCGACGGAGATGGGCCTGAACTGAAAGAACAGCAAAGTCTTCTTCATATGCGGGAAACAGAGGGGTTTGTTAACCGAGGGAGCAATCGAAGGGCGACATGATGGTGGCGGTGCTGACTAGGGAGTTGTGGACGTACTCTGCACGAGTGAGAAGGGTGCTCCAGGAAGAAGGGGTTGTTGGCGGTTATACAGAGCAGTGCAGCTTCGAAATCCTGGTTTGCTCGTTCTGCTTTACCGTTAGTCCGCGGATGGAAGCCGGAAGACAGAATTATTGAGACTCCCAGTAATTGACAAAAGGATCTCCTGACTTGAGAGATGAATTGGGCGCCCGGGTCAGAAATAACGTCAGAGGGAATTCCACGAAGGCGGAAGGCGTGTTGATCAAGGAGGTCGGCTGTTTCACGGACTGTTTCAAGCGCCGGTAGAAGTTGGCTTTCCACAGAAATCGCTGGAGTTGTTTCAGCGTCGTGAGTTTTGGCCACTCAGCGACCGCCCGGATCATTTCGGGATCCGCCCACACTTTCCCGCTCTCGATTATGTACCCCAGGAAACTAACACAAGGGACATTGAACTCGCACTTCTCTGCCTTAACGAATAGCTTGATCTCCGAAAGCCTCTGAAGAACCTGGCGGACATGGCGCGTGTGTTCCTGTAGATTACGTGAGAAGATTAAGATGTCGTCCAAATAATAATAAAGTCCCTAATAAAGTCATTTACCAGGGCTTGGAAGACAGCGGGGGCATTGGTGAGACCGAACACATTGCCAGATATTCGAAATGACCGGCTGTGTGTGTTAAAAGCTGCGGCCCATTCATCTCCCTCCGTTATCCTGACAGGCACTCAGCAAGTCCAACTTAGAGAAAATGGCGCCTCCGTGAACGGGTTCGAAAGCAGAGTTGATAAGGGGCAGTGGTTACTTATTCTTTATGGTGATGCTATTCAGGCTACGGTAGTCAATGTAGGGGCGCAGTGAGTCGTCTTACTTCCCCACAAAGAAGAACCTGCGCCTGCAGGTGCAGATAAGGGTCGGATAATGCCCGCCGCAACAGAGTCATTTAGGCAAGGCTCCATTGCTTCCTTATCTGGTCGGGACAGGTTGTACAGGTGAGTAGAGAGGTTCCGGAGAGAAGCTTAATTGAACAATCGTATGGGCGATGTGGAGGCAGGGAAAGAGCTCGTTATTTGCTAAACACTTCTCCCAGATCGTGATACTCGACTGGAACTTTGGTTAAGTCGTGGAGTTCAGAGGCGGGCGAGGTAGCGGTGACCTCCACTGGGGAAACAGCTGATTGTTGACAAGTGGTGCGACAGAATGAACTCCAGATGACTATCTTCCCGGTGGACCAGTCAATGTGGGGGTAATGACGATTTAGCCAGGGCTAACCAAGAGCTATGAGAGCTTGAGGTGAGGAAATTAAATTGAATCGTACCTGTTCACGATGGTTTCCGGAGAGAAGGACAGACATGGGTGGTGTGCAGTGTCTGACCCGGGCCGGTAATCTACCGTCCAGTGCCCGGATTTCCAGGGGGTACAGCGTCTCACGAGGAATTCCGGCCCAGAAAGCTAAGATTTTGTCCTAAAGGTTACCCTCAGCGCCGGAGTCCACTGGTGCTACTAAAGGCAGCTGCGGTTTGTTGTAATGCAAAGAGGTTTGATGCTGAATCCGGGTTACGGAAATGGAAGGGTATGTTGTCTGGCTCACCAGGGTTCCCCTCTCTACTGGTGAGTCTTCCCTTTTGGCAGAACGGGACAGGTAACACCGAAGTGGCCGGACAGTCCGCAATAGAGTCACTCTCCCACTGTCAATCTCTGTCGTCGTTCTGTGGGGGAAAGGCGGTTCCATCCCAGCTGCATGGTTTCCTCTCCCGTGGCTGTGCAAACGGCCGGGCTGGAAGCGACTCTAGGAGCAGGAGCAGGAGAGACGCTTGATCCGGCGGGAGGCGGTAATGTGTGCGGTGGAGTGGCCAAAGGTGCTGGACGACCAGTTCTTTCTCTATGGCGTTCTCGGAGACAATTGTCCAACCTGGTTGCTAGGGAGATCAAGGAATCCGAGCTGTCGGTGTCATCTATGGCCGCCAACTCGTCTTTCACCATGTCGCTGAGACAATCCGAAATACCCCTTGGAGTGCCTTATCGTTCCACCCCGAGTCGGCCGCTAACGTCCGGAACTCCAAGGGATTAACGGAGCGGGCGACGGAGTAGAGGGAGACAGAGTAGGAAGGTTTTTGCTCAGGAGGCTTCGGCCAGCTGAGGCTGAGGACGAGCTTGCTCCCATTCAGGTAAGGCCAGGTAAGCTCCTTTAATTGATCCAATTAGCTTAGGACTGGGTAATGGACGCAGCAGGTTGGGTAGTCGAGTACTCCATTTGCAGTATGTGGTAAGTCAGGGCAAGAACAATTGTCCCTGATGACTACACCTGCAAAAGGTGCATCCAGCTGCAGTTCCTGACAAACCGTGTTAGGGAACTACTGATGGAGCTGGTTGAACTTCGAAGCATTCGGGAGGCCGAGGCACAAACAGACAGGAGTTTCAGGGAGATAGTCACCCCTAGGAGTCAGGAGACAGGTGACTGTCAGGAGAGGGAAGGGGAATGGACAGAATGAAGAGAGCACACCTGTGGCCGTTACCGTCAATAATAAGTATACCATTTTGGATACTGTTGGTGGGGATGACCTACCAGGGACAAGCTGCAGTGCTTTTAGTCTCTGGAACAGAGAATAAACCCTCTGCTCAGAAGGAAAGGAGGGAAAAGAGGAGAGCAGCTGTGTTAGGGTATTCGATAGTTAGGGGGACAGATAAAATGTGGAAGAGATCGAGAATCCCGGATGGTCTTTTGCCTCCCTGGTGCCAGGGTCCGTGATAACTCGGATCGAGTTCTCAGTATTTTCAAGAGGGAGGGTGAGCAGCCGGTTCTCGTGGTCCATCTAGGGGCCAATGACGGAGGTAGGAAGAGAGAGGAGGTCCTGAAAGGTGAGTTTAAGGAGTCAGGCGCCAAGTTAAAGGACAGGACTTCCAGGATAGTAATCTCAGGATTACGACCAGTGCCACGTGCAGGTTCGTTGAGAAATAGTAACTGGCTATTCTGAAGACACGGTGCAGGAGCGAGGGCTTCAGATTTGTATATAACTGGGCAGTTTTCCAGGGAAGGTGGGACCTGTTCCGGCGGGACGATTTACATCTCAACTGGAGGGGAAAAATATTTTTGCAGGTAGGTTTGCTTGAGAAGCTCTTGTGAATTTAAATTGGATGCAATGGCGGAGGGGAACCAGAGTGTAGGAGCACATGTATGGGAGAAAGAAGAAAAATAAAATAGTGAAGTTGTTTGCACCGTTAGTGATAAACAGAGGGTTACAGGTGGAGAATTTCTTAAATACATTTATTTTAATGCGTGGAGCATTGTAAGAAGGTTGAATGAGCTTAGAGCGTGGATTGATAACTAAACAAATATGATGTTATAGCTATTAGAGAAATGTGGTTGCAGGAGGGGTATAATTGGGTTATAGGGGTTATAGGGGTGTATTATAGTCCACGTAACGGGAAGCGAAAATTGGATTAGCAAGTTTGTAAGGAGATAGCAGATATTTATAGTAATCACAGGGTTGTGATTGTGTGAGATCGCAATTTTCCACACATAGACAGGGAAGCCCATTCTGTAAAAGGGCTGAATGGTTCGCAGTTCGTAAATTGTGTGCAGGATAATTTCTTTCGCAGCAATGCATAGAGGTACCGACTAGAGAAGGGACAGTGTTGGATCTCCTGTTAGGGAATGAGATAGGTCAGGTGACGGAAGTATGTGTTGGGGAGCACTTTGGATCCAATGATCACAATGCCATTAGTTTCAATATAATTATGGAGAAGGATAGGACTGGACCCAGGGTTGAGATTTTTGATTGGAGAAAGGATAACTTTGAGGAGATGCGAAAGGATTTAGAAGGAGTGGATTGGGACAATTTGTTTTATGGGAAGGATGTAATAGAGAAAAGCAGATCATTTAAAAGTGAAATTTATGAGGGTACAGAATCTTTATGTTCCTGTTAGGTTGAAAGGAGATGTTAAAAGTTTGAGAGAAGCATGGATTTCAAGGGATATTGGAAACTTGATTCGGAAAAAAGAGAGATATCTACAATAAATGCAGCATGAAGTAAATGAGGTGATCGAGGAATCTAAAGAATGTAAAAAGAATCTTAAGAAATAAATTAAGAAAGCTAAAAGAAGATACGAGGTTGCTTTGGCAGGTAAGGTGAAAATAAATCCAAAGCGTTTCTACAGTTATTTAAATTGCAAAAGATTAGTGACGGATAAAATTGGTCCCTTAGAGAAAGAGACTGGACAGCTATGTGTGGAACCAAAAGAGATGGGGGAAATTTTGAACAATTTCTTTTCTTCGGTATTCACTAAGGAGAAGCACATTGAATTGTGTAAGGTAAGGGAAACAAGTAGGGACGTTATGGAAACTATGATGATCGTCCAGTTTCCGCAGGGAACCCTGGCTGGCGATGGCTTGTTGAAGGGTATTTGTGTCCGCTGGGACTATAGTGGACAGATCATTCTGTTGCAACGAGCGAGGGAAACCCAAACGCCAAACACAGACACGGAGACTGTGCTAAGATGCAGACGCGGGCGTGAGCGTTGAATGATAAACAGGAGGGAGTGCAGGACAGTAGGAGACAGGCAGAGCTTATTTTGACACAAAGCGTAAAAAAGGGAAGCGGCAGACAATGCTTCTCTTAGCTCATAAGCGGCAGATAAACGTTAATTACCTCAGTGGCAAAACCATCGCTCTTGCAACTAGTCGGTGCAGAGCCGAGGTTCTAATGCTGCAGATTCTGATGAAAACAAGGTGTACCGCTATCAAAGGAAATTAGGGGTAAATGGGGAATTACCGGTCGTGACTATGACACCGGAGTTAACACAGGTGGAGCGTCGAGGGAAATCTGAAGAATATGGGAAATATTTGAACATACAGTTACGGAATCTGTTTGTAGATACTAATTACAAATATGTGTCGCGAAAACATCAACGGAAAAGAAATATTGGTAACATTGCAATTTTGGTCATCACGGAGTCGATTGAGCAGTTGCAGAATCTGTCTTGGTGGCCAGAAATGGAAAATGAACATATTATTGTCAGAATTGTTTTATCAATGCCCACTTCCATCCAAATATATCCATTGCAGAAGCAGTTTTATGACAGACCCACCCTGTGGAAGAACGATGGATGAACTTTCAGATCGATTTTAAGTGCACTTTATTTTCATGCCCTGGAGTACAGAAATATATCCTAGTGCTGGTGAGTACTTTCTCCCAGCTGATAAAGTCTTTTTGAACTGGGAAAGACATGCGAAGTTTACAACCAGGATATTGTGAGCAAAGGATTTTACCTGTTGCAGATTGCTGAAGGGTTTTTCATCAGATCAAGGTCCTCACTTCACTGGAAACTTTGTAAAACTGTTCTCCCGAACGGCCGAAGAGTAGGCGAGTTGTGAACGAGATTGATAAGATGACAGGGACATTGATACACTACACACCCTGTTTCTTTTGTTCCATCGAGAATAACACGCAGTAAGCTGCTCGAGCTCAACAGCTCAGGCGGATTTATGGAGGGGAGTAACCCACTAAACAGGTCGGGCCGAGAATTTCATCGGGACTGAAAAGGATCGGCGAAGAAGATGGGGACTGGGAAGTGGCTGAATAAAGAGTTTACAAGACAGAGGGCGATAGGTGACATCAGAGGGGTGGTAGTTCGGTGATGGGAGATAAATTAAAGATCTGGGTGTGATAACACGAAGCGATTAAGAGCAGAAGGGAGAATCAGTCGAGGAAGGAAAAAAAAATCAAGCATGAGAAATAGGACTGGAATGGTCGCCAGGCAGAGGAGATGGGCAGAAGAGAAAATCAGCATGGCTAATAAGTGGGAATGGACAAGTTTGAATGTGGACGGAGATATTATTATAATTTAGAAAAAATGTATTCATAATGCAATCACAGTTCAGGCGATCTAGATGGAATGTGACGTGATTTTCAACCAACTTGGGTGTGGTCTCCTTCCTTTCGTACAACTGGAACTAGGAAATTTCCTTTTTGTGGCGAATCCCTGTTCTCCGTCGAATCTCTCCGATGTACAGAAGGCCGCACAGGGAGCACCGGATACAGAAGGTGACCCCGATAGTTTCTCCGGTGCACTGTCACCTGACCTGCAAAGGTGGGTTGTGGCCCTGAATTGCGGAGAATGAGGAGATATGACACTTTCTTAACTTGCAGGAATAAAAAGTAAGAGGCAGGCCAGAGGGGTAAGAGGATTGGACAAGAGAGACATGTACAGAGCGACGCCTTTGGGACGAGCCGGATTATGGAGGGATGGGGGAAAATTTGCTTCATGTTTGACTTATTGTTATCATTTGTACCAAGTTACAGGGAAAGCCCTTCATTGTCATGGCATCCAGACATATCATCCATTCATTACTCAGATCGGACAACTCTCATTCAGCCTCACACTGAGACGCCACCACGAATCTGATCCTAAACAGCACTGTTTACTGAGACCTGACCCTGACATGTGAAGGTTAGACTCTATCATACCCTTTCATTTTACAGAAGTGGTTGACTGCTGACCCCACCAAGCCCTCAGCCCTGATTTGGATGTGTGACTGTGATCACAATACAATCAATGCAGCGACCTTGGACAGCTCGGAAACTATAATACACTGACTCCTATGTGTGAAACCTAACCTAGAGCTTCCTGAGATCTGAGCCCGGTGGGTGATGCCTGACCGAAACACACTCCCAGAGATAACCGGGAGCTTATACCACCAACCCAAATTCACTCCGATTTGTGACATTGTGCGTGACCCCTGACACAGCCACAATCTGAGAGCAAACTCGGACACGTGACACTGACGCTACCGCAGCCTGTTATCTAACCCCATTGTATGACCCCGGACGCCAGAACACGCTGTATTCGGATCTCTGGCCACACCATTTAATGATATTTGACATGATGTCTGCGAACACTAACTACACTACTCGCTGCTATCTGATTGCATATGTGTAACCACTGACCGAGATCACACTGAGAATAGATGCACACATGTACCTATCGCCTGAACCTATCACCATGTCATACGACTCCAAGTGAAGATAATACCCCACTACACACTGAGAGCTGACCCAATACGCGTGATCCCAGACCCCACCATAGCTTGAAGGCTGTGAATGTTAATTTGCCTCCAAAGCCACTTTTCCCTGAGAACCGATCCCCATGACGGACGCCTTTGTTGAACACTGACATGAAATCCCTTAGTTCTTGCTCCCGTGTTTGACAAGTGACCGAAACATATCTTGTAATCCTGTAAGCGTGTGACAGCGTCTGACGCTGTTGTGTTATACCAGCGCACCCTGATTTTTGAAGCTAACACATGCTTCAAGCCTTCTCTCCGATAATATATTTCAAAAGTAGAGGCGTGTTTACCGGGAGATGGCAGTATAATTATGTAGAAAGTGTCCTTTAATATAAATAAGTTACTCAAAACAACTGACCCTCCAACCTGCTGAGATCAAAGCCGGTGTGCTTGATCTCTGACTCCAATTCATTCTGAATTTTATCCCATATTTGTGGCTACTGACACATACACTCTGAATTCTGACATGGTGCATGACGCCGACTAACAGCATCTCATATAAATAAAGTGCGTGATGACTTCCCCCGCCATCCGATGAAAAATGAATGGACTGCCATGCCCTGAGAATAGTCCGTCGTCTACCGGCTCGATTACGTATTTCAGTCTGCATTCAAACCCGATTGTTTTTACTTCGATTAATTACAAGCTACCATCCATCTCCCATGATCATCGACGGCTTTACTCCTGGGAGCAATGTACACCAGAGTGGCAGTTACAATAGAAAACAAGCGGAACGCTAATTTGACAGCTGAGCCGGAAAATCGATTAGTGTTCATGTGTGCGTGTCTGTGTTTGTGTGAGCCTCTTAGTTAGCATCTGTGTGTGTGTGTGTGTGTGTGTGTGTGTGTGTGTGTGTGTGTGTGTGTGTGTGTGCATGTGTGCATGTGTGCGTGTGTGTGTGTGTGTGTGTGTGTGTGTGTGTGCGTTCATGTGTGTTAGTCCACTCTTTCTATCTGCCTGAGTCTGACTGTGCCTGTGCATCTGTGAACGTGTGTGTATCAGGGACAGGTAGAAGTAGAAAAACTGAAGGGCAGAGAGGACATGAGATGCAAGATTAGAAGCCGCGTTAAAATCCAGTATAGACAAAATAGAAATCGAAACCCTGCATTTTAATGTATGACTTATAACGCTACTTTTTTTTTCTTTATAAAATGAAAGAAGTATGACAACAACTTTTTTCTTAGAAAGGAAATAATACAGAGACATCGAGAAAATTTACCAATTCACTCTGGATACAAAACTAAACGGTTGTAATTAACCGAATTGACTCAAAACCCTATCGTCAGCACAGACATTCATTGGAACGCTGACTGGACGGGGGCCACACGGTAGACCAATGATTACCTGGCGCAGTACTGTAGGGGTAGAATTGAGAGCTCTGAAACACACCTAGGGCCTAGTAGAGAAGATAGCTAAGTACAGAGAGAGATGGAAGACATTCATTGCCGCTCTAAGCGTCAGAAGCGGACAGGAACAAAGTCGTTGGGACGGGAAGGACATAGAGGGAGACATATTCATTTCAGAATCTGCTACTCTATGTCCCTCACCTCTCACCGCTTTTTGAAAGTCACAATTAGAGTAACAGGATAAATAAATACACTCTTCAGCTGCTCCCGGAACTTCCTCTGGGTTACTGCGTAGATGGCCGTGTTCGTGCAGCAACTCAAGTGCTGCAGGATGAAGCCCATCTTCTGCACAAAATTAGGGAGAACGATCGATCGAAACCCCAGCCACCACAATCGATTCCAGATGGAGTGGATCATGAACACCGCCCACAACACGATGAAATTTCCAGAGACGGCGAAGAGTAAAATGATTGATTTTCTTCGACTTTCCATCTCAGCGTCTCTGGGCTTCTCCCCGCTGCTCTGACCCCGAAGTCTGTTGCGAGCTCTGCTGGCTGTTAAAATCTGTTTTACGGTTAAAGTGTTGAAGAGGAGAATGAGAAAAAAAGGAGCGACCGGGTTGAGGAAATAATGAGTGAATTCAATCGTTGCCCAAAGAGTTGAGCCAACAACACCACCTCTTCCCCAACAAATCCAGGGATCACTAAGAAGGTTATATTCACCCGTCAGCATAAAATACCAAAACAAATCCTTCAGGCAGTTGAGGACGGTCACTGTTCCCAGAACCACAGCCACCGTTCTCTCAGTACAATATGTGGATTTCAACTTCTGACAACAGATGGCGACAAACCGGTCGAAGGTGAACGAGACTGTGAACCAGACAGAGCAGTCTGTCGCTGCATAAAGGATAACGGCGTGAAAATTACAGACCGGAACTGGCCAGGGGAAGTGAAATTGCCGCCAGTACACCATCGTGATGTGCCTCAGTATCAGGTCAAAGATGACGACAATTAAATCCACCGCGGCCATGGCCACCAAATAGAGAGTGACACATTTGGAGAGACCGCATTTTCCACGTGACAGGATCAGAATGGTCAGCAAATTGCCTGAAAGAATGGAAATAGACATCGATATGTGAAAACAAGTTTAGCTTGTTAACACAATATTGTTAATTCATGTTTTCATAAATTCATAAATACCTGAGTTCAGGTCTTATTTTCAAACTAGTAAACTCCTCCTAAAAACTTTGCCCATCTTTACAGGCCACTGACGTTCGAATAGAACAGCGAGCCAGATCTTCAATTCGATCTTTGACATTTCCGCTATTTTCGTGCATGAGGTCTTTGTTCTCATTGTACAGGGGTGTGAGAATACACCGTGCACCTTCATCTTCCCCCTAAGGGCCCCGTGACAAATGGACAACATCTCGGTTTTGTTTTGTTCTGCATGTGGCAGCGAACAGGGAGGGTAAAGAAAACAACACGGTGAAAATAGAAATAGACACATAGCAAGAAAGGAGCAAAGGGAGAGAAAATCATGGCAAATGAAAGGCGATTTGAAGGGGATAAGTTGTCACTTTCTCCTCGGAGAATGCGGCAAGCCGGCAGAAAGCAAGAACTTGCAGATTTTTTTTTTTCACAAAGGTACAAAGCGACAGGAGTAACAATAGAAACAGTCAGATAGGGTTTGATGAATAATGATATGAAATACAAAAAAAACTGAAAACAACAATGACCCTGCAGGATTAGACGTCCTGTCTCCTATATAATTGCAGAGATTACTGCAGACGTTCTCTCGGGGATAGAATTTACTTGCATGAATACTTACAGTAACAGCTGTCGAATTAAAGACAAGAGCGATTTTTTTTTTTTTAATTGGACGATCTTCCGAATAGAAAGACTTATTAAAACTTAACATACGGGGGGAAAAAAACGAGACGGTGTGGTGACCAAAATGGTAATTAATAGAAAGGAAGTAAGTTGGCCAACTGAACGAAGTGTGTTCTGTTAATCGCTGCCTGTCGAGGGCTCCATTGTGTTTAAGAAGTACAATCCAATAAATCCTGCGGCTGCATTTACAGAGAGCTGATTGAAAGCAAATTATCAGAACTAAGCTGGACAGGCTACACGTATGATTCGAGGAGTTGGCACCCAATCAATATCCCTGCTTCAGCAGGCACTTCCTGGAATATCATCTCATGAAAATGTATTCTGATGGGAAAACGGGAGGAAACCCGAAGTTGCAAATTGGATACTTTATTGCGAATGCACAGCTCTCGGAGGGCGGAGATACGGAATCGAGAACATAAGCCAGAATGGAAGTAGGAGAGAAAAATATGTCATTTTATGAAAGAGTATTGGGATAAATAACGGGAACATTTAGAAAAATATCAGAAAACTTGTAATTGTTAATGTGCAACGTGTTTGATTTTGAGAAGTAGGTCTGGATCGGTTAGTCCTTCGGATCATTAAGACGTCAACAAAAGCAAGAGGTTAAATCGGAATTTCAATACAGAGTGGACTTAATTAATTTACTAGCATTAACTAAATAAGGCGATCATTTAACTGGCCGCAGAGCTTTGTAGTATGCAAAGAAGCTTCCAAGTGTTTATTTCTTTGTAAAACCTAGCCCAGTTAGTTAGTTCTCATTCTATTACAAAAACAAAACAAAAAACCTGAGCTCTTTCAGACAGGGTTATTTGAACCGAAATATATCGTCGGGAGTATAAATAAAGACATAATAATGACATATTTGTAATTATACATAAGTGCAGACGGAAAGGCACAATGGCAGGGAGAGTGGAGTAAAATTGAACTGTGTGTAAAGCTCAACATGACTTGCATCAAGAATAGTTGAATAAAAACAAAACTTACCAGGAACCGCAATAATAACAAGTAAAGCGAAGTAGATTGGCTGGATACCCTTAAGAAGCAAAACAATCCGATCTTCGAGTGGTAAACTGCCATAATGTTCCGTAAGCTCGGTAAATGCCCAGAACACATCTTTTCCCATCCATTGAACATTAAAATCGACTTTTCTCAGTTCTCTCTCCGTTTCTGTATCATTCATCAGCTTCAGATCCGCTGACAGAATGGTGGAATTGATTACCGTCAGGCTGTGATTTCTGCTCTCCATCCTCTGCAGATTTTAGTGTCTGTCAGAGGCGGAGCAGCTGCTTTTATTAACGTCAATGAATCGCTGATGAAGAACTCATTTGTTTCAGACACTCCAAGGACTCAAATTAGCCCCAGGGAGACTGTGCTTAATTTTATCCAAATAACAATGTTAGCGGGAGGGGCAGATTCAATTAACCATTTTAATTCCACGCTGCACACTGCAGTACACAGAATATATGTCCGCATCAGATTATAATCTGAATTAGTTTTAATATCACTGATATACACCGTGACTTTCTTTTTGACTTTGTGACAGCAGTACAGCTTAATACATTATAATAGAGAAACTGAATTAATAAAGTAACCATAAATAAACTATATATAAAGTAAATATATAGTTATACATTTAAATAAAGTATAAAATGTCATCTGGTAGCTTTCGTTGTTTTCAATGTCCATTCAGATATTAAATAGTGAAGAGGACAAAGCTGTTCCTGTATTTCTAAGTGTTTGCCTTCGGGCTCCGCTAAGTGTATCCAGGTGGTAGAAATGTGAACAGGGCATGTCCTGGGTGATGTGGGTGTTTAACGAGAGACGCCGGCTTTCTGAGGCATCGTTCTCGAAGTTGTCCTCTATTCTGTAGAGGCTATGGAGCTGTGCAGCGTACAACTCTCCGCATCTTATCTCAGTTCTGTGTAGTGATACTCTTCTCCCCAACCCCAACACCCCGCCCCCGCATTCCATACGACAATACAGCCGGTTAGAATGTTCTCCCCGGTGTATCTGCAGAAACGTGCGAGTGTATGCCATACCAAATCTCCCGAAACACCTCATGAAATATAACTGCTGTTCTGCCGTCTTTACAGCGTCATCCCTATGTTGGGCCCAGGATAGAAACTCGGAGAAATTGACAGCCTGGGGCTTGAAATTGCTCACTGGCTCTTCTTCTGTTCCGTCTATGAGGGCTGGGGTGTCTAATCGAGATCCATGAAGAGTTAGCGGTTCAAAATGACGTTTAGTCAATCTGTCTAGAATGTGTCTCTTTTTGCGATTCAGAACTGAAATTAAAAATCGGATTAGATGTAAATAATGTCAGTGCGAAGCCAGTGACTGTTTGAATTATTATTGTTTTTTACGTAGTTGGCGGCCAAAACGTAAGAATCCTTACAGGGCTCATCTTCTAAGTCTTTCGGGGCTCATTTATTTTTGCATCCAGGACCCGTTAGCAGGGTGAGAACACTGTCAGCCTGAGTCTTCATTGGAGTGCGAACAAACTACATAATCAAATGCTGGTCCTTTCTCAATGTTTCCCACACTTTCTGCAGAGTTGCAGCTCTTCCACAGGTGTTGCGGATCTGACAGGCGTGCCGGACTATTCGCTAAGCCTTTCTGCGCTGAAAACGTCGCAGCATGGCCATTCTCTATAGGAAGGCAAACGAATTCTTCAAAGAAATTAATTTGATAGTATTTGATTCCAATGACTATGGAGGGACGAATCCTCTCATGCGCATTGATTCTGGCTTCTGTGGTAAAAATGCTATGTCCTCCTTTGGCACATTTTCTCTGAGGTCCAAACGACGAAGCCAGATGTCTGAATTTACTCTCCGTGCAATTCCGGTCTGGAAAAGCTGGATGGTCAGACCTCGTGAAGTTTGTGACCTTTGTTTGTCGATAGGACGCTGCCCCATGGATTGGAGGCAAATGTACTGTTTCAAATACTTTGCAGACAGTATGAAATCCTTCTTTCTATTTGGTAGTTATACATACAAAAACACACTTTGGATCATTTTGTTCATAATGAATGAGATGTCTATTGGAGTTGCTCTCCTTTTCCTTCAGTTCACCAATAACTTTGTAAACCCTTTTAATTCCTGTACTTACCCGAATGTCCATTAAACTTCGGAAATGGGCAGATTGCGATCTGATCTTTCCGATTCGTGGTCGCTGCTATACTCCGCCAAACTGAGAAACAACTTCAATCGCTTCACGCCAGTGAGTAGAGGTGCATTTATCACAGCATCCACACCCTGTTTATCAATCTCTCGACTCCCCAGGTTATGAGCACTCCCAGGTAACCAACCTGCTGCTGCATTACTTGAGTATTTTCATGGTTACTCTTCAATCCCATCTCCTGTAAGAGTTATTGTAGTTTCTCAAGTATTTCATAATGCTCCTCTCGGGTCTTTGTACGAGGAGATCATCTACATATTGAAGTAAACACTGGGGAGACGAAAGAGCATTCAGTCCATTTGCAAACCATTCGTGGAAAATGGTCGGGGAACTGTGAAATCATTACAGCAGACCGTTCCATGTATGGTGTTGTCCTTACCAAGTGAAAACAAATGTATGTTAACACTCACTTTTCAATGCAACAAAACTAAATCATTACTTACATCCAGTAAAGTAAACCGCTTTGCTAAAATACACTGTCTAATCCTTGTCTCTGGACTCTTGTCTACAGTAGATGTTGTAAAAGAATAACTCGATTCTATTCTCAGTCATCTCCGGTGACTCTACAACTTCCATTGAACTGACCATATGGGCGAATCATTAGTGGATGCAATTTCTTCCAAAATTCCTGTGGTTACAAACCCTAAATAATTTTGTATATACGTGCTTCTGCTTGCTTCGGAGATCCGTATTGTTTCCGAAGTTTTAGATTAGAGACTTAGTATCCATCCACATCACTCCAACAGCACATGTCCTGTCTTCATATTGTCGTACTGGAATATCAAAAGGGATCTGCTCTCTATCCCAACTGACGTTCTTGATCAGTCCGCAAATCGATGAGCACAACTGAGTGGAGCAATCTGTTTTGTCCCAACCGTAATTTCAATGGTGCAATCAAATTCTCTCGTCGTGAGTACCTAGTGCATCAAGTTAAAATAATATCTATTTTTATTGTAACTTGGTGCATTAAATGTGGCTGTATGTAGGCTTTCTCCCCAAAGCAGTCTATAGTTGCTTAGGATTTATTTTCTACTTCTACAAATGTTTGGGTTTGCAGATAGCAGCATCCGACCTTGCGGTTCACAATAATGTAACCCGGACCTAACTCCATTACTGAGCCACCATGTAAATCTGGGTGTAGCCTGGACAGAACACAAGAACCGCTATTACGTTCAGAATGCAAAGGGCTCAACTCTTGTCAAGCCAAACAAGCTCCGCAGTAAACATTTTGCATCTTTCCTTTGCCCTTTCTCACTGTAGATAGCACGATTGTTGTGTCTTTAAAGAAGTCCCATGGGACAATGCTGTCGATCGTCCTCCACGACCATCCATGCAGTCAATTCCAGACCCTCACCGCTGAAAGTTTTCCCTCGTTGTCCTTCGTGTTTCGTTAAACATTCAATTCCTCTGGAGTGGTGCTCCCTCGATAGTACGTGCGGTTTCTTTTGTATCCCTTAATGATTTATGTACAGCCAACAAACCCTCACACAACTGTCCGTATGACCACAATTCTTAACTTAACTTCAGTAAATGTCTTCTTTAATCGAGAAGGGCAACATGAAAAGTATAGGATACATTAAAATGTGTAACTAGAGTAAGTTAAAAGAAAGTAAATTCAAACAATTCCCTTATCTATTGGCGGCATTCAACACTGGTTGGGATAATGCAAATTCCACAAATTAATCACCATATGGGACAATCAGGTTAAGATACGACAACGTCAGTGTGGTTGCCTGTCAAACCTGTTGTAATACTTGGCAACCAGAGACCAAAACCTAATGTGTTCGGCAACGATCATTCATTGTTCATGCGGCTCGTATTAACCCTTCACAATCGTTTTGGCATGATATACTGACGCCACACTTGATCACTTCTGGAAACGTTTCATATCCAGTGAATAACACAAAGTACTGGCTCTGAGTCGGTTTGAAGAAACGGCATATTCTAGTTATAATGTCCTGGTTAAGATTTTTATTACGTTGTTAACAATGATTCAATCAATTGCAAAGTCAAGACGAAATGACTACTTTTTTCGGGGGCGGGGGAATAATGTATTGCCCTGGTGTTTTAGAGAAATATGAGAGGAGAAATTTTAATGTCGGACATCGTTGAGCTTCGAGGTCTTTTATTTTTTGGTGTGGCGGGAACCGCAGGGAGGAGATCGGCAGAGATGGCCGTCGGATTCCATCCGACTGGAAGGTGCGATTGCAAGCGGTAGTTCGCAAGTCGAAGGAGTTCAAGATGGGAAGTTCCACCTGTGAATAGGGATGAGAGGTCGGCGCCGTGAGTATCGGACACATTCAGGATTTGGAAGATAGAAGCTCCAGCAATATGCACATTTAAACTGGCTTAATTACAAAGGCGCCTTTTCTTTTTTTTATTATTTCATGTTCTTATCTTCATAGTAACTGTTTGATGAAGCTGAAATTAGTAAATGCAGTTTATTTATAAATGAATGGATGTACCATCTGCTACTCGAGCGGGTGGGGGTCGTCAGCCTCGGACGGCTGCCCGCCGTAGACAAGCAAAACTGTTTTTCAGTCTCCGCTGAGTTGCGGCCATTGCCACCAGGGGGAAAGGCTTCGGGAGTAAACCTCGAGGATGAAATCTGCAGCCGGGATCCCAAAGGCAGTTTGATTTTGTTTAAAATTCACTCTGGTAACCTCTGCGACGATAGTCGTGTCAGGCTGCATCGGCGCTTCTCTTCCTTTAGACTACACCAGAGACGTGGGCAAACAGCCTTTTCCTCAAAACTCCCGCCCAGTCTTGCACCATGGAGAGGACATAGTCCACCAGACGAGCAAACACGTGATCCCCTGGGATCGACGGTTGCCTGCTACTGTGATCTGTTATTTCATGCTTACGGATAATTGTGTATAGGCAGCATTTACACAGCATTCTCTCAATCGGGATTCCATCAACTACCCACCGTTCCATTCTATCAACCCAGCGTTGTGCTTGGGTGAGAGTCACATCATACCGACCCTAGCCGTGTATTGCTTGATAAAGGTGGCTTTCTCACCGCTGAGTCATTTGACTGTAAGCAGAACCGGCTATCGATACAAGTTTCTATCCAATATAGTACAGGTTTTCGTACTATATGTCGATTCATGAAGTCAAAAAATCTGAGACAGACAGCACGGGAAAGCGCAAATGGTCAATACCGAACAGGATTGTCAGCTTGCATCGTCTCATTTAGCTGGGCTTGGCCAATGTCCTCTACAGTGTTTTGGTATCCGCAGATCCCTTTAGTCGATGTAAACTTCCTATGCTCTCTAAATGCTGTTGATCGAAGTGACTGATCTAAGTTCTTGGCAGGTCATTTCAGACAACGGCAGAAAAGGTTAACTCTTCAGTTCCCCTGACATCCTTTCCCTCTCGTCATTAATATATGCCCTATACACCTAAATTCGCCATCCCTGGGGAAACGATTCAGCACGTTATCTCTCGACATAATATAAGACGCCTCTCCGACCTTTCCAGTGCAAGAAGATTCAGCCTGAGCAATACGTCACTCGAGTCCCGACTTCATCTTCGATGATCTTCACTGCATATGTTCCAGGTTGTTGGCACCTTCCCTGTTCAAAGGCAACTAAACCCGAACGCAATATTGCAAACAGGGCAAAGTCTGAAGATGCTGGAAATCAGACAGTGCCGGTGGCACTCAACAGGAAATATTACCAATGCGGTCTCAGCAGCGTCTTCTAGGTCTGCATCGTAAAATCGCAATACCTAAGCTTCATGTCCTGACTGAAGTAGGAGTATCACTGTTCCAGACCAAGGTAGATTCAAACCCAGTGCTGCCGACCGCCCCGCAACAAGTTATTTTCAAATCTGCTGTAAATGTTGGTAACCAGCGATGGCCAACAACACCGGAAATGCCGCAGTGCCTGCGATGGTTAACTCGTCACTGGGAATACCAGTGGATTCGATCTGATCTTTCCAATTCCCCTGAAAAGACATCGATTCAGATAAAAGCACAGCACACTAAAACGTTCGGAGCTCAAATAAACAGTGAAAAGTCACTTAACCAACTAACTCTGTCAGCAGTGGAAAAACAAATGGATCAGTGAAAGGAACACTTTTGCGGAATGACTGCTGCTGTTTTTCACACAACTGCTTCCGAAAGGCGGTTGGATGGGCAGGGCAGCTATTTATTTTGGATGTCGTCAGGAAACATGGCCGGGGATCATAAATCACTAGTAGACGCTTTCTGCAGTTGCTTTGGCCCTGTGAGTGTCCACTCTAACGGTATGTGCTTCACAGGTGACTAGCAATGTGTGGTTACACATGAAGGCCAGAAATACATATTTCACAACAAAACCGTTTTAAAGATGTCTGTAACGGTACCTGTGTGTTAAAAATCTTTTAATGTTTGCTTCATTGGGTGAGAAGATTGACTCAGGGCTAAGCTCTGAGTCAATGATGCATATACCTCCCAGATATATGCATCTGGGTGTCTTGACTTACAAGATGCATATACCTCCAGATCTCATTTAACTTATAATCAGTTGAAAAGGAATTAATAAGTGATGTAGAACGAGAAGTGATATGCATCTTGTCTTGTTCTACAAGACAAGTGGTGTATATGTAGAACAAGATACCACTTGTTTTTTGCATCAAGACAAGCGGTGTCTTGTCCTGGTATATGACTGGTATATGCATCTTGTCTTGTCCATACATTTTCATTCACAGCAGATAGCAATCACCGTTATTATCCGTGTTCCAATGTCATAATCTTATGACAAAATTTGTCCGGCCTTTGCTTGACTGACAAAATCGTCACACAGAAATAGTTTAGGATTTATCGATATCTATATCTCACTTTTTAGAGTATTATCATCTGTCCGCATCACCGCTGAGAAAAAAAAAAGATTCTTTCTTCATGTTGTTATCTAACATCGTCCCTGTAGCAAGAAAACTTAAGTAGTTCTTTATACCTGAACGATTGGCATCCAGTCACACTCACCTCAATCATAAACAAATGCTTTGAGAGGCCGGTGAAGGCCTATATCTTCAGCATGTTACCGCGCTTGCTGGACAAGCCACAATTTGTCATGGCCCAGTCCGTGAGTCCGCATTCCGGTTCACGGTCCGGTCCATTTTCTTATTCCAGGTATTCCGGGTTTCCTCAAATTCTGTTGAGGCAGCTGTTTCCTATTTCGGCTGGCCTCATAAATAGCTTCAGGACTCAGCCTCTGGCTGCTAGATTGTTCCTGTCCTAACCCTCTGTTTGTATCCTTCCCTTCACCTTCCTGCCGGGAGCCCTGCCTGGCCTCGCCTCTGCCTGGAGGCCTGCCTCGCCTTGTCTGTGTCTGGAGCCTCGCCGTGTTTGGGATTGTCTGTCCATGTCCACACCTTCGCTATGTAGATCTGGCCGTTTTGCCGCTGTCTAGCGTGGGGAACTGTCTCGTCGTGTTTGGGATTCTGTGTAATGAGTCCCGGCCCTATGTCCTGTACCCAAGGAGGGGTCCCGGCTTGCTGTTCCATGTCACTGTCATGTAGGCTCTGTAGGCTCATGTAGGTTCCATGTAGGCTCTGTGTCCTTGTCATGTCCATGTGCTCCGCCCAGCACAGGAGTACCTTGTTCAGCCCGGTGCTGGAATTCCTTCGTCCTGTCCTGGGGTTCCCTTGTCCAGAAGTCTCACGTCCATTCCTGTTGTCTCTCCCTCGACTCAGGCTCTGAGTTCTCGTCATGTCCATGTGCCTCACCAAGCACAGGAGTACCTTGCCCAGCCCGGTACTGGGATTCCCTGTGCTGGGGTTCCCTTGTCCAGGAGTTTCACTTCCAGTCCTGTTGTCTCTCATCGTCCTGTAGCCACGTCTTGTCCAGCACAGGAGTACCTTACCCAGCCCTGTACTGGGATTCCCTGTGCTGGGGTTCCCTTGTCCAGGAGTTTCACTTCCAGTCCTGTTGTCTCTCATCGTCCTGTAGCCACGTCTTGTCCAGCACAGGAGTACCTTACCCAGCCAGGTGCTGGGATTCCCTCGTCCTGTGCTGAGATTCCCTTGTCCCGTCCAGGAGTCTCTCGTCCTCGTCCTGTAACCTTGTTATGTCCTCTACTGGTTCTGGACTTCGAGCCCGAGTCAAGACCCAGATTCTGGATCCTTGTCCATTCTCTGGCTGGGAGTCCAAGATCAGGCTCCTGGTTCCCAGGTCCATGGCCTGATTCCCTATTCTAGTCAGGTCCTAGCCCAGGTCGGAAGTCCATGTCTCGTCCCGGGCCGGTTTCATGTCCTGTGTCCTTTCTTCCCCACTTTCCTTGCTTCCTTCTCACGCCTAGTCCTGTTCTTGGTACTTCAGTGTCTGTGTCTTGCATCTGGGTCCACTCCAACCGCTCCCTGTATGACACAATTAGCCTACTGATCAACAGACTTTGCAAACCCGTAGCACGGCACTCACCTGAGAAGAGGGCTGCATACGATAGAATGCTGCTATTGGGCTACATGTCTGCATACAACATTATCATTCCGCCCAGTCTCAACGAGATGTTCAGAAACCTCGGCTTGCACCCCCTGCCTTGCCCAGCTGTATCGTGGACGTCTTGTCGGTTCGTCGGCAGTTGGAAAGGATGAGTTCACTCACCGCTGCCCCTCTAACCCTCATCACAGGAGACCCCTTGGTCCTGAGTCCCCGCCTCTCTCCCGATAGACCGACGACCGTGCTGCTAGGCGCTGCTCCTGCCAGCTGATCTTATTTGCAGATGATACGACATTGATTGGCCTTCAGAGGAGGTTAACACTTTGACACAGTGGTGCCAAGAAAACAGCATCATCTTCAGTGTTGAAAGGAAAAACCGAAGGAGCTGATCGTAGATTATGCCAGAAACAGGTACAGTCTAGCCCCTATTGACATCAATGGAACTGTAGTTGAGAAGATGATTAATTTCAAGTTCCTCGGTTTACACATCACCGAGGATCTCACTTAGACAGTTCATCCCGGCTCTGTGGTGAAACGAATGGAGAACAGCTCATCTTTCACCTCAGATGGCCGAAGAGGATTGGCATGAGTCCCTCAATCCTCAGGACTTTCTACAGGGGCAGTATCGACAGCATGCTGACTGGCTGTGTCACCGCCTGGTAAGTGAACTGTACTAACTTCAGTCGCAGAGCACTGCACAGAGCGGTGCCGACTGCCCAGCGCATCACTGGATGTGAACCTTCCTCTCTGCGGGACAACAGCAAATGCGCAAAAAGGGCACGGAGGATCATCAGAGACTTCTGCCACGCCAACCATAATCTCTTTCAGATGTTTTCGTCTGTTGTTACAGCAGCATGAAGATCAGGATCAACAGGCTCCGGGATAGCTTCTTTCATCAGGCCATCAGATTTATCAATACACATTGATCTGATTGTATATCTGACTGTACATTACATATATGCAAAATAATTACCCACACAATCTTAGTGTTTGAGCAATATCTTACCACATAGATGATAAATAACAACGGACCTGACACCAATCCCTGCAGCAGACTAGTCACAATCAAAGAATCAAAAACTTCCGGCTTCTAATGTTAAACCAGTTGGTTTATTTTGATGCGTTTGAAAGAAAATTGTAAGAAAACATGTGATTTTCATCTGTAGAATCAAAAATATGTGGTGACTCAGCAGAGTTGGATGGGGACATAAGCAGCTCTTTGGATTTTCAGTGCACAATTTCAGTGCGAATGTAACGTATTATATTTTATGGAGTTTAATTCTGTTTTCGTAACAATAGACCAGCAAGATGCTAGCCTTTTGTTGGTAGAATATCATATGGAGACTAAGATGCGTAGAGGAGCGAGATATGGCAACTGAAAGAGTGGTGTCGCAGCAACATCCTGGTAGTCAACGTCAGTGAGACGAAAGAGCTGAGTATGGTCTTCAGGAAGGGTAAGGCGGGGGAACATACACAAACCCTCATAGAGGGATCAGAAGTGGAAAGAGTGAGCAGTTTCTACTTACTGGGTGCCAATATCTTCCAGGATCTAACCTGGTCCCAACATCGATGCAGTTATAAAGCAGGCAAGACAGCAACTGTACTTCATTAGGAGTTTGAAGAGATTTGGCGTGTCAAAAACGTCTATATTGAGTATATTGGCGAATATTCTGACAGGCTGCATAACTGTCTGTTATGGGTAGGAGGGAACTACTTCAAGGGACCGAAAGAATCTACAGAGGGTTGAAAAATTTATTCAGCTCCATCTTGGGTACGAGACTACAAAGTACCCAGGACATCTTCAAGGGGCGGTGTCTCAGAAAGGCAGCGTCCATCATTAAGCACCCAAGGCATGCCGTTTTTCTCAATGTTTCTCATTCTCGTGTAGAAATCAGAATCAGAATCAGTTTTATTATCACCGGCATGTGACGAGAAATTTGTTACCTTAGCAGCAGCATTTCAATGCAATACATAATCCATCAGAGAGAGAAATATAAATAAAATCAATTACGTTGGATAGATTTTTAAAAGAATGTGCAGAAACAGAAATTCTGTATATTACAAAAGTGAGGTAGTGTCCAAAGCTTCAATGTCCACTTAAGAATCTGATGGCAGAGGGGTAGAACCTGTTCCTGAATCGCTGAGTGTGTGCCTTCAGGCTTCTCTATCTCCTACCTGACGGTATCAGTGAGAAAAAGGCATGCCCAGGGTGCTGGAGGTCGCTGCCTTTCTGAGAAACAGAAGCCTGAATGCACACACTCAGCGGTTCAGGAACAGTTTCTTCCCCTCTGCCATCCGATTCCTAAATGGGTATAGAAACCGTGAACACTACCTCACTTTTTGGTATATATTATTTCTGATTTCTGAAAGAATTTTAATCTATTCAAATGCGTATACACATATTTATTTATTTATTTATTGCTGCTATTATATTTTTCCTCTTCCTCTATATTATGTATTGCATTGAACTGCTGTTGCAAAGCTAACAAATTTCACGACAAATGCCGATGATAATAAAATTGATTCTGATTCTGAAAGAACACTGATCAGAAAATATTCCATTTCAGCAGCTGACGCCAGGTGTCTTGGAAATTAAACTGGCAATGTTCACATTATCTTTTGTTTTAACTTATAACATCCCTTGAGGAAACAAATTCCTTGCACAGACTCAGAGCGAGAAAAAAAAATAATGCAAGAGTTTGTGCAGCTGGCTAATGTGGCTGATGTGATAACCACGCTAATTGCCTCTGTGGAATTACTCACACTTGCATATAACTCTGCAAAAACCGATCACCGGTCCATAGGAGCAGTAGGACCATTCCGTACAACCGAACGCTGCTTCTGACGGAATATGGGATATCCAGCGATTTACTACATCTCGAGCATTTTCTATCCTACACTTGTAGCGGTTGGTGTCCCTGGTAAGATACTGGAGCTGATCACTATATGTATGGTGCCGGCGTCTTGCGCCTGTAAGACATCTCGGAGTTTTACTCAGCACAGATGCTACCCTCATCTGACAAGCGTTTCAAGAATGGAGGGTTCATGTATCTGATGGATTTATTTTCATTTTCCATATGTGAATAGATGTTTTTTCTTTCTTGTCAATTACGTTGGTGCCGATATTGACATAGTTTCATAGTTTCACCTGGCTCGGCTTTCTGAAGCGATACTGGTCTATGGGTTTCTAGGTCGGTGTCTCTATCAATACAGACACTTCGACCTTACAACAACAACATGACGGCTTCTTCAAATGACCGGCCAGTCTATTTCCGACACGCAGCTCTGTTCTTCCACAAGTCAGTAAAATATAATTTATGATTTAAATCTCTTTAATTTCACTACAAATAATTCCGTTAGCCGTTTCACCTCTAATAATAGGAATGATGTTGTTTATGCAGCGATCGACTGTTCACCAGTACGTGAATTGTGGAAATCAGTTGCCTGGCTCTGAACTGTCGGAAGGTCGCCAACACACTGTCACATCAGTCCGATATTGTCCACTAGACGAAGTGCGCCGACGGAGTCCGCACACACTGGATTTCCAAAAAAATAAACGGGTCCTGTATAGCATCAGAAGAATGGTAGGCATTCAGACAGATGCAGCTAACGATAATTCTTTTTTTCTCTCTCTCTCCAAATTTCTTCCAGTTAATTTAACGGCGATTGTGATCCTATCTCGGGGAAAATGCGGACTCTCCAAATGCATCACCCGTTACCTGGTTGGAATGGCAACAGCGGATCTGATGGTGGTTATCATTGTTGCTTTAGTGGAACAGACCAACTATATCTACATGTATTCCAGATCCCTGCTCATCACTCCTGTCTGCGCTCTGACACTTGTATTCAGGATTGTAACGCAGGACTGTTCTGTTTGGTTTACGGTCAGTTTTACCTTCGATCGTTTCATCGCAATATGTTGTCGAAAACTGCAGGAAAGATACTGCACTGAGAGAACAGCAACGGTGGTGATCGTGACCGTGGTTATAGTGAGCTGCGGGAAATGTATCCCGTATTACTTTGCCATTGAACCTTACGCCATTATTGAAAACATACCGTGGCGTTGCGCATTCACACATGAATACGCTACTTTACCTGTGTGGAAAGGATACGAATTACTGGATAGCATTTTAACACCGTTGCTACCAATCGGTTTAATTTTACTTTTCAATGGGTTAACAGTAAGACATATCATTGCGGCAAATAGAGTCCGCAGAGGGCTTCGGGGCAGCAGTAGTAATCTGAACGATACCGAGGTGGAAAAACGCAGAAAATCGATGATTTTGTTGTTCGCTATATCAGCTAATTTCATATTATTTTGGATACCCTTTGTAGTTCGTTCCCTGAAATGGCAACTGCAAAACTATTTTTATCATGACAAATATTTGAATTCCCCGGTATATATACTACAACAATTTGGGTACATGTTGAAATGGCTCAGTATGTGCACCAATACCTGTATCTATACAGTGACACAGAGGAAGTTCAGAGAAGAGCTGAAGAATGGACTGAAGTATGTGTTTACATTAAATGGTCATCTGTGTAGATAACGCCCATGTCCAATTGCAATTCAGTGGAGTTTTCGAATAAAAAAGTTCAAAAAGTAAGGAGGTTTGGCATATATGTCATACATTCGAACAATAATTTACCGATCATGATGAAATTGCAAAATTCAGGAAAATATTGCATACTTAATACAGTTAAGGGCAAACGTACAATGGACTGGCGTGATTGTTATATTGGTTGAATTATACTGCACGCTTTCACAGAGACTTGACAATAACAAGGACAGCAATGTCTTCTAGACTTTCCGGGGTTCAGATGTTTCCAAATGGACAGAGTCACGTGAAAGAGAGGGCCATTGGGGGATAAAAAAGGAACAGACATAGTATGATAGTACCGCAACTGCAGATAGGTAGGACAACATGATGAGATTGTCTATTGATAAACTCAGAAGCAGAAAGGGAGCAATCAGTAGTTTGGGAGTGTTCTGCACAGACCAGATGCCCCCCACTGTGAATTAAAAAATGGAAACAGCGAGGAACTGATCAGGAGAAAGATTGTGGGCAGGTGCCATATTAACACCGTTGTTGGCAGAAGCAACTTAAACATCCCTAATATTCATTGGCACTTTCTCAGGTTAAAAGGATTAGATGACGGAATTTCTCAGTTGCTTCCAGGAAGGAGTCTTGGCACAATAAGCGGTCAGGCAGACTGGAGATCAGTCCATCCTGGATCTAGTACCAGAACATAAAAAGGGTAAACTATTCGACATTTACTAAAACCTTACACTGGAATAGGAGCAGCCTCTATAGAATGTATTTAATTGGTGCTATTAGGTAGAATCTTGGGAGCCGAATTCGGAATGGTGTGCTCATTGACATGCGCAGCAGATGATTCTTAATGGCACACTTGGACTGGGGTTCTGTATCGGCATGTCTCACTGAGGTGAAGTAACCTGGAGTTGCAGATTTTAATACTGAAACATTAATGGGGAGGTTGCATTAATGGTGGTGGTGGATTTCGGGTTGCAGATACTGCGGATTTGGATTCATGGTGTGTCTCAAGCTTTTTTTTTCATTTAGAGATACAGTACTTTTATAATCTGCGCACGTTGAAATTTCATCAACAGTATCTTAATAGTGGAGGCAGTAAACTGTTTCAAATTCTGGGGCACTCTGATGTGCTTATGTGGGTATCAGCACGTTTGGGATACCCAGTGAATTCAGGTTTTATTTCGGGGTTCGCACAAAATGTGATGACTGCGCATTTGGTTGGGACGTCTCTCAAGTTTGTTCAATTATCTGTGAAATTTCAACAGTATTCTTGTTGTTTTCTGTCTGGGATACACTGTGCATATGGCGGCGCCGGCGGGTTTGCAGTGAACCTGGATTTGCGGATGGCACCTATTTGGAAAGTGCATTGAGTGTGAGCATGTTTGGGTTCTGCTTTGGGGATTGCGCCCTTTTCAGGCGATGTCAGTAAATATGGGGATGGACGATGACTTAGGGACAGATTTAGTGATGTGCCCACCAATATAGAGGCTCACACTGATTTGGGGAAGCTCATTGATTTAGGGGTGGTCTCGAATATGCGGCTGCGCACTGAATTGTGGATTGCACAGATTTAGGGGTATGCGTCAAACATGGAGGTGCGCAAGTAGTAGGTGGGTGCGCATGGACTCTCGCAGTGCTCTGGAAATGGGGGTACACACGATTTGTAGTGAAATCCAGATGCGGGTGAGTAGCCGGATCTGGAGTTGCAAACGGGTTTAGGGGATGTGCGGAAATTTCCATCTGTTGGCGTAGAATAAATGCATTTTCAATCTTGAATTTTTTTCTTGATATATTACTAATGTGGATATATTTATTTTCAGAACAATCTGAAAGGATTCTTGTACTGGGATTATCGTGCGCGTGTGGAAATGTCAGCGGGTTTGGTGCTGCTTATGGATTTGAGTGTGCGTGCGATTTGAGGATATGTGCAGATATAGTGGCGTTTCGGCGTATTTGGGTGCACATGGATTGGTGTATGCCGGTGGATTTGGGGTTGTGACGAATCTCAAACCTGTTTCATTTATCGATACTTTAATGATAAGCGCACTGTAAACTTTAAAATTTGTTCTTGCGATTTCTTTAAGGAGGAGGCAGTTATTTTGTGAGCTGTTTGAAATGATTCTTCTCTGGGATAACGAAATGTGCAAATGCGGGTGCCAGCTCATTTGCGGGTGCACAGCGATTTGCGGATGTTCTCAGATTCACGGAGCGTAACGACGAATATGGAAGTGCAGACGGAATTGGGGGTTCAGAGAGATGTGCGTGTGAGCTGTCAGCAGGTATGGGGATGTGCACGGATTAGGGGTTCATATGGATTTAACGATGACCACAGATTATGGAGTGTTACAGTGAATATTGGCGCATAGGGTGCACTCAGATGTGGGAGTGCGTGCGCTGATTTAGGGATGTATTGGCGCATATGTATGCACACAGATTTGGGGTTATGACGAATCTCAAATTTACTTCATTTAAAGATATTTAGGATATTTAGGATATTTAGGTTATATTTAGGTTATATTTAGGATATTTAAGTTATATATAATAGATAGGTTCAAACTGAAATTTATTCTGGATATTTCTCTAAGATGGAGATAGAAATTTCGTAAAATGTGTGAAATGACACATTATCTGAGATAATGAAATACGCATGTGTGGATTTGAGCGGCTTTGGTGCTGTACGCGGAGTTAGGATGCACAAGCACTTAGGGATGTTCGCTGATTTATCGGCGTGTCATGGTGCTTTTAGAGGAGTGACGAATCTCAAGATTGTTTCATTTATAGACAGTTTATTAATAAGTCTATAATTGCACTTTAAACTGAACTGTGGTCTTGATGTTTCTTTATCGGGGAGGCAGCTATTTTGTGAACTATTTGAGATTATTATTATTTTCCACTCGGATAATGAAATGGGCATGTGGTGACGTCAGTGCATTTGCGTTTGTATACGGTTTTGGTGATCTATGCAGAATGTTGTCAAATACAAGGACGATCACAGATATGGGTTTTCATATTGATTTGAAGTTGGGGTCGAGGCGAATCTCAAGATTGATTCTAAAAACCCCTTTCTCCCCGGGCGTCTCAGGAAACTGCTCCTTCGCCCTCACTGGCAGTACAACCCAGCACGTCTGGCATATAGACACCCGTTCCCGCCGGTTAGTGAGATCCGGATGTCTCCTCCACCCAAGCCTCAGCATTGGTCTGAATGCTGTGTGTTTCGCTGCTTTTTTACAGTTCATCATAGGAAAGGACATATTCACACGGCGTACAATTAAAATAAGTTTATTTATGAGCAGAAACTTTACTTAATTTGCACAGGTTGGAGCATAAAACCTCAAAAACTCGTATTCATTGATCCCCAGCAGACTCCCCCACGTTGGCTCCATGAAATCATGGTCCCCACCGGATCGAATCGTACGGCTTGTTCTCTCCAGTGTTTCTTCTCGTCCTCTCCCGCCAATCAAAGTCGAAGTCTCTTCCCGGTGATCAGCACAAAAAAAAACCTTCTCCCCAGCCTTGGTGATTGGATGGCCCACATTCCTGAGCACTCCTAATCTCTACCAATAACTTGAACATTGTTTGCAGTGAAACCCTTTCCAGACCGTTATACTCTTCCGCGCCAAAAATAGTTCTGTCCCCTTGACTGTGAAATAACGTATGATCCCCTCATTAATAACACAGTGTTTAAAGGAACTTCATGATGAAAGAAGCTCCAATCAATTTGTAAATGGTAGTGTCATCTCTCATTCGGGGTATATTCTCAGCACACTGACCCCACTGTGCGACACTGGCCAGCACATGGGGGGGGGGGGTGGTTCCAGACTCTTTGAGACCACCTAACCCTATGATATATTTCTTCAATATCAGCCTCTCCCTGGCATCATTCCTCCCTACATGGTAAGTCCCTGCCCGTAAATTTCTCGTGCCTTCCGACAACAGAGTGACAAGTCCCCTTGTCACTTGGCTAAGCACGGCTATCATTATCACTACCTTTAGATCCCAGTCTCCTGTCATTTCCCAGCCGCAAACCTGCCTGACCACTCCTAGTTCAACCCATTTCATTCGCATCAGGGTGGGGAGGCTTGGGAAGCTTTTTGTCAATGATCGTGGATGTGCAAATGGTGACGCATACTACATCCCCATGTCCTCATCCTCTGATCTATACGACATTCAGAGATTAGGTTCCTTCAAAACCTTTCCGCTGCTTGTCCTTCTGTCCTCCCACTTGCCGGGCTCTGGATCAACATGAATCTCTTGACGGGGCAAATGGTGGTTCCGATGGAGATTCCTGGCAGATCCATTGTCATCCTGTGGCTTCACCCGGAAAACTGTAACTTTAGACATCTGACTCTCCACTACGTTAGGTGTAGCCTCCTAGCGGCCGGACAAATTATATTTCACAGGTAGCCCCACATTCTTAATGAGAACTCTGTCTGGACGCATCACTTTGGCGAACCTAACGAAGTGATTATATCTTATTTCCTTGAGTTTGTTTGGTTGCATCGACACCCGCTAGTTCATGCGGTTTTTTGCAATTCCCTCATTATATCAGACACAGAGACAGATAAGTGTTCTGTGGAAAATCTTCCGCAACAGTCCCAAACTAAAGGTCAGCTGGCAACCTTTCTTCGCGCCCAAACACCCAATATGTTGACTCCATTTGTCCGTCTTACTGATCTCCAACTTGTGGGCATGTAGGCTTGCGAAATGTCGCAACCAGAACATCCCAAATGTTCCATCGCTCGATCCTGCACTTGCCTCGCCTCTGATTTCACCATGATGGTGAACTGGCACATTGCTTTAACTCCAGGGGCAGGAACACTCTGCCACTCTCTGTCCATTACCACCCTTCTTGCGCATGTCAGAACAAAGCCTCCGCATCAATGCTCCGGCTCCGTGACCGGTACTAGAGGCAAATTATGGGTAGACAATGCCACCTGTTGCATCCAATTTCGCCGAGGTCAGGAATATGTCAATGGATTGTTGTCCGACTTCACCTCGAACTTGGCACTTAACTTACCCACTAGATCCCAAATCAATGTCAGAAAATCCAGTTTGCTCGTGGGGCAATAACGCTCGGATAGACATACTCCGGCTAACAAAAGCAATAGGTCTCAACCCTGTGCCTTGATCCTGATGTAGAATGCCACGTAAGCCCTCTCTGCTGGCGTCTGCATGCAATATATATGGCAATTGGGAGTCTGAGGAACAACTAGCACAAGCACTTCCGTCAGCAGCTCCTTCAGCAACTGAAATGCCTCTTCAGGTCTTGCATCCCATTTTCCTTAAATGGTTCCAAAGGACTAAGATAACCTCTACTTTCTTCTTTCGTCCTCCTCCTTTTCTTTCCCAAGGGAGGGTTACCACACAGAAGCTGATTCAAATGGTGACTCGTTTTATAATAGTCCTTCAGGAACCTCCGATTGTACCCACAGAATCCAGGGAACGAGCGGAGGGCGCTCACACTCTGAGGCCTTGGCCATGCGGCTACCGCCTCTATCTTTGAGGGATCGTGGCGATTTCATCCCGTGAGACTGTGTAGCTAACACTGTTGACAGACGTGTTGCAGAATTGGCACGACCAGGGGAAGTTATAATCCTCCAGCTTTCAAGGAGCCTAACACATTCATCAGGCTCGCTTCATGTTCCTCCAAGGTGAAGCCGAATACTATGAGATCGTCCAGGTACATCAATATCACAAACAAGTATATATCCCCTCCCGTTTATCCATGACACGCTGGAGAGTAGCCGTGTGTTCGGATATCAGCTGTGCCACTATTTCGAACTGTAAGACATATGAATGAAGGGTTTCGCTCAGAAGCGTCGTCACTACTTCCTCCCATAGATGCTGTCTGGCCTGTTGAGTTCTGCCTGCATTTTGTGGTTTTAGACATATGAATGCCGTTTTCTCCTGCCAGCCTCACTCAACGGGACCTGGTAACCCCCACTCTTCAGATCCAGCACACTGAACCACTTCACTCCACTCAGGTCCTCGGTCCTCAGAGACGGATAATTGCCGGGGACGATAATAGACACACTTCTAACCCTTCCTGTCCGTCTTCCGCGCCACCACTCTGTCTTTACTGTAACAATTTTAACAGTGTTGTAACTTGAAACGCCGACGCTGTCAATACGATGACGTTCTAAAATGTTTCAATGTAAAGGTTTTGGTACGTTTATTATTCAGAATATTTATGGATTAGTTTCATTAACACAATTAATGTAAGAGTATTTCATCATATTATCAAAGATTTGTAAAACTTATTAGCATAATTTCAGAATTATATTAACATGATATTATACAAAACCCAGCGGCACAACCCCAAATGCTATGATCGCGGCAGCAGTTCAGTTACTGCGCAGCCGCGCAACCAGAGGGGAGCAGTGCTGACACCAGCGAACACAGAGAGGACTTTAGTGATGTGGGGGGAAAATGGGAACTGTCAAAGAATAGGAAATGGAGTATCAGTTAATCAACAGTGGAGGGAGAAATAGAAGAGGAATAACGGAGTTTACTTTTTGGGAAGAAGGAGGAAAGATTTCTCTTTGAAAATGGTAAACATGTTAGACTATTTGTCTCCTCCCATTAGGCGAGTCTCTTTCACCCTTCCCGAAACTCAACCCGGCCTCGATGACGACGCACACGAAACCACCAAGTTCGCATAAAACCTGATTTGTTTAGCGAATGTCCATTAGGGATGGAAAATTATCTTGTTCGTATGTAACCGTGGTCTCACGAATCTTATGCGTTACTCCTCTGCTCGGGGAGATTAGAGACGGGTAATAATATCAAAATTGCGGTGAACCCGTACATAAAAGGGGAAAGAGACTCACAAATTGAAAATAAACTTATTTGTTGTGAGTTACGACCTTAATCGATCGCTCACATGAAAGAGTTCGAATGAATGAGGTCAGCTAATGACAAGAGGTTTTGATAGTATGGACTGTGTGTGTGTTGTGTCTGTAGAGCTCGATGTGTCACCTCACAAACGAGAAGACTGCAGGCAGTTCCAGTGACATGTTAAAATATCAACTGGGCAAGAAATAGAGACGATCGAAACAGCATTATTGAGACTGGCAGGGACACGAGTTGAAGAGCTGAAAGAGCGTGCTGCTAGATCAGGTGATCAGCGAACAGCTCTGACTCTGCTGTTTGTTTCGAGAAATAGGGCCATGCAGAATTTTGGAGTGCCTGCGGATTTTTAATGCCGAGAAAACCATTTTCAGAAAAGTTTGAACTGATTCCTGTTCTGAGATAACCTATTATATATGTGGGAGTGTGAGCGTGGTTGGGGTGCGCTCTGCTTTGGGGATTGCACCCTCTTAAGTCGATGTCAGTAAATATGGGGATGGACACTTACTTGGGGATGCGAACAGATTTGATAATGTGGCCACCAAGATAAAGGCTAACACTGGTTTCGGGATGCTCATTGATTAAGAGGAGTGTAGACTAATGTGCGGATCTCCTGACGAAGGGTCTCGGTCCGAAACATCGACAGCGCTTCGCCCTATAGATGCTGCCTGGCCTGCTGTGTTCCACCAGCATTTTGTGTGTGTTGTGGGGATGTTTACCGTTTTCGGGTTTGTCACAGAGTTGTCAGGACTGCGGATTTGGTTTTGTGACGTAGATACTGCCATAATCAATGCATATTCAACTTTCAACACATTATTGTTATTCTATGGCGGAGGCAGGCATTTTGGGAATAAATCATATACTCCAATGTGCATGTGGAGGTGGCAGTGTGATTGGGGTGTGCAATGCTTCGGGATGGGCTCGGATTTCCAGGTGTGTTCGCAAATAGGCATGCGCACAATGAGTTGGGGATTGACTGGTGTGTGGTCAAATATAGGGCAGCGTATGGATTCAGGGGTGCTTATTGATTTAGGGGTGTGTTCTGAAATTTGGGGTGCAGACGGATCTGGAGTTGCAAACCGATGTTAGGGTGCGAGGGATTTTTGATGTTGATACAGTCATTTTTCTGAATTCTTTGAAATGATTCCTGCTCAGAGATTTAGTGATGTGTCCGCCAATATGGAGGTGCACACTGATTTCGGGATGTTCATTCATTTCACGGTGGTGTCGACAAATCTAGGGTTGCAAACGAGCTTCGGGGTGCTTGCAGATTTTAATGTTGAAACAGCCAATATGCGGAGGCTACGGATTTCGGGGTACTCACAGAGTTGTGGAACCTGCGGATTTGGATTCATGGCGTGTCTCAGGGTTGTTTCATTTATAGATACTTTCATAATCGGTGCACTCTGAACTTTCAATAGTATCCTTGGTATTTCATAGCGAAAGCAGCCAATGTGTGAACTGTCTGAAAATACGTTTGCTCTCGGATACTCCAATACGCTTATGTCCGTGTCTGCGGATTTGGAGTTGTGACAATTCTCAAGTTTGTTTCATCCCTAATAGATAATATATAATCATAAACTTTCAACGGTATTCTTGTTGTCTTCTCTCTGGGATACACTGTGCATATGGCGGCGACAGCGGGTCTGGGATGTACATGGACTTATAGGTGCACATTTAATTGGGATGTCGCACATCTGTGGGTACACTTGGCGTTGGTGTTGCATACGGATTTGGGGGTCACTGTGGATTTTGGCTGTCGGTGAATTCTGTCGTGGGTCGTATATGGTGGTGCACATGGATTTGGGGATGTGAACGGATTTAGGGGTGTTCATGAACATGTGGGTGCGCACCCATTTGGGATTAGATCCAGATTTGGGCATGTCGGCCGATTCGGAGTTGCAAACATATTTTGGTGTGCCTGCGGAGACAGCCATTTTCTGAACAGTTCTGAACGGATTCCTGTTCTGAGATAATCTATTATGCGTGTGAGCATGTTTGGGGTGCGCACTACTTTGGAGACTACGCCCTTTTTAGGCGATGTCAGTAAATATGGGAATGCGAACAGATTTAGTGATGTGTCCGCCAATATATATGCTCACACTGATTTGGCGATGCTCATTGATTGTGGGATATTTACCGGTTTCTGGGCTGTCACAGAGTTGTGGAGACTGCGGACTTTGTTTTGTGGCGTACCTCGGAGTTGTTTCATTTATGAATGCTGTCAAGTTTGAACGTGCACCCATGGTGGGACAGGCATTTCTGGAATTATTGAATTATCCGGGACACTCGAATGTGCATGTGGGAGTGTCAGCTGGCTTGGGGTGCGCTGTCTCTGCGAATATCGTGCTTAGGATATTCATGTTCATGGATTTCCGGATGGCCATGGTTTTAGGGTGTTTTCTCCAATATGTGGCTGTGAACTGGATTGGGGATTGTGCAGTTTTAGGGGTATATGTCAAATATGGGGGTACACGTGGATTTGAGGATGCTCGCAGCTTTAATGGTGTGTTCTGGAAAATTGGGGTACCCACGATTTGGAGTTAAACCAAAGATATCGGGGAATATCTTGGGCTTTAACGGTATTTACAAACCCTCAAAAACAGTTCAGCTGGGCTATGAATATCCACTCACACGGGTTTGCTACCGGTAATCCCGTTGATTCGTACCAAGGCTCAACTTCTGCGGCATCTATAACCACGTATCTTAATCACGTATCTTAATGGTTTGACACCTCGGTTTAAACATTCAAACCTATTGATCAATTCTGGGGTAAACACACAGCATCCAACAATCTCCATCCCGGACGAGCCCCCAGAAAGAACCCCCTTTCTTCCCGGTTGTCTCTGGAAACGGCTCGTTTGTCCTACATGAAAGTCTCTGAACGCGATGTCGAAAGTCCCGCTGTTCTCCAGCCGAATAGGTCTCGGAATACACATCCCCGTCCAGGCAAATCTGTGAGATCGGGATGTCTCTCCAACCCAAGCCTGGTTTGTGTGAATGCTCTGAGATGTTCTGCCCAGTTACCACTCGTTGTCAGGGATAAAAGGCAATTAAAGAAAGTATATTAATGGCAACTTTAATAAACACTTAGTAACAAAAGGAAAGAGAAAAAAAAGGGGCCTATTATAACTAACAGTTAACTGTGCACAGTTTGGAACTCAACTCTTCCAAAAGTCATATTAATCTATCCTTGCTCCGTCGAATCACGGTCCCCATTGGATCTAATCCTATGGCCAGTTCTCTCCAGCGTCTTTTCACATCAGCTCCCGCGGAATAAAGACACCGGTGTCAGGCACCAAAAAGAAAAAAAGCTGCGCAACCCTTCTCTCCTGATTGCATGCTCACATTCCGAAGCACCCTTTATCTCTAACAATAAACCAAACGCTGCTTACTCAGAAAGACCATTACATGAAATACCCTACAACGTTAGCAGTGAAACCTTTACCCGGGCGTTACAAACTCTTTCAATCTTATTGATATATTTTCTTTAGATAGGTGACCAGAACTGGTGGTACTGCTCCACATTAGGCCTCGCAAACGTCTTATAAAACGTCAAAATAGCATCAGAACGACTGGACTCAATCCTTTCGTTTAAGAAGACCAATGTGCCAAATTCTCTCTTTCCGACCTTATCGACCTACGTTGCCACTTTCAAGAAATTCTGGATCTATATTTCAGAATTCCTCTATTCCACGTAACACCTCAGTGCCTTAAAAGTCTCTGTGCAAGTCCTACACTGATTTGTCCCCCGGAAGTATAAAACCTCGCACTTATCTGCATGAAATTCAAACTGCCAGTTTTCGGCCCATTTGTCCAGCTTTAGTTATTTGAAACTAAAGACCAATGTTGTAGGCCAATGCACGGCTC
The DNA here is from genome assembly GCF_048418815.1 of Hemitrygon akajei. Taxonomy (NCBI): domain Eukaryota; kingdom Metazoa; phylum Chordata; class Chondrichthyes; order Myliobatiformes; family Dasyatidae; genus Hemitrygon; species Hemitrygon akajei. Next base: position 209,117 of record NW_027332053.1, read on the forward strand.
TGTGACGTTGTACTGTTTTCTCAAACGACTTTGATGCATTTTGGAAAGATGCACCAAATTGGATCGGATTGAGTTTTCACCGCACAATCTCCCTCGGTATGAGCTTGCAACTATTTGTTTGTACATTACCTGCTCTGTGAATGTTACACTTTTTATTTGTATTGATTTAACTTGTTTTGTACCGTATATTGTGTAATCATTGGGCGTTTATGGAACGAAACGCCAGACATGTTTTCAGTCCATCTCGGTACATGTGCGACTAATAATTCTAAAGCAATAAAAAAAAATAAACACAGATAGAGGAAGCAATAGATAGGCGGGTTTTTGTCTGTGGCAGCGAAACACTGAGCTGAGAAAATCACAATTATCAACAGATGATAGTCAGTTTTAATCTATTCCACACAAGGCAGGCGTCTTAATTCAGGCAGGATACAGCACTGTGTAAAACGGTTAGAGAATCGAGGACTGAGAGGTGAACACATTGAAATGGACAACATCATTAAGGGTTGAACCAGGGATCCCATTCTCTGAAATAGGGGGTGGACTGTCCGGGACTGAGATGAGGGGAAATGTCTCCACTCCGAGGGTGGTGAGTGTCTGTAAATCCCCACCGCAGAGGTTGGTGAAGACTTAGTGATCATTCTCACAAAAAAAAATCAGAGCTCGGCAAATGTGCGGACACCAAAGGGATCGAGTAAATGTGGATCTGTTAGAAATATATGGCTGTGATGGGAAAGCAGCCGTCATCTTGTTGACGGTTAGAGGGGCGGAATGGCCACCTCCTGCTGTTTCTCAATTGGTGATGTATATGTTCTACTGTCCAGTGAGGCCGGGGGAATGCGAAGGGAAATCATTGATTATAAACACTGAAGTGAACAGATGACTCATTTCAGTTCTGGGTGCAAATTGTATTTTGGAATGGTATGGGGATCAAACCCGTGATTGTGTGAGACGAAGGAGCTGGGATGGGGAAAGGTACGGAATGGAAAATAAAAATGTAGTTGCTATAAATACGAAATGATGTAGAAAATGCTGCAGGTGGGCCGGGCAGAGCCAGAGGGGCGAGGAGCAGAGATACTAGGTTAAGTCTGAGTCCATAAATCGGCCACGTGATCCAGTTTCCCGCTCCCATTTTACCGCAGATTTACAGCCCCTGCGGGCTTGATTCTTGTTATGTGTAATCTAATCCGTCGCACGTTCAGACATAGCATTGAGATCCATATTTGTCACGTCCAGTCCTTTCAGGTGGGCATTTTTTCCCGCACTCCTTTGCCGAACTGCGGCCAATATTTCCCAGTATATGACCGTATCTCACCGAGATTTAAAAGGTTTCCATTTATCCAGGCTTCTAAAAACTGTGTACAGTGCACTTAAACGTCCTTGCAGAATATTTTAATAAGCAACCCAGGCTCTCTAATATTTACACACAATTAAAATGGCCAATTGATTTATTACTCTTTCATTTAAATTTTGCACTTATTTATTTTAACTCACAATAGCACGCACACACACACACAGAGCCAGACACAAACAGAGTCACAGACAAAAGCACAGATGATTGTGAAAGCAAAATGCTCAGAGAGAACTGATACAGACACCAAAACGCATACAATGCACACACACACATACATGAACACGAAAACACTCACACACTCTCTCTCTCTCACACACACACATACACACACACACACACACACACACACACACACACACACACACACACACACACACACACATACAGATATATATATATATATATATATATATATATATATATATATATATATATATATATATATATCTATATCTATATATCTATATACACACCAAAAAACAGTTTATAATGCTTTACTTTGTATTGCTGTCATAAAGACAACATATTTCCTGAACTACGCCGGTGATATTAACCCTGATTCGGAAGTTGTCAGGAGAATCCCGCCCATCGATCACGCAATCACACTTTACCGGAGATCTGAAGGAGTTGCGTGTTTGATTCCCGCAATCAATGCCCGCCGCATTGCTTTACTGAGCCGAGGGAGGGATCGGTAAATACGGCGTGAAGAATGCGGTGAAAATTGAGGCCGGCCGCAAACGGGGAGGGCTTATTTTGGGACATTAACGTCCCCGAATTGGCGGACGCGCCTTGACTTACCTGGACAAAGCCTGTGGGCATCAAACGGTATGGGGTAAAGGCAGGTGAGTGGGAAGACTGGAAGAATTGGATCAGTACCAGGATTGAATGGTGGAGCAGACTCAGTGGGCCGAATGGCCTACTTATGCTCCTATACCTTATGGTCTTACGGCGTCAGTCTGTGTTTTGGGACCTTCACAGCGAACCGCCTGAGATGAACTGGAGCGGGGAAAAATGAGGCGGCTTTGCCGGAACGGGACCCATCTTTCAGCTCTCGTTCGTTCAGACAAGGCGCTGACATCCAGATCTGTCACGTCCTCCCATTATGGGGGTGGATTTGTTTTTCACTCCATTCCACTGTTACGACCCGCTGATGTGTAGTCAATGTTTCCCGATGTATGACCCTATTTATGGGAGAGTTGAACTCTTCCATTCCTCTGTGCTTACACTTCTGCAGAAAAAGGATGCTATTGTGAGAATGCTGTTCTGGGACTACAGTAGAGCTGAATGCTGATTCAACACCATGGTTACATCCAGGCTCGACAAGAAGCTCAGAGGTCTTGGCCGCCATCCTTACAGATCGCCAGCCGGTTGTAAGAGGCACCCCCAGCTCTCTGACTCTCTATACAGGAGCCCCTCAGGGCAGCGTACTGCGTCCCCTCCTTTACTCCCTGTGTCCCCATGACTGTATCGCTACCCACAGTTCCAATCTGCTAATTAAATTTGCCGACGAAAGTACATTGATTGGCCTTATCTCAAACAATAACGAGGTGACCTGCAGGGAAGAAATCATCTCTCTGACACAGTGGTATCAAGAAAACAAACGGTCCCTCAATGTTGCAAAGTAAAAGAGTTAGTTGTGGATCACAGGAGAAATGGAGACGGGATAACCCCTATTAATATCAATGGATCTGTGGTTGAGAGGGTAAACAGCTTCAAATTTCTCGGCATCACCACACCGAGGACCTCACGTGATCTGTACACACCAGATGTGTGGTGAAAAGGCACAACAGCACCTCTTCCAACTCTTCCACCAATTCAGGACATTTACAAGGTCAGGAGTGTAAAACGGGCGTGTAGGTCTTTGGGAACCCAAGCCATTCCAAACATAAACTTTTCCAGCTGCTACCATACTGGAAGTGGTACCACAGCATAGAAGCCAGGACCAATAGGCTCCGGGACAGCTTCTATCACCAGGCCATCAGACTCATGAACTCACGTTGATTTGAGTGTACTCTGTGTTACATTGACTGTTCTATTTATTATAAGTTGTTTTAAATTACTGTGATTGCACGTTGCGCATTTGGATGGAGATGGAACAAAAAGATTTTTACTCCTCATGTACGTGAAGGATGTAAGAAACAAACTCAATTCAATTCATTTCATTTAAAAAACATGTACAGTTCAGTTAAGCCTTCCTCCAGAAGTTTCAAATCGGCAACCCAGTTTGTTTGATTGACATGGAAATTCACCACTCGGTCATGTGAGCCTCTTTACTGCGGAACTGCGTCATCTGCGGGTTTGCTTCCGCCCATCCTCCACAGCTCTGATGACGGGGAGCTCATGTTGCGCTTGCCCAGTCTCTGGATACTCCGTGCTTTCCTTTCCGTTGATGCTGATCGTCGGCAGGGAACCAGGGGAAGATTTACTGTCTGCGGGGAAAGTTCCCATCGGTGAGTATTGAGGCCAGTCCAGAGCGATGAAGTCTGATGTAGGGTATAGAGTCCCGTTAACGCACCAGATCAAGCGGTTTCGGCTCTGGTTGCTGGATAAAACCTAGCCCAGTCGACCCGGATTTTGGACTTTCACACGGAACACTTGAACTGAGCCTACACACAACCCTGCTGCTCTAGTCCCAGGAGCGGGATGAGGCAGCGATACCGGGTCTGCTCCCATCTATAGAGTTGTTGCTGGGGAATTTTATCTCCATCACCCGGCCCGGTAGCGTATCCAAACTTCACCTGGATCAATAATTGGCCATTCGATCTGTTGTGATCTTGCAGACACAGAATGCCAAAGGCTTTACTCACACCTTTGAGACACTACCCCACGTGTATGAGCAGTTTAACCTTACTTCAGTTCAGACAAAGCAGTAAGATCCATATTTGTGACGTCCCCTCATTTTGTCTGGGCATTTTTTTTCTTGATTCCACTCCCTTGTTACGGCTTGCCGAGCTGCAGCCAATGTTTCTGGGTATATGACCCAATTAATGTGAGAATTAAGCGTATTCCATATAGGTGAGTTTCTCAAAAGTTTGTACACATACGTCAAGTCTCGCTGCAGATGTTCCAGTGCAGAAGCTCAGTCTGTATAATAATTCTGCACAATGAATGTGGGAATCGTTTATTATTGCCTTGCAGCGAGGTAAATTGAAAAACTTTTCTGGCATCCCATCGATCGAGATCAACATATTACAACAGTACATTGCGGTGATCGAAAGTAAAAGAATAGCAGAGTATACAAAGCATTATGGTTACAGAGAAAGTGTGGTGCAGGTAGACATATAGTGCAAGGTCACATGGAGTTAGAGAGTGAGCTCGAGAGTCCATCTTATTAAACTGTGTCTTATCATACTGGGGACATTTAATTTAATATAACAGCAAATTGGAAGCCATCCTTGAGCCTAGCGGTATGTTTTCTGCTTTTTTTTTAATCCTCGCCCAGATGGGTAGATGAGAGATGAGAATGGCTAGCAAGATCCATATCAATGTTTCCGGGTATTAACCATATTAATGCGAGAAAAAAAGTATTTCATATATTTGAGTTCCTCAAATGTTTATACACATTCGTGAAGTCTCACTCCAGATGTTCCAGAGCAGAAGATCAGTCTGTATAATATTTCTGCACAACAAAAGTGGGAATCGTTTATTATTGCCACGTCCCGAGTTAAATTGAAAAACTTGTCTCGCACACCGTCCAGAGAAATCAATACATTACAAACAGAGTGTAAAAAAATAAATATTAAGGTTACAGTGAAAGGTAGACATACGGTGCAAGTTCAGATGGAGTTAGAGAGTGAGGAGAAGAGTCCATCTTGTTAAGCTGTGTCTTTTCATATTCGAGATATTCAATTTGATGTACCAACAAAATGGAAGCCGTCCTTGAGCCTAATGGTATGTTTTCTTTTTGTTTTTTATCTTCGACCAGATGGGTGGGTGAGAGTTGAGAATGTCTAGGTTTGTGGGAAACTAATTATGTTGCCAGCTTTGCTGAAGCAGCGGGAAATATGGAGACAGTCCAGGGATGGGCGGCCTGTTCCTATGTTGTGCTCAGCTGTGTCCACAGTTGTGTGATGTTTCATGTAGTGATGGGCAGGGCAGTAGCCGTACGAAGGCGTGAAGTAACCCGATCGGATACTTTCCATGACGCATTGATAAAGTTTAGTAAGGGGCAAAGGGCATATGCCAAATTTATTATCGTTCGTTCTAGCTTCGGCATTTTAGGATACCTGAATGACAAGTATCAGAAATTTTTCTTCTGCCTACGTCTTCATTGTAAAGTGTTCTCTTTCAACGTTTACGTCATTGAATTTTCCAGGTATCGTTGTTTCAGTTGTTTCTTATTCTTGTGTTTTTGTTGTTTTTTTTTTTTCCTTTTGTGAGCAAGAACTACCAGAGGTCTAATTGAATACAGCTCGTGGCAGGGTAAAAGCAGGCATTACAATTTCAGTCTCACCGTTACAAAATTGCTGGAGTGTTGAACCCTGTCATAATGTAATTCGTAACATTTAATATTGAGTTTGTTATTTCCTTTCTCAGTTACTTTTGGTGACCCACTTCTTGGTGTCCATGGTAACGGCCCGCCAGAGCAGCAAGAGGTGTTGCACATTTTATTGTTCTGTGGTCGCCGCCTCTCAGGGTAGAGACAGTTGCCTCAGGAGTAAATGCAACAAAATGATAGTGGGAGGAATGGATGCTGTGAGCATTGACTGTGTGGGATGTATTACACCAGGGTCTGAATGAACTCAGAACTAACAAACTGGTTGGGGTGAGGGTGTCCCAATCATTTTGGGTTGTCCCAATCATTTAGCAAACAGCTGCTATCTGTGCATTAAATATAAATAAAAACTGCTGTTGGCGGAAATTTAAAGTTAAAAAAAAGAGTGAATACTGGAACCATTCAGCATCTTGGGCAGTTCCAGTTCTGATATTGGGTCTTCCACCATTTCTCCTGTAGTCTGATGTACTGCGTTCCCGGCATTTTCTATTTTGTAACTTTACATTTTGTTTCTGCTACCCTGAGGGAAACATGGCAAGCAATCGTGTTAGACAGGACCCCTCACGGTAATAAGATCGTGATCAAATGTGTTCAGCTTAGCTGCTGGAGACATGCTGGTGTAGCCGTATCCTCTCTCGATATGTGGCCACCCCTTGTGCCAAGACGAGACCACCCTCAGGGTGTAGAAACAACACTTTATATTCTATCTGGGTACCATCCAACCTGATTGTATGAATATTGAACTGTCCTTCTCAGTGAAAAAATTCCCCCCACCCACCTCTATTCTCCACGCCGAACTTTCATCAACCGACTCAAACGACTTTAATGCATTTTGGAAAGCCGGGTGTGGTTAGAACATAAGCCAGTGAAAGCGGGTCTCTGCTGAGCCTGAAGCCACAAGCATTTCTAGCCGTTAAGCCCGTAGATCTCCATATGTAACAATAGGTCAGAATGTGCGTGGCATTTCCTCCGTGTTTATTTGCCCAAACCGGAGTGAGAACAGAACGGCCTCCTGGATACCACCGAATCCCAGAGCCACTGATCGAATAATCACCAATACAACATTTCCATCTAAAGTAAACTACATGCTTCCTTTAATAGCATGAGACACTGTGTACAAGAACAGAGATGTGTTATTACAAAAGTACTCGGCTCGTTTCAGCATCGACTGACGCGCCACACGCAGCTTTCCATATCGCAATATCGGGAGAGAAGGCCCAGTACAAACGCTCTGAAGAATCTCACCGGCATGTTCTTGGGATGGACAGTTTCATAACAGGGAAACGTAGAAAGATTCAATATTACACGTATATGGGTGCAATATATGGGTGACAGTCAAGAAAGACAGGGGGAGCAGACAGAGAGAGCAGAGCACCCCTGTGGCCGTTCCCATCAACAATAAGTATACCGTTTTGGATACGGTTGGTGGTGATGACCTACAAGGAACAAGTTTCAGTTGTCCTGTCTCTGGCACTCAGGTTGGACCCTCGACTAGAAAGAGGAGGAGGGAAGAGAAGTGAGCGGTAGTGACAGGGGATTCTATAGTCAGGGGGGCAGACAGGAGATATTGTGGGGAAGATCGGGAGTCTCGGATGGTATGTTGCCTCCCTGGTGCCGGGGTCCGGGACATCTCAGATCGGGTGCAGGTTATTCTCGAGAGGGAGGGCAAGAACCCAGATGTTGTGGTTCATTTAGGGACCAACGATGTGGGTAGGATGAGTGAGCCGTTCCTGCTTAGTGAGTTCAGGGAGTTAGGTGCGAAGCTGAAGGGCAGGATCTCCAGGGTAACAATCTCAGGATTGCTACCTGTGCCACGTGCGAGTGAGGCAAGGAAAAGAAGGAGTATACAGATTAATACGTGGCTGAGAGAATGGTGCATGAGGGAGGGCTTCAAGTTTTTAGATAATTGGGCTTTGTTCAAAGGAAGGTGGGATCTGTTCCGACGGGACGATTCACACCTGAACTGGAGCGGTACTAACATTCTTGCAGGAAAGTTCGCTCGTGCTGCTCCGGGGGTTTTAAACTAAATTTGCTGGGGGCAGGGATCCAGAATGTGAGAGAGGATAGCGAGATGAAGAATAAAGGACAGGTGGGGACTACACGGTTCAGGAATATTAAGTGTGTAGTAGAGAAAGGTGAGGCGGAACAAGTGATAAGGAGGACACATGTACAGAGTGATGATCTGACGGAACATGGAGTTAAATGTGCAGAAAGAATAAGTAAATTTAGAAAGGACAACAAAATTCAAGGGGCGTATAGCACGATGGGAGTTCGGGGAGCTGGGTTAAGCACGATAGGCAGCGATTTAAACAGAGAGAGGAGAAATGGGCTAAAAACTCTATATCTGAATGCACGAAGTGTCAGAAATAAGGCGGATGAGCTTGAAACTCAGGTGCGAATGGGTAACTATGATGTTGTTGGGATAATGGAGACACGGCTGCAGGGAGATCAGACCTGGGAAATGAATGTACAAGGGTATACGTGCTATCGTAGGGAAAGAAATGTGGGCAGAGGGGGTGGGGTGGCCCTGTTGGTGAGGAATGAGATTCAGTCCTTTGCAAGGGGGATATAGGATCAGGAGAAGTAGAGTCTGTGTGGATAGAACTGAGGAACAGTAAGGGCAAAAATACCCTAATGGGTGTTGTCTACAGGCCCCCAAACAGTTGTTTGGATATTGGATGCAAGTTAAATAGGGATTTAACATTGGCATGTGGCAAAGGTAATGTCGCAGTAGTTATGGGGGATTTCAACATGCAGGTGAACTGGGAGAATCAGGTAGGTGCTGGACCCCTGGATAGGGAGTTTGTAGAGTGCCTACACGATGCATTCTTGGAACAGCTTGTACGAGAGCCAACCAGGGACAAGACTATTCTGGATTTAGTGTTGTGTAAGGAACAAGGTTTGATAAGCGGTCTTGAAGTAAAGGAGCCATTAGGAGGTAGTGACCATAATATGATAAGTTTTTATATGCAATTTGAGAAGGATAAGGGCAGATCGTAGGTGTCAGTGTTGCCGTTGAACATAGGAGACGATGGAGCCATGAGGTAGGGACTGTCCAAAGTTAAATGGACGGATATCCTAGCAGAGAAGACAGTGGAAGAGCAATGGCAGGTATTCCTGGGAATAATGCACAAGGTGCAAGATCAATTTATCCCCCGGAGAAGGAAAGATTCAAAGGGGGGGGGGGGGGAAATGGGGCCACAATGATTGACAAAGGGAGTCAAAGTTTCGATAGCATTAAAGAAAAAGAAGTATGACTGAGCTAAGGTGAGTGGGAGGACAGATGATTGGGAAATTTTTAAGGAACAACAGAACTTAACTAAAAAGGCAATACGGGGAGAAAAAAATGAGGTATGAACGCAAGCTAGCCAGGAATATAAAGGAGAATTTTAGGTATGTGAAGAGAAAGAAGATAGTTAAGAACAATGTTGGGCCCTTGAAGAATGAATTGGGTGAAATTGTTATGGGAAACAGAGAAATGGCAGAAGAATTTAATAAGTACTTTAGATCTGTCTTCACTAGGGAAGACACAATCAATCTCCCAGATGTATGGATGGGCCAAGGACATAGGGTAACAGAGGAAATGAAACAGATTGACATTAGGAAGGAAACGGTGATGTGTAGACTGATGGGACTGAAGGCTGACAAATCCCCAGGTCCAGATGGTCTGAATCCTAGGGTACTAAAGGAGGTGGCTCTGGAAATTGCGGATGCATTGGTAATCATTTTCCAATGTTCTTGAGGATTGGAGAATGGCTAATATTATCCCACTTTTTAAGAAAGGAGGGAGGGAGAAAACAGAGAACTGTCAACCTGTCAGCCTAACATCAGTAGTGGGGAAGATGCTAGAGTCCATTATTAAAGATGAAATAGTGGCATATCTAGATATCAGTGAGAGGATTGGGCCGAGCCAGAATGGATTTACCATGGGCAAATCATGCTTGACTAATCTATTGGAGTTTTTCGAGGATGTAACCAGGAAGTTAGACAAGGGAGATCCAGTGGATGTAGTGACCTCGATTTTCAGAATGCATTTGGTAAGGTCCCACATAGGAGATTGGTGGGTAAAATCAGAGCTCCTGGCATTGGGAGGGAAGATATTGACATGGATAGAAAACTGATGGCAGATAGAAAGCAAAGTGTAGCGATAAATGGGTGTTTCTCGGTATGGCAGGTGGTGACTAGTGGGGTGCCTCAGGGCTCGGTATTGGAACCACAGCCGGTTACGATTTACATCAACGATTTAGATGAAGAATTGAGAATAACATCAGCATGTTTGCTGATGATACTATGCTGGGTGGCAGTGTGGCATGTGATGAGGATGTTAGGAGAATTCAGGGTGACTTGGATAGGCTGGGTGAGTGGGCAGATACTTGGCAGATGACGTTTAATGTGAATAAGTGTGAGGTTATCTACTTTGGGAGTAAGAACAGGAAGGCAGATTATTATCTGAACGGTGTAGATTTAGGTAAGGGAGAAATACAAAGAGATCTAGGAGTCCTTGTTCATCAGTCACTGAAGGTGAATGAGCAAGTGCAGCAGGCAGTGAAGAAGGCTAATGGAATGTTGGCCTTTATCACAAAGGGAATTGAGTACAAGAGCAAGGAAATCCTTTTGCATTTGTACAGGGCCCTGGTGAGACCACACCTGGAGTATTGTGTACAGTTTTGGTCTCCAGGGTTAAGGATGGACATCCTGACTGTAGAGGAAGTGCAGCATAGATTCACAAGGTTAATTCCTGGGATGTCCGGACTGTCATACGCAGAGATGTTAGAGAGACTGGGCTTGTACACGCTGAAACTAAGGAGTTTGAGAGGGGATCTGATTGCAACATATAAGATTATTAAGAGATTGAACAAGATAGATGCAGGAAATATGTTCCAGATGCTGGGAGAGTCCAGTACCAGAGGGCATGGTTTAAGAATAAGGATAAGTCATTTAGGATAGAGTTAAGGAAAAACTTCTTCTCCCATAGAGTTGTGGGGGTATGGAATGCACTGCCGCAGAAGGCAGTAGAGGCCAATTCTCTGGATGCTTTCAAGAAGGAGCTAGATAGGTATCTTATGGACAGCGGAATCAAGGGATATGGGAACAAGGCAGAAACCGGGTATTGATAGTAGATGATCAGCCATGATCTCAGAATGGCTGTGCAGGCTCGAAGGGCCGAATGGTCTACTTCTGCACCTATTGTCTATTGTCTATAATATGGCTCTGTACGGCAGTTGCTCTGCATCTGACCGCAGAATACCGCAGAGTTGTGGAACCAGCTCAGCTCGGTAAAGCGGCCACCATAATCAAAGGCCGACCCACGCCGTTAATTCTCTTTCCCCCCACCACCTCCACTGACACCATCTATCGGGCCGATGATACAAAAGACTGAAAGCCCAGCCACCAGGTTCAGTAACAGATTCTGTCCCGCTCCAATAAGACTATCAAATGCTGCCATAGTCCGATCAGAATGAATTTTCCCCCACAATCTCCCTCGTTATGAACTTACACCTATTTGTTTAGATGCACATTACCTGCTCTGTGAATGTTACACCTTTTATTGTTATTCATATACCTTGTTCTACCCCGTAAAATGTGTAATCATTGGACGTTTATGGAAAGAAACGCCAGACACATTTTCACTGCATCTCAGTACATGTGACAATAATAAATCTAAAACAGTAAAAAAAAATAAACCCAGATGGAGGAAACAATGAATAGGCGTGTGTGGCAGAGAAACACTGAGCTGACAAAATCAGCAGATGATAGTCAGTTTTAATCTATTCCACACAAGGCAAGCGTCTTCAGTCAGGCAGGATACAGCACTGTGTAAAACGGTTAGAGAGTCGAGGACTGAGAGGTGAACACATTGAAATGGACAACACCATTAAGGGTTGAACCAGGGATCCCATTCTTTGAAAAAGGGGGTGGACTGTCCGGGACTGAGATGAGGGGAAACGTCTCCACTCCGAGGGTGGTGAGTGTCTGTAAATCCCCACCGCAGAGGTTGGTGAAGACTCAGTGATCGTTCTCACAAAAAAAAAATCAGAGCTCGGCAGATGTGCAGACACCAAAGGGATCGAGTAAATGTGGATCTGTTAGAAATATATGGCTGCGATGCGAAAGCAGCCGTCATCTTTTTGACGGTTAGAGGGGCGGAATGGCCACCTCCTGCTGTTTCTCAATTGGTGATTTATATGTTCCACTGATCAGTGAGGCCGGGGGAATGCGAAGGGAAGTCAATGATTATAGACACTGAAGTGATCAGATGACTCAATTCAGTTCTGGGTGCAAATTGTATTTTGGAATGGTATAGGGATCAAACCTCTGATTGTGTGAGACGAAGGAGGTGGGATGGGGAAAGGTACGGAATGGAAAATAAAAATGTAGTTGCTGTAAATACGAAATAATGTAGAAAATGCTGCAGGTGTGTCGGGAAGCGCCTAAGGGGCCGTGTGCAGAGTTCCTGGGTTAAGTGTGAGTCCATTTACAGTGTACAGGACACACTGTGTACTGTACATTTAAACCTCCTTGCAGAATAAGCAACCCAGGCTCTCTAATATTTACAAACGATTAAAATGGCTCATCGAAATATTACTTTTTCATTTAAATTTTGCACTTATTTATTTTAACAGACAGACACACACACACACACACACACACACACACACACACACACACACACACACACACACACACACACACACACACACACACACATATTAGAAATTCAGTTGACAATGCTTTACATTGTATTGCTGCCGTAAAGTCAAAATATTTCCTGAACTATGCCGGTGATATTAACCCTGATTCGGAACTTGTCAGGAGAGTCACGCCCATCGGTCACGGGATCACACTTTACCGGCGATCTGAAGGAGCTGCGTGTTTGATTCCCGCAATCAATGCCCGTCGTATTGCTTTACTGAGCCGAGGGAGAGATCGGTAAAGGTTGCGTGAATAATGCGGTGAGATTTGAGGCCCGACGCAAGTGCGGGAGACCGAAATGGCGGTCGCGCCTCTCTTCCTGGATAAAGTCTCTGGGCATCAAACGGAATGGGGTGAAGGTAGGGGAGTGGGAAATCTGGAAGAATTGGAGCAGCCCATGTTTGAATGGTGGGGCAGACACGATGGGCCGATCGCCTACTTATGCTCCTATATCTTATGATCTTCAGATGACAGTCTGTGTTGTAGAACCTTCACAACGAACCGCCTGAGATTAACCGGGGCGGGGAAAGTGAGGCGGTAGTGCCGAGACGAGACCCATCTTTCAGCTCTCGTTCGGTCAGACAAGGCGCTGGCATCCAGATCTGTCACGTCCTCCCATTATGGGCTTGCATTTGTTTTTTCACTCCATTCCACTGTTACGACCTGCCGAAGTGCAGTCAATGTTTCCCGATGTATGACCCTATCTATGGGAGAGTTGAACTCTTCCATTCCTCTGTGCTTACACATCTGGAGAAGAAGGATGCTTATGTGAGAATGCTGTTCTGGGACTACAGTACTACATTGAACAGCATAGTTCCATCCAGGCTCGACAAGAAGCTCAGAAATCTTGGCCTTCAGCCCCGCCTTGTGCAGCTGGGTGCTGCGCTTCCTGTCAGACCGTCAACTGGTTGTGAGACAGGGTTCCCTCAACTCCAACTCTCTGACTCTCAATGCAGGAGCCCCTCCGGGCTGCGTACTGAGTCCCCTCCTCTGCTCCCTGTATACCCTTGACTGTATCGCTACCCACTGTTCCAATCTGCTCATTAAATTTGACGACGATACGATTGGCCTTATCTCAATCAATAACGAGGTGGCCTACAGGGAAGAAGTCATCTCTCTGACACAATGTTGTCAAGAAAATAATCACTCCCTCAATGTCGCAAAAGTAACGGAGTTGGTTATGGATTACAGGAGAAATGGAGACGGGAAAACCCCTATTGACATCAATGGATCTGGGGTTAAGAGGGTAAACTGTTTCAGGTTCCCCGGCATCCACCTCCCCGAGGACCTCACGTGGTCTGTACACACCAGATGTGTGGTGAAAAGGCACAACAGCACCTCTTCCAACTCTTCCACCAATTCAGGACATTTACAATGTCAGGAGTGCAAAAAGGGTGTGTAGGTCTTTGGGAACACAAGTCATTCCAACCACAATCTATTCCAGCTACCACCATCCGGGAAACAATGCCACAGGATAGAAGCCAGGACCAACATGCACCGAGACAGCTTATTCTACCAGGCCAATAGACTCATGAACTTTTCCTGACTTGAGAGTACTCTGTGTTACATTGACTGTTTATTTAATATAAATTATTTTAAATTACTATGATTGCACGTTGCACATTTAGATGGAGACGTAACATAAAGGTTTTTACTCATCATGTATGTGAAGGTTTCAAGAAACAAAGTCAATTCAATTCATTTCCAAAATTCATACAGTTCGGTTAAGTCTTCCTCCAGATGTTTGAAATCGGCAACCATGTTTGTTTGATTGACATGGAGATTCAACAATCGGTCACGTGAGCCGTTTTACTGCGGAGCTGCAGCATCTGCGGGTTTGTTTCTGCCCCCCTCGCCCCACCTGGCCCATCACAGCTCTGAAGAAGGGGAGCTCGTATTGCGCATGCGCAGTTTCCAGATAGTCGGTACTTTTACTTTACGTTCCGTGTTGATGCTGATCGTCGGCGGAAAGCCGGTGGAAGATTTACTGTCTGCGGGAATAGCTCCCTTCGATGAGTATTGTGGCCGGTCCAGAGCGGGGAAGCCTGATGCAGGGTATAGAGTCCCGTTAACTCACCAGAACAGGCTGCGTTTGCTGGACAAAACCTGCAGGGGTCGATCCGGGTTTTGGACCTTCACACCGAACGCCTGAAATGAGCCGACGCTCAACCCTCTGCTCTTGTCCCAGGAGCTGGATGAGGCAGGGGCCGGGAGTGCTCCCATCTGTGGAGTTGTCGCTGGGGAACCTGGCCCGGTAGCGGATCCAAACGTCACCTGGATCGAAAATTGGTCATTCGATCTGTTGTGTTCTTGCAGACTCAGAAGGCCAAAGGCTTTTAATCCCACCTTTGAGACACTACCCCACGTGCATAAGGAGTTTAACTTTACTTCAGTTCAGACAAAGCAGTAAGATCCATATCAATGTTTCCGGGTATTAACCGTATTAATGCGAGAAAAAACGTATTTCATTTTTCTGAGTTCCTCGAAAGTTTATGCACATTCGTGAAGTCTCACTCCAGATCTTCCAGAGCAGAAGCTCAGTCTGTATAATATTTCTGCATAACGAAAGTGGGAATCGTTTATTATTGCCTCGTCCCGAGTTAAATTGAAAAACTTGTCTCGCACACCGTCCATAGAAATCAATACATTACAACAGCATATTGAGCTGATAAACGGTAAAGCAATAACAGAGTGTAAAAAATAAGTATTAAGGTTACAGAGAAAGGGCGGTGCAGGTAGACATACGGTGCAAGTTCAGATGGAGTTAGAGAGTGAGCAGAAGAGTCCATCTTGTTAAGCTGTGTCTTTTCATATTTGAGATATTCAATTTGATGTAACAACAAAATGGAAGCCGTCCTTGAGCCTAATGGTATGTTTTCAGTTTTTTTTAAATCTTCGACCAGATGGGTGGGTGAGAGTTAAGAATGTCTAGGTTTGTGGGAAACTATTTATGTCGCCAGCTTTGCTGAGGCGCAGGAAATATGGAGACAGTCCAGGGAGGGGCGGCCTGTTTCTATGTTATGCTTAGCTGTGTCCATATTTATCTGATGTTTCATGTAGTCATAGGCAGAGCAGGATCCGTGCGAAGGAGGGAAGTTACCCGACCGGAAACTTTACATATTAAAGCTTGGTCGGGGGCAAAGGGCATATGGCAAATTTCTTATTGTTCTAGCTTTGTCATTTTAGGATAGCTCAATGTTAGGTATCAGCAATCTTTCTTCTGACCGATCTCTTCATTGTAAAGTGTTATCTTTCACCGTTTACTTCATTGAATTTTCCAGGAACCGTTACTGTTTAATTCGGTTTTTTTTTGTGTGTTCTTGTTGTTGTTGTCTTTTTTTCTCTCTCTCTTGTGAGCTGGTACTACCAGAGCTCTAATTGAATGCAGCATAGTCAGGGTAAAATCAGATATTACAATTTCACTTCCAGCGTTACAAAATGCTTGCAGTTTTAATCTTTGTCATAACGAAACTCAACATTTTGTATTGAGCTTGTTATTTCCTTTCTCAGTTACTTTTGGTGACCCACTTCCTCCGTTTCCATAGTAACGGTCCGCCAGAGCTGCAAGAGGTGTTGCACATTTTATCGCTCTGTGGTCACCGCCTCTCAGGGTAGAGATCGTGTCTTCGGGAGCAAATACAACAGAGTGACAGTGGGAGGGGTGCATACAGCGAGCATTGACTGTATGGAATGTATTAACCAGGATCGGAATGAACTGAAAACCAACAAATTGGAGGGGTGAGTGTGGCAATTACACAAATGGTTTGAACATATTGGGGTGTCCAAACATTTTGCAAACAGCTACTACTTGTGCATTAAAAACATATAAAAACTGCTGATGCCGGAAATTTAAAGTAAAAAAGAGAGAATGCTGCAAACGCTCAGCAGATTGCTAACGGCTTGAACATTTCCAGATCTGATATTGTGTCTTCCACCATTTCTCCTTTCACGTATGTAGCCCTATGTACTGGATTCCCAGTATTCCCAATTTTATAATTTCACATTTTATTTCTGCATCCCTGAGGGAAACATGGCAGCCAGTCGTTTTGGGCAGGATCTCTCACGACGGTAAGATAGTGATTAAACGTGCTCAGCATCCCTGCTGGAGACATGCTGAAGTGTATCCGTATCCTCTCTCAAGCTACAGCCTGGTTAACCAGCCAGAGCTCCGGCGCAGGCAGAGGGTCATTAGGTTCCAGTTCCAGATCAGTTTGTGAATTGAAAATGGTAGGAACATTGCGACAAATCGCCGGCATCAAAGAGTTTGTAAGTGAGTTATAATATTAGGATGGAAACTCTGAAAATATTTAGCTGGCAATGTACGGTCTTCAGTCCATGTTGGTAATTCTAAAGCTGGGATCGGAATTTCCTCATTCTGCAGTGAAGCTGAAGTCTCGGGGTGTGAGACATCACCCGAGACGCTATTCCTGGTTGGCGCGACTGTATCGAAACCCAATTTCCCTTGGGATCAATAAAGTATGTCTGCCTGTCATTGGTTATGGGGAAATCACAGACGGCGCCACCCAGTGGGATATCAAATCTGGCAAGTATTCTGGAGCTTGTTGAAGAGGTCACTATGGCGATAGATGGAGATGATGTTGTCCATAAGGACTTTGGTAAAGCCTCGAACAATAACTCGCATGGAAGCTGATCTGCAAGTTTTGGTCACATGGGATTCGCGGGGAGCGAAAGAGGTGGATTCACACCGGGCTCAATGACAGGTAGCAGAGAATAATAGAGTTTATCTTATCCTTATCTACCTCCCCTTCAGACTCTGCAACCTCCATCATAGCCAAAGAGATCTTACAACTGAACATATTGTTCCTTCCTCGCTCCACCCGGCTCTCTTCTTTCAATAGGATCACTCCTTCCATAATTCCCTTGTCCATCCTCAGTAATCTCCCTATAGCCACTTATCCAAGCAAGCGGCCTAATTGCTACACCGGCCCATGCACATCCTCCCTCACCTCCACTCAGAGCCCAAAACAGTCCATCCAGGAACACTTCACCTGCGTATCTACTGGGGTCATCTATTGTGTCACGTGCTCCCAATGCGGCCTCATTTACATTGGTGAGACCCACCATAAATTGGGAGACCGTTTTGTCGAGCATCTCTGTATCATCGGCCACAAGGGGGGCCTTGCAGTGGCCAAACATTTTAATTCTGTGTCTCAATCCAACAACTCGATCAATGGCCTACTCCTCTGCCAATATGAGAATACCCTCAGGGTGGAGGAGCAACACCTTCTATTCCATCTGAGCGCCCACCAAACTGATTATATGAATATTGCATTCTCCTTCCATTAAACAAATTCCCCCCACCCATCTCTATTCCCCACGCTGAACTTCCATCTCTCCTCACCAGCCTATTATTTCCCACGTGTCCCTCCTTCCCTTTCCCCTATTGGCAAGTCTCTGATTCTTTCTTCTCCAGCTCTTGACATGTCTATCATTTGATTTCAGATATAACCTTCCCGCTCGCCTCTTTCTCCTCCATCATTTGTTTTTATTCAGAGATCTTCCCCTCCACCTCAGTAATGAAGTACACTCTTTGCCCAAACAGTCGACAGTTTATTCTTTTTCAAAGATACTGCTTGATGTGCTGAGTTTGTCCAGCATTTTGCCTGTTTTGCTTTGGATTTCCAGCATCTGCAGCCTTCTCGTGTTTGAGGTAATTATTTGAATTTTGTTGAGATAATACCTGGAATATGGTGTAAAATCCCGCTCCCCATTCTAACACGGGTTATACAGACCAAAGAACGAAGCGCCCCAGGAACTCAGTGGGTCGGGCAGCATGTGTGGAGGAAAATTGACCGTCAACATCTCGGGCCGAGACCCTCCCTCTGGACTGAGAGTGTACAGGAAATAGTCAGAGAAAAGAGGTGAGTGGTGGGGATGGGGCAAGAACTGGGGAGCGAGAGGTGGATCCAGCTGAGGGGGGAGGTGGGAAGGTGGAAATAGTGACAGGGGGGAGGTGAGTGGTTGGGGCAACACAAGGCTGCTGAAGATGGTATTTAATTCCACGGAGGATTATCTAAGAGGTTAGACAGTGTTTGTTTTAGAGATTCACCAGACTGATTCCTGGAGGACGATGAAGATCACTGATCGTCTTCACATAAAACAAAGACAAACAGATGTGTGGAGACGGAAGGAATCGAGGAAATGAGGATCGGGCAGAAACATGTGGCTGAGATGGGAGAGCAGCCGTCATCTTGCTGATGGTTAGAGGGGCTGAATGGCCGCCTCCTGCTGTTTCTCACTTGATGTTTCAGTGTTCCTGTCTAGCGAGGCCGGAGGAATGTGAATAGAAATTAGCGTTTGTAAATATAAAAGTGATTTGAATGAAAACAGCACAATTCCGGTTTGCGTCTGAATTGTGTATGGGATCGAGATGGGAATCGAACCCTTAAGTCTGAGAACCGGAAGGTGGAGCTAAACGGACAGCGAAGGTACTGAGGGAAAGATTAAGAATGCAGCTGTTGTAAATATGAAATAACGGGTAAAATGCGGCAGGCATTTCGGTCAGAATGTGAGAACGGTTCAGATGGGAGAACATCCGCCCGTCACGTGATCCACTTCTCACTCCCATTTCAAACGCAGATCTGCAGCATCTGCGGTTTTCCGACACCCCGCCCCGCTCTCCAGTCCCCAGAAAGGCGGTGGATTTCTTTCCTGTCTGTTTTGAAGCAGATCGTCGGCGGGGAGCCGGGGGTCGGATCACTGTTTGTGGGGCAAATTGATCAAATTCTCATGGGTGAGTATTGTGGCCGGTCACGAGCGGTGAACGAGACGGACAATTTGCCATCGCTGGGTACTGAGACCGATCTCGAGGGTGGGGGGGGGGGGGTGGAGACCTGATGTTGTGAAGCGAGTCCCGTTAACTTCCTCGAACTGGCGGCCTCGTCCCGCTTCCTGGACACATCCTACCCGGGTCGGTCCGGGTTGTGGGAACTTCACACCGAACAGTCTGAGATGAGATGCCTCTCAGTCCTTCTTGCTCGGGTCCCAGGGGCGCGATGAGGTGGTGATGCCGGAACTAAATCCATCCGTACATTTGTAGCTGGGGAACTTCACCTCCATCATCCGGCCCAGTAGACGATCCAAACTTCAGCTGAATCGATGCCTGGGGTCGATAATTGTTCTACATATTTCCAGCACACTGGAAGCGGCCGATCGGCCCTTTGTGTTCTTGCAGATAGAGAGGGTTAAGCAGAGTAATCGCACCCTCGGGACACTGATCCACGTGAATAAGAAGTTGCATCTTTTCCCCTGTTCAGACAGGACAGTGAGATCCAGATCTCTCACGTCCTCTCGGGGGACTGGGAAGTTTATTTCCATCTTCTGTCCATGACTATGACTTGCCGAAATGCTGACTTTGTTTCCCGATATCTGTCCCTATTAATGCGAGAATTAAGTCTTGTTTCTGGGAAAGTTGTACACTCCCTCCAGAATTTCCAAAGGAGTGACCAGGGCTGTCTAATATTTCCACACGATTGAAATGGGGAATCTGTTTTTGTTTTCCATGTACAGAGGTAGAGTGAAAATCGCGTCTCCGGTATTCTCCACACAGAACAATACATTGCAGCAGTACATTGAGTTACAACAAATTATTCTGATTACCGAGAAAGTGCAGTGCAGGTAGCTATGTGGTGCAAGGTCATATCGATTTAGACTGTGTGGTCAGGAGTCCACTCATCACGCTGTTCGCTTCTAACAGCAGAATGGACACCGTCCTTGACCCGGTGGTATGTTTCTGTTTTATTTTATCTTCGCCCCTATGGGAGGGTGAGAAGTGAGAATGTTCAGGGTTATGCGGATCTTTCATTATGTTGGCTGCTTTACTGAGGCAGTGGAAAGTGTAGACAGAGTCCATGGAGGGGAGGTTAGTTTCTATGATGTAGTCAGCAGGGTTCACACTTCTCCGCTATTTCATTCAGTTAAAGGAAGAGCAGTAGCCGTGTGAAGATGAGAAGAATCGGGATGGGATACTTTCTCCGGTGCATTGATAAAGTGTGTAGTGTAGAGAAGGACATATACCAAAGTTCGTATTGTTTGTTCTGGCTTTGTTATATTGGAGTCACTTATCTATTAGTGCGTACTATTCTTTCATGATCTGTGTATTGCGGGAGAACCATTAGAGATCATCCTTGATCCACTTCTCCCATCTTTGTCCACCTGCTCATCCCTTTCCCACCTGGGTCAACTTCTGTCCAGCCTCTACACCACCACCTCAACGATATATATCAACCATCTTGTTTAAACTCTGCCCAGCCTGCTTCTCACCACCTCAATGATATATATCAACCAGCTTGCTTTACCTCTGACCAGTCTGTATCCCATTGCTGCAATGATGTATTTCAGCAATCTCTCTTTCAAACCTTGTCTTCATTATGAATTTTTTTTTTGCATTTTTTCCAGGATTGATTTTTTTTTTTTTTAGATTACTGGGACTACCAGAGGTTTAAATGAACACAGCACATGGCATGGTAAAAACAGCAATTTCAATTTTAGTTTGACCGTTACAAAATGGCTGCAGTGTTAATCTTTGTCATTATGGAACTCATAGCATCTGTTGTTGAGTTTGTTATTTCCTTTCTCGGTTATTTTCGGTGAGCCACTTCCTCAGTTTCCAGGGTAACGGCCAGTCGGAGCTGCAGCAAGTGTTGCACTTTTTATCGCTCTGTGGTCACCGCCTCTTAGTGCTTGGAGAGTGGCCTCAGGAACACCTGCAACAGAGCGATAGCGGGAGGAACGATGCTGTGCGCATTGACTGCATGGGATGAATTACACCAGGGTCAGAATGAACTGATAACTAACAATGTGGTTGGAGTGGGGTGGCATTTATAGTTTAAGGTGGCAATCAGTTTCGATCTGTGCATTAAAATGAAGAGGATCGAAAATACTACAGTCGCAGGAAATTTTAAGTCAGGAGGAGAAAATATGGGAGACCCTCAGCCCCAGCGTTTTCTACCTGATAATTTTACATTTTGTTCCTGCTGCATTGCAGGAAACATGGCAGCCAGCTGTGCTGGGCAAGATCCCACACAGCAGGAAGATTGTGATCAAATGTGCTCGGTTTAGCTGTTGGGGGCAGGCTGAAATGTAACCGTATCATCTATACAGACCGGGGAACCAGCCGGAGCACCGGCCTCGGCAGAGGGTCCTTAGGTTCCAGTTCCACCTTAGTTTGTGAATCGGAAATAGCAGGAACGCCACGGCAAATCGCCGGCACCAAAGCCTCTTTGTATGTGTGATAATACTGGGCCGGTGACTCTGAGGATATGGAACTGGCAGTATACGGGCTTCAGTCCAGGTTGGTAATTCGACAACTGGGATCGAAATTTTCTCAGTCTGTAGTGATGCTGAAATCCCGGGCGGTTGGGCATTGGTTATGGGGAAATTAGCGTCTAAACTGCCCAATTGGACATCATATCTGTCAGGTATTTTGGAGATTATTTACGAGTAAACTAGGGAGTTGGGTGAAGTTGGGCAGTGATTTTATTAATCTGAACTTTGGTAAAGCATGTAACAAGATCCCGCATGGCAGCTGATCGGGAAGGTTCGGTCACGTGGGATTCACGGCGCGCTGGCGACGTGGATTCACACTGCGCTCGAGAACAAGAAGCAGAGGGTGATGGCTGAAGATGGAAGTCTGCCACAAGGGGGACTTTGCATTGGCAAAACATTTTAATTCTGACTCCCACTCCCATTCCGACGTGCCAGGATGAGACCGCCCTCAGGGAGGAGGATCAGCAACTTATATTCCATCTGGGTACCCTCCAACATGATTGTAGGACTATTGAACTCTCTTTCCAGTAAAGAAATCCCCCCCCCACCGACTGCTCGATTCCCCACTCTGAACTTTCATTTCTCTCAGCAGCCTCTTACTTGCCCCCGTGTCCCCTCCTTCCCTTTCTCCTATTGATAACACTCCGATTCTTTCATCTCCAGCCCTTGACCTGTCCATCGGTTGACTTCACCTATTACATTCCAGCTCGCCTCTTTCTCCTCCCTGGCCTTTTTTATTCAGATCACTTCTCCTCCTCCTCAGGAATCAAAAAGGCTCGTGGTCCAAAATGTGGCCAGTTTACTCTTTTCCATAGATACTGACTATTGTGCCGAATTCCTGCAGCATTTTGTGTGTTGCTTTGGATTTCCAGCATTTACACGTTTTCTCATGTTTACGTATGGTAATTACGGTAACAATTATTTGGGCTTTGTTGAGATTATACGTGGAATATGGTGTAAAATCTCGATTCCCATACTAACACGGGTTATACAGACCAAAGAACAAACTGCCGGAGGAACTCAATGGGTCGAGCAGCATCTGTGGAGGGAAACGGACCGTCAACATTTCGGGCCGGGATCCTCCCTCTGGACTGAGAGTGGACGGGAAATAGTCAGAGAAAAGAGGTGAGGGGTGGTGATGGGGCATGTGCTGGGGAGTGAGAGGTGGATCCAGGTGGGGGTGAGGTGGGAAAGTGGAAATAGTGGCAGAGGGTGGGAGGCGAGTGGTTGGGGCAACATGGGAGTGCAAAAATGGTATTTAATTCCATGGAGGATTATCTAAGAGGTTATAGAGAGTACTTGTTTTTAGAGATTCACCAGACTGATTTCTGGAGGACGATGAAGTCTCACTGATTGTCTTCACATAAAACAGAGACCGACAGATGTGTGGAGACCGAAGGGATTGATTTGAAATGAGGATCGGGTAGAAACATGTGGCTGAGTTGGGAGAACACCCGTCATCTTGTTGTTGGTTAGATGGGCTGAATGGCCTCTTCCTGCTGTTTCTCACTTGATGTTTCAGTGTTCCTGCCCAGTGAGGCTGGAGGAATGTGAATAGAAATTAGTATTTCTGAACATAGAAGTGATCTGAATGAAATTTTATCGGGTATGACGTGTATCGGATCGGGATTGGAATCGTACTTATAACTCTGAGATCCGAAAGGTGGAGCGTTGGGGACGCCAAAGGTACCGAGGGACAAAATAAAAATGTAGCTGATGTGCATATGAAATAACGTGTAAAATGTGGCAGGTAGGTCAGACAGTGTGTGAGGGGTGAGGAGCAGATTCATCGATTCAGGTGGGAGACCCTCCACCCGTCAAGTTTCTCGCTCTCATTTCAAACGCAGATCTGCAGAATATGAGGTTTCGTTTCCGAAGTCCCGACCCGGCTCTCGCAGTCTCCGGGTGGGTGGTGGCTTCCTTTCCGTTCTCTGTTGAAGAAGATCGTCGGCTGGGAGCCGGTGGACCGATTGCTGTCTGCCGGACAGATTGGTAAAGTTCTCATCGGTCAGTATTGAGACCGGTCACTAGGCATGAACGCGACCGACGATTTCTCATCAGTGAGTGCAGAAACCGATCCCGGGTGAGGGGGGACCAGATGTTGGGCAGTGAGTCCCGTAAAAGTTCCTCGAACTGGCGGCCTCTCCCCACTTCTTGGGTATAACTTTGGATATAACCCATGTCCGGGTTATGAGACTTTCACACAGACACTGGTGTTCTGGTCCCAGGAACGGGATGAGCTGATGATGCGGAGACAGAACCCATCCGTTCAGTTGTACCTGGAGAGCTTTACCGCCATCACTCGGTCAGGTATCGGTTCCAAACTCCAGCTGGATCGGTGACTGGGGTCGATAATAGTTTTACATGCTTCCATCACACTGGAAGCGGCCGTTCGGCCCGTTTTGTCTTGCAGACAGCGAGGGTTAAACAGAGTAATCTCACCCTCGGAAGACTCCTCCAGGTGTATGAGTAGTTTCATCTTTCCCCTGTTCAGACAGGACAGTGAGATCCAGATCACTCACGTCCTCTCGGGGGACTGGGAAGTTTATTTCCATCTTCTGTCCATGACTATGACTTGCCGAAATGCTGACTTTGTTTCCCGATATCTGTCCCTATTAATGCGAGAATTAAGTCTTGTTTCTGGGAAAGTTGTACACTCCCTCCAGAATTTCCAAAGGAGTGACCAGGGCTGTCTAATATTTCCACACGATTGAAATGGGGAATCTGTTTTTGTTTTCCATGTACAGAGGTAGAGTGAAAATCGCGTCTCCGGTATTCTCCACACAGAACAATACATTGCAGCAGTACATTGAGTTACAACAAATTATTCTGATTACCGAGAAAGTGCAGTGCAGGTAGCTATGTGGTGCAAGGTCATATCGATTTAGACTGTGTGGTCAGGAGTCCACTCATCACGCTGTTCGCTACTAACAGCAGAATGGACACCGTCCTTGACCCGGTGGTATGTTTCTGTTTTATTTTATCTTCGCCCCTATGGGAGGGTGAGAAGTGAGAATGTTCAGGGTTATGCGGATCTTTCATTATGTTGGCTGCTTTACTGAGGCAGTGGAAAGTGTAGACAGAGTCCATGGAGGGGAGGTTGGTTTCAATGATGTAGTCAGCAGGGTTCACACTTCTCCGCTATTTCATTCAGTTAAAGGAAGAGCAGTAGCCGTGTGAAGATGAGAAGAATCGGGATGGGATACTTTCTCCGGTGCATTGATAAAGTGTGTAGAGTAGAAAAGGACATATACCAAAGTTCGTATTGTTTGTTCTGGCTTTGTTATATTGGAGTCACTTATCTATCAGTGCGTACTATTCTTTCATGATCTGTGTATTGCGGGAGAACCATTAGAGATCATCCTTGATCCACTTCTCCCATCTTTGTCCACCTGCTCATCCCTTTCCCACCTGGGTCAACTTCTGTCCAGCCTCTACACCACCACCTCAACGATATATATCAACCATCTTGTTTAAACTCTGCCCAGCCTGCTTCTCACCACCTCAATGATATATATCAACCAGCTTGCTTTACCTCTGACCAGTCTGTATCCCATTGCTGCAATGATGTATTTCAGCAATCTCTCTTTCAAACCTTGTCTTCATTATGAAGTTTTGTTTTGCATTTTTTCCAGGATTGATTTTTTTTTTTTTAGATTACTGGGACTACCAGAGGTTTAAATGAACACAGCACATGGCATGGTAAAAACAGCAATTTCAATTTTAGTTTCACCGTTACAAAATGGCTGCAGTGTTAATCTTTGTCATAATGGAACTCATAGCATCTGTTGTTGAGTTTGTTATTTCCTTTCTCGGTTATTTTCGGTGAGCCACTTCCTCAGTTTCCAGGGTAACAGCCAGTCGGAGCTGCAGCAAGTGTTGCACTTTTTATCGCTCTGTGGTCACCGCCTCTTAGTGCTTGGAGAGTGGCCTCAGGAACACCTGCAACAGAGCGATAGCGGGAGGAACGATGTTGTGCGCATTGACTGCATGGGATGAATTACACCAGGGTCAGAATGAACTGATAACTAACAATGTGGTTGGAGTGGGGTGGCATTTATAGTTTAAGGTGGTAATCAGTTTCGATCTGTGCATTAAAATGAAGAGGATCGAAAATACTACAGTTGCAGGAAATTTTAAGTCAGGAGGAGAAAATATGGGAGACGCTCAGCCCCAGTGTTTTCTACCTGATAATTTTACATTTTGTTCCTGCTGCATTGCAGGAAACATGGCAGCCAGCTGTGCTGGGCAAGATCCCACGCAGCAGGAAGATTGTGATCAAATGTGCTCGGTTTAGCTGCTGGGGGCAGGCTGAAATGTAACCGTATCTTCTATACAGACCGGGGAACCAGCCGGAGCTCCGGCCGGGTCCTTAGGTTCCAGTTCCACCTTAGTTTGTGAATCGGAAATAGCAGGAACGCCACGGCAAATTGCCGGTACCAAAGCGTTTTTGTATGGGTGATAATATTGGGCTGGTGACTCTGAGGATATGGAACTGGCAGTATACGGGCTTCAGTCCTGGTTGGCAATACCACAGCTGGGATCGGAATTTTCAGAGTCTGCAGTGAAGCTGAAGTCTCGGGCGGTTGGGCATTGGTTATGGAGAAATGACCGTCAACCCTGCCCATAGGACATCATATCTGTCAAGTGTTTTGGAGATTACTTAAGATTTAACTAGGGAGTTAGGTGAAGTTGGGCAGTGATGTTGTTCATCTGAACTTTAGAAAAGTCTGTAACAAGATACCGCATGGCAGCTGATCGGGAAGGTTCGGTCACGTGGGATTCACGGGGAGCTGGCGAGGTGGATTCACACCGGGCTCGAGAACAAGAAGCAGAGGGTGATGGCTGAAGATGGAAGTCTGCCACAAGGGGGACTTTGCATTGGCAAAACATTTTAATTCTGACTCCCATTCCGACGTCTTGATATATGGCCTCATTTTGTGCCAGGATGTTACTGCCCTCAGGGAGGAGGATCAACACCTTATCTTCCATCTGGGTACCCTCCAACATGATTGTAGGACTATTGAACTCTCTTTCCAGTAAAGAAATCCCCCCCACCCACTGCTCGATTCCCCACTCTGAACTTTCATTTCTCTCAGCAGCCTCTTACTTGCCCCCGTGTCCCCTCCTTCCCTTTCTCCTATTGATAACACTCCGATTCTTTCATCTCCAGCCCTTGACCTGTCCATCAGTTGACTTCACCTATTACATTCCAGCTCGCCTCTTTCTCCTCCCTGGCCTTTTTTATTCAGATCACTTCCCCTGCTCCTCAGGAATCAAAAAGGCTCGTGGTCCAAAATGTGGCCAGTTTACTCTTTTCCATAGATACTGCCTATTGTGCTGAATCCCTGCAGCATTTTGTATGTTGCTTTGGATTTCCAGCATTTACACGTTTTCTCATGTTTACGTATGGTAATTACGGT
The DNA here is from genome assembly GCF_048418815.1 of Hemitrygon akajei. Taxonomy (NCBI): domain Eukaryota; kingdom Metazoa; phylum Chordata; class Chondrichthyes; order Myliobatiformes; family Dasyatidae; genus Hemitrygon; species Hemitrygon akajei. The sequence goes on from NW_027332053.1 coordinate 236,370, forward strand.
AACAATTATTTGGGCTTTGTTGAGATTATACGTGGAATATGGTGTAAAATCTCGATTCCCATACTAACACGGGTTATACAGACCAAAGAACAAACTGCCGGAGGAACTCAATGGGTCGAGCAGCATCTGTGGAGGGAAACGGACCGTCAACATTTCGGGCCGGGATCCTCCCTCTGGACTGAGAGTGGACGGGAAATAGTCAGAGAAAAGAGGTGAGGGGTGGGGATGGGGCAAGAGCTGGGGAGTGAGAGGTGGATCCAGGTGGGGGTGAGGTGGGAAAGTGGAAATAGTTGCAGAGTGTGGGAGGTGAGTGGTTGGGGCAACATGGGAGTGCAAAAATGGTATTTAATTCCATGGAGGATTATCTAAGAGGTTATAGAGAGTACTTGTTTTTAGAGATTCACCAGACTGATTTCTGGAGGACGATGAAGTCTCACTGATTGTCTTCACATAAAACAGAGACCGACAGATGTGTGGAGACCGAAGGGATTGATTTGAAATGAGGATCGGGTAGAAACATGTGGCTGAGTTGGGAGAACACCCGTCATCTTGTTGTTGGTTAGAGGGGCTGAATGGCCTCTTCCTGCTGTTTCTCACTTGATGTTTCAGTGTTCCTGCCCAGTGAGGCTGGAGGAATGTGAATAGAAATTAGTATTTCTGAATATAGAAGTGATCTGAATGAAATTTTATCGGGTCTGACGTGTATCGGATCGGGATTGGAATCGTACTTATAACTCTGAGATCCGAAAGGTGGAGCGTTGGGGACGCCAAAGGTACCGAGGGACAAAATAAAAATGTAGCTGATGTACATATGAAATAACGTGTAAAATGTGGCAGGTAGGTCAGACAGTGTGTGAGGGGTGAGGAGCAGATTCATCGATTCAGGTGGGAGACCCTCCACCCGTCAAGTTTCTCGCTCCCATTTCAAACGCAGATCTGCAGAATATGAGGTTTTCGTTTCCGAAGTCCCGACCCCGCTCTCGCAGTCTCCGGGTGGGTGGTGGCTTCCTTTCCGTTCTCTGTTGAAGAAGATCGTCGGCTGGGAGCCGGTGGACCGATTGCTGTCTGCCGGACAGATTGGTAAAGTTCTCATCGGTCAGTATTGAGACCGGTCACTAGGCATGAACGCGACCGACGATTTCTCATCAGTGAGTGCAGAAACCGATCCCGGGTGAGGGGGGACCTGATGTTGGGCAGTGATTCCCGTAAAAGTTCCTCGAACTGGCGGCCTCGCCCCACTTCTTGGATATAACTTTGGATATAACCCATGTCCGGGTTATGAGACTTTCACACAGACACTGGTGTTCTGGTCCCAGGAACGGGATGAGCTGATGATGCGGAGACAGAACCCATCCGTTCAGTTGTACCTGGAGTGCTTTACAGCCATCACTCGGTCAGGTATCGGTTCCAAACTCCAGCTGGATCGGTGACTGGGGTCGATAATTGTTTTACATGTTTCCATCACACTGGAAGCGGCCGTTCGGCCCGTTTTGTCTTGCAGACAGCGAGGGTTAAACAGAGTAATCTCACTCTCGGAAGACTCCTCCAGGTGTATGAGTAGTTTCATCTTTCCCCTGTTCAGACAGGACAGTGAGATTCAGATCTCTCACGTCCTCTCGGGGGACTGGGAAGTTTAATTCCATCTTCTTCCCATTGTTACGACTTGCCGAAATGCTGACAGTTTTTCCTAATATCTGGCCCTAATAATGTGAGAATTAAGTCTTCATTTATCTGGGTTTCTCGGAATTGTGTACACCCTTTCCAAATTTTCCAAAGGAGCAACGCACATGATTGAAATGGGGAAACTTCATTTTGTTTTAAGTGTACAGAGGTAGAGTGAAAATCGTGTCTCCGGTATTCTTCACACAGATCAGTACATTGAGGTAAAACAAATCATTCTGGTCACACAGAGAGTGCAGTGCAGGTAGATATGTGGTGCAAGGTCACATCGATTTAGACTGTGAGGTCAGAAGTCCTTGAGCCTCATGGTATGTTTCTGTTTTATTTGATCTCCACCCCTGTGGGAGCATTAAAGTGAGAATGTTCAGGGTTGTGCGGAACTTTCATTATGCTGGCTGCTTTACTGAGGCAGTGGGAAGTATAGACAGAGTTCATGGAGGGAGGTTGGTTTCTATGATGTACTCAGCTGTGTCCACAGTTCTCCGCTATTTCATTCAGTAAAAGAAACAGTGGCCGTATGAAGGTGTGCAGAATCGGGATGGGATATTTTCTGCGGTGCATTGATAAAGCGTGTAGAGTAGAAAAGGGCATGTAGCAAAGTTCTTATTGTTTGTTCTGGATTTAATATATTGGAATCTGTTATCTACTAGTGCGTACTATTCTTTCAGGATCTGTGTATTGCTAGAGGACCATCAGAGATCACGCTGGATCCCCTTCTCCTATCTGTGTCCATCTGCTCGTCTCCTGCCCATCTGGTTCAACCTCTGTCCAGCTTGTAACCCATCACCTCAGTGATATATATCAACCATCTTGTTCAACCTCTGTCCAGTCTGTATCCCACCACCTCAATGATATATATCAATCATCTTGTTCAACCTCTGTCCTGCCTGTATCTTGTTCAGCCTCTGTCCAGCCTGTATCCCATTGCTGCAATGATATATTTCATCAATCTCTCTTTCAAACTTTGTCTTCATTCTGAAGTTTTGTTTTGCATCTTCTCCAGGATTATTATTTTTTTTTTCTTTTTTTTTGATAGCTAGGACTACCAGAGGTCTAATTGAACAGAGCACTTGGCAGGGTAAAAACGGCCATTTCAATTTTAGTTTCACCGTTACAAAATGGCTGCAGTGTTAATCTTTGTCATAATGGAACACAAAGAATCTGATGCTGAGTTTGTTATTTCCTTTTAGGTTATTTTCGTTGAGACGCTTCCTCAGTTTCCAGGGCAACAGCCCGTCAGAGCTGCAGAAAGTGTTGCACATTTTATCGCTCTGTGGCTACCGCCTCTCAGGGTACAGACAGAGTCCTCGGGAGTAAATGCAACAGACTGACAGTGGGAGGGAAGGATACTGCGAGCATTGACTGTATGGAATGTATTAACCAGGGTCGGGATGAACTCAGAACTAACACATTGGAGGGGGTGGGGTGGCATTTGCTCAGTTTGAGGTGTTCCAGACATTTCGCAATAAGTTACCACCTATGCATGAAAAGGAGGAGGAAAAAATCTGCAGTTGCAGGAAGTTTGATGTAAAATAAGGAGAAAACGCTCGAAACGCCCAGCAGATCGGCAGATCCCAGTTCTGATACTGAGATTTCCACAATTTCTGATTTCACAGATGTAGCCTGAAGTACCGGGTGTCCAGCATTTTCCACTTTATAATTTGACATTCTGTTCCTGCTACACTGCGGAAACATCGCAGCGTATTGTTCTGGGCTAGATCCCACACAGCAATAAGATATTGATCAAATGTGCTCCGGTTAGATGCTAGAGAAACGCGGAAGTCCGAAACAGCAGAAAAAGGAAGCAAAATGGAAAGTATAGACCAGTTATCTTGACCTCAGTGTTTGAGAAAAATGTTAGATGTAACAATGGTAATTGCTAAGGATGCTGTGATGGAGTACTTGGTGCCACAGGACAAGATAGTACAAATTCAGCATGGTTTCCTTCAGGGAAAATCACGCCTGTCGAACCTTGGAATTCTTTGAGTTGATTACAAGCAGGATAGACAAAGGAAATGCAGTGGTTGTTGTGAACTTGTATTTTCAGAAGACCTTTGACAAGGTGACATGCATGAGGCTGCTTGCCAAGTTAAGAGCCCATGGTATTACAGGGAATTTACTGACATAGTTAGAGCATTGACTGAGAGGTAGGAGGCAACAAGTGGCAATAAAAGGATCTCTTTCTGGTTGGCTGCCAGTGACTAGGGTTGTTCCGCTGAGGTGTATCCGGAGAGGGTCCAGAGGAGGTTCACAGGGATGATTTCAGGCATCCTCTCACAGTCTACAGACTGGTGAACCAGCCGGAGCCCCGGTCCCGGCAGAGGATGATTAGGTTCCAGGCATCATCTCACAATCTACAGACTAGTGGACCAGCCTGAGCAGCGGTCCCGGCAGAAGGTGATTAGGTTCCAGCTCCACCAGAGTTTGTGAATGGGAAATGGCAGGAACATCACGGCAAAACACCGGCATCACCTCCCTCACACCTTCAATGCATTTCCTCTGATATTACAGATTTCCAAACAGCAAAAAGATACTCCCTGTCTACACTATCTATTGTTTTCATGATCTTATAAAGCTATATCAGATCTCCCGTCAGTCCCTACCGCTCTAAAGAGAACAACCCATGATTTCCACTTCAAACTGAATAATATATGAACCATTCGGACGGAAGTTTAGGTCACCGAATCATTAACTATGTTCCTTTCCCCATAACTGTACTTTACCTGTTGAGTGTTTCTATAATTCCAGTTTCTCTTTATTACATTCATTCTGGAACACTTTAAATCGGTTGGAAATGGAGCAGTGCACAAGCTCTCGTTTTGTGATAGTAGAACATTTAGGAAGCCATAGCTTCACCCTGTAAATTATCCTGCAACCACATTACTAGTTACCCCTAACAAGGCTCACAAGAATAAGCTGAGGAATGATAAACTTTATGCATGAGCTGCATTTGATGACCTTGGGCCTGTGTCAGTGGAGTTCAGAGGGATCGTGGTTGAGGGGGTGTGGGTGGGGAGTGATTATTTACACCAATTGAATAACAACAAGTCTGGATACAGTGGGAATGGAGAGGCTGCCTCGATTAGACCGAGAGTCTGGGATGTGAGAGTGCAGCCTCAGAATAAAGAAGCGTCACTTTAAAAATGACAGGAAGGCAATTACTTCAGCTAAATGTTGATTGATCGGTGGAATTTGATGCTACAGGGAGTGGTGGAGGCTATAGTTGGGTATATTCATGTTCTGGATTGCTATATAGGGCGAGTCTCCCCACAATGTTGTGCCGACCCTTAAACCCTGCCCCCCCATATAACCCTCCACCTTCTATTCTTCCATACACATGTCTAGTAGTCTCTTAAAATTCACTTCACTAGTGTATCTGCCTCCACCACTGACTCAGGCAGAGCATTCCACGCACCAACCACTCTCTGAGTAAATACACGTTCCTCTAATAACCCCTTCAAACTTCCTTCTCCTTATCTTAAAGCCATGTCCTTTTGTATTGAGCAGTGGTGCCCTGGGGCAGAGCCGCTGGCTGTACACTCTGTCTTTTCCTCTGAATATCTTGTATACCTCTATCATGTCTCCTCTCATCCTCCTTCTCTCCAAAGAGTGAAATCTTAGCTCCCTTAATCTCTGATCGTAATGCATACTCTCGAAACCAGGCAGCTTCCTGGTAAATGTCCTCTGTACCCTTCCCAATTCTTCCAAATCCTTCCTGTAGTGAGGTGACCAGAACTGGACACAGTTCTCCAAGTGTGGCCTAATCAGAGATTTACAGAGCTGTATCATTACCCTGCGACTCTTAAGCTCTGTTCTCAACTTATGAAAACTAACACTCGATAAGCTTTCTTAACTACCCTATCTACCTGTGAGGCAACTGTCAGGGATCTGTGGACATGTACCCCCAGATCCCTCTGCTCCTCCACACTCCGAAGTGTCCTACCATTTACTCAGTACTCTGCCTTGGAGTTTGTCCTTCCAAAGTATACCACTCACACTTCTGCGTGTTGAACTCCACCTGCCATTTCTCAGCCCACTTCTGCGCAATCTTCGACAATCTTCAACTTGGAAAAGAAACATCTTTGAATACAAACATCCTCCATGATTGATTATGGAGCAGACTAGGATGACCGAATCATCTAATTCTACACCTATATATTATTACTTGTAACTGATACCATTACTGGTCCCCGGTATGTGTTTCCCATCACAAGTAAGAGTAAACCTTCAAATACCTGAAATCCAAGGAACACACACAAAATACTGCAGGATCTCAGCAGGCCAGGCAGCATCTATTGGAAGAGAGTAGAGTCGACATACAGATGTTTCCTGGCCTGCTGAGATCCTGCAGTATTTTGTGTTACAGCTTTCATCACTCAGATCATTATATATGCTTTTAGGATTTAAATTTCAATTAGTTTAATTTTTATGCTAGTTTTTATTGTTAACATGCTTCATTATCTCTCTGGTTAGGGTTAGGCTTTCGTTGAGAGATTTATTGGAAGAAAAACCCACGACTGGAAGAGAACCACAACTGTAGACGAGGGAACAGCAACAATGGAACAGCCCGGGGACTGAGAGCACCAACCGGAGAGAACCCTTCGGACTCGGAGTTTCCATTGATTCATTCAGAAGATAGTTTGGTGAGTCTGATTTACTCTAACACTTGTCCTTCAGACATTACATTTCTGTTCCAAGGAAGTTAGGAAATTGTTGGGGTGAGACTGAATAAGCTAGAAGTACGAGTTATGCCTAAATCAGACCCAGCTGTAATTTCTCTAGATCTGTTAATGTGCTGTCAGCATCCCAGCTCTTTCAAGCCACTTCCATTTCCTCACAGCGTTTAAAAAAAAAAACTCTGGCATTTTCTGAGTTCAGAATAAAGAAGCGTCACTTTAAAACTGACATGAAGGCAATTACTTCAGCTAAATGTTGGTTGATCTGTGGAATTTGATGCCACAGAGGGTGGTGGAGGCTATCGTTGTGTATTTTCATGTTCTGGATTGCTAATTAGGTCTAGTATTATAGAAGGAAAGCAAGAGTACAGTTTTGGAACCAAACAACCTCCATGATTGATTATGGAGCAGACTAGAATGACCGAATCACCTAATTCTACTCATATATATTATGACTTGTAACTGATACCATGACTGGTCCCCGGTATGTGTATCCCACCACAAACAAGATAAAGTCATCAGATGCTGGAAATCCAAGCAACACACACACACACACACACAAAATGATGCACTCAGAAGGTCAGGCAGCATCTATGGAAGAGAGTAGAGTCGACATAGAGATGTTGCCTGGTCTGATGAGTTCCTTCAGCTTTTTGTGTGTGCTCTTTTATATCCCATGCCAGGTTTTGTAAAGTGTGGGACGGTTTCAGCTTTCTTCACTCGGATCATTATATATGCGTTCAAGATTTAAATTTCAATGAGTTTAATTCTTTGTTCTCGTTTGTATTGTTAACATGCTTCCTTATCTCTCTGGTTAAAGTTAGACCTGTGTTATGAGATTTATCGGAAGAAAAACACACAACGGGAAGCGAACCACGACTGAAGACGAGGGAACAGCAACAAGTGAACCAGCCCGAGGACTGTGAGCACAAACTGGAGAGAACCGTTCTGACTCGGAGTTTCCATTGACTCAGTCAAGAGAAAGTTTGGTGAGTCTCATTTACTCTAACACTTGTCCTTCAGACATTACAATTCTCTACCAAGGAAGGAAATTGTTGGAGTGAGACTGAATAAACCTAGAAGTACGAGTTATGCCTAAATCAGTCCCAGCTGTAATTACTCTAGATCTGTTAATGTGCTGTCAGCATCCCAGCTCTTTAAATTCACTCCCATTCCTTCACAGTGTTTGCTCATTTCAAGCTCTAGTATTTTCTGAGTTCAGACATTTCCTTGCTTGGCTGTGTTACGTCATAATCATCTCAAAATGCATTGAGAATTTCCTCCCTTTATAAGATGTCCCAAGTGCTTCGTGCTGTAGTGGTTGCGGAAATGTGGAATTACCAGGAACTACAGCAACATGTCACTAATTCCTCTGGCTATTGTAAACTGCAACTATATACATCCCCTCGTTGTGCAAGCCTCTGCTAAGAACCCACCCATATGAAGCCAAACGTCCAGCACCATATTTCCTTTAGTCCTCATAAGCAAAACCCAGTCAATAATTTACGTTTACATACCCTGGCCTCATCAAGTACTTTTCGACTAAATCAATTATCAGAACCTATGAACCTGTAATTAAGCAGAAATAGATATTGGAATGAAGTTATGTTCCAATTTTACTGTGTACCAAAGGCACGGTTTAGTCACCACCGGTTTTGGATATGGCCCAGGTTTCGGAGTGAGAAACACTGAAGTGGGTCGATATTTCGCAAACTTCAATGCAGACAGAGTTAAAGGGAAAATAAAACAATAAACACTAGGCTAAGCAGGGCCGTTAACTAAAACTGTCAAGTCTCAACAAATATTACGACGGAATGAATGGAGTTAAATACTGTCACAATGACATAATTAGCTGACACGTGCTTCCTATTGCCGAATCTGCTGAGCTGCGGAATCCGTGGTTGTGACACGCGTAGTTAGTTGGGTGGGTTGAAATATGTTTTCTTCAATACAATATTAAGAATAAGAGTAACTTCCAACATGTTATAGTGCATGGATAGTACATGTTATCGCCAGTACACAGATTTGATTGTTACAACGGCAGGACTGGCTGTTCGATGTTCCAGGGTTTAGTTGTTTCAGAATGCACATGGAGTGAGGTGAAAAGGGGACAATTGTCATTGCTAATTATAGATGATATCACGGCGATGGAAATGGGGGAGATCATGTAGGGACCATCGACAGTCTCCGTGTGGGTGAAAGTCAGAACAGGAAGTGCGCTATCATTCTGGGAGGTCTCCCACAAAGCCACTAGGATATTGAGGAGCAGGTAACTTAGCAATGTTTGGAAAGGTGCAAAAGCAACAAGGTTGTTATCAATGTTGACCTCAACTTTTCTGATGTTGATCCCACCTCCTTATTCTAAAATGTGTCAATGTGGTATAATGTGTTGTGTGTCCTGACTTAGTGTGTGGATGGGCCAATTGGAGAATATGTATACAATATCTAGTACTAGGTAATGATGCTGTTCCACACAGAGGGAAAGAATACTTATATAAACGAACCGTGGCTCGCAAGAGATGAGGACATTTAAGCAAGAGTAAAAAGAATATCATTCAGGTTTCGGAAGCAATATTCAAGTAGGGATATAGAGAATTATAGTTTAGCTATGAAGGAGCTTAAGAAGGTATTTGTAGGTCGAAGGGGACTTGAGAGGTACTTGTCAGATGGGATGAAGGAATGGTCAAAGGCGTTCCACACGTGGGTGAAGAAGAGGAGGATGAATAGATTGAGGGAAGGACTACTTAGGTGCAAAGGTGGAGACATGCCTGGAAGATGAGGTGGTAGGTGAGGTGCTTAATGAATGCTTTCATTCAAAGTTACGAAAGCGATGGACTGTGATTGTGACGTTAGCACAGGAGTACGACAATGTTAAAAAAGGGGTGCTGTTGAAGATTCCAATGTACAACACTTTACTACTGGAAGTGGTGTAGGAGCTTTCAGAGGCATTGAAAGTGACCTTTGTGTTGCCTCTGGCCACAGGAGTAGTAACACGTCGGTGGCGGCCAAACTCTTGAATCGGATATTTTAGGACAGGAATTTTGAAACTTTGGAGAAGCATAATCTTACAACGGGTTGCCAATTTGATTTTTTTTAATGGAGAATTGAGAAATAGGAAAGATGCCAGAAATAATATTCCGCAATATGTACCAACATTTGGATCGACAGAGTCTGATCAGGAGTGACCATGGTATTGTGCATGGAAAGTTGTGTTCAACAAGACTTCATAACTTTTTTGAAGATGATTGTCATTGAGTGTGGGGGAGTGGATGTTGTACATTGAACTCCAGTATAGCCTTTGACAAGGTGCCACGTGGAAGCTTCGTCTGGAAGATAAGGTCCCATGCGGTCCGGAGAAAGAAAGTTAGATGCATTCAAAATTACTGTGAAGGAAGCAAGCAAAGAGTAGTGGTTGAAAGTTTCTACTCTGAATGGAGGCGGGAAACTTGTGGTGTTCCGCAAAGCTACATGTTGGAACCTGTAATATTCATTATTTTATAAGACCAGAAGTACCCCATTCGGACCCTCGAGTCCTCTCCGCCATTCAGTCATAGACGTAACCAGTCTTCCAGTCATCCCCACTTCCCTGTCTTTCCCCCATATCCTTTGGTGCTCTGGCTAATAAAGAACCGTTCTAACTCTTCCATAAATTCAACCAATGACATGGCCTCCACAGTCGCTCATGGTAACACATTCCACACATTTACCACCCTCTGACTAAAGTAATCTCTCCACATCTCAGTACTAAAAGGACGTCTTTCAATCCTGAAGTCGTGCCCTCTTCTCGTAAAGTAAAATAACATAGGAAATAACTTTGCCGTATCTAATCTTTCAGGTCTTTTGACATGCGTAATGTTTATCTGAGAGCCCACTCATTCTCCTGAACTCCAGGGAATACAGCCCAAGAGCTGTCAGACTTTCCTCCTACGGTAACCCTCTCCAATATCAGTATATCTTTTTAAAAAAATAAGGAGCCCAGAACTGCACAGAATACTCTAAATGTGCTCTCCCGAGTGCTCTATAGAGCTTCAGCATCACATCCCTGCTCTTCTATGCTGGACCTCCAGAAAAGCATGTCGAAATTGGATTGGCCTTTTTCACCACCAACTCAACCTGCAGGTTAGCCTGCACAAGGACTCACAAGTCCCTTTGCATCTCTGCATTTTGAATTCTATCCTCATCTAAGTAATAAGTCTGCCCATTTATTTCTTCCATACACTTCCCAACATTGTATTTCATTTGCCACTTCTTTACCCATTTCCCTAAGTTATCTAAGTCCCGCTGCAGTCTCTCTGTTTCCTGAACACTACCCGCTCCTCCACCTATCTTTGTATCTTCGGCAAATTTAGTCACACATACATTAATCCCACAGTTCAAGTCATTGACACATACTGTAATTTAAAACAATGATTTAAATACGAATGCACAAGGCTTGACAAGTAAGTTTGCGGAAGACACAGAATTAGTAGATAGTGCTCACAGTGAAGGTTATCGTTGCTTATAGAGGATATGAATGGGCAGAGGAGTGGTAAATAGATTGCAAAACCAACACGAGCAGCAACAGTTCCATGCAGAGGCTGGTGGTGATGTGGATAGAACTGCCAGAGGAAGCGGATGAGGCAGGCACGATTGAATAATTCTAGGAAAAAAGATGAGTTGTACAGATGGAGGGAAGAGGCCAGGAGGAAATGGGCCCATTTCAGCAAATTGAACCGTCTCGGTGGGCACTGTGGACAACATTGTCTCGTTGAACTGAAGGGTCTGTACCTGTGCTCTATTTTTCTGTTTATTTATCAGTGGAATGAGCAGGCAGACAGACATTGTGTGGAAGTTCAAGTTAATGGTGAATGTTTAGTACCTAAGCCAACTGCTGATCTGATACAGAGGATGACGATACTGTCATATTTGCAAAGTAATTGTACTCTCTTGTTGTGTGTAATTCAGAGCATCACCAGCGGGTGGAGCTTTCCTGCACTGAGACCAAAGTGTAAAGAAGAAGACGATAATCACCAATCGTCAGTCACAATCAGAATGGCTACAGGTATGATCACTGGGAGCTTTATAATTAAACTTCTGTCCTGTTGCTGCACTATAGTTCAGATGAAGAAACTTACACAGATGTTAACAGGGCACAGAAAAGTTTCATCAAGCAAAGTTTCTATGCTTCTCAGCATGGTCGTTGATCTCACTGGTAAAACAGCTTTGAGTAATTGATCTATCTAAAAGTTTCAGTGCAGGGACCTGACACGGGTAATGGTCGAATCACTTCGCTCACCATGCAAAGCTTCAGCTGATTGAAAGGAGCAGGAGACTCTGAATCAGGTGGTTGTGAGTGAAACCCGGACAGAAATGTGACAGTGGTCTTGTGGGCAATGCAAATATATAGAGTCAGTGTCTGTTTCACCTCTAGATAGGTCCTGATGTGTAAAACTTCTGCAACTTCCATTTATAAAACTCAACGCCAGATGATGGGAATCTTTCCAGGGTTTCAGAGATTGTGTCGTAACATTGTATTTCAGGTTTTGGAAGAGGTATCAAGTTTCCTCTGTTTTTTCTTGGCTGCAGTGCAAAGAAAATGAGGGGAGTTTCAGAAATCTGTTTTCTGTAGCCGAGCCAAAAACATCGCTAGTGTTGGGAATGGCCGAGGATCAGGAGACAGAATTTTTTAGATAAATATGTGTTCTGCTTCGGTGTTTTAATACCCCAATGAATATCTGAGCTGTGGACAAATATCAGATGATCTGCTACCTGAATTTAATTTCCCTGGACCACTGAAGTGGAAACCCAGTATAACCAATAACTATGTCACCTGTCGGCATTGTGATTGTGCCAAACTCTGTGATTCCAGGTGGATTGAAAAATATTACAGTGTGGAAACCGACCCTTCGGCCCATCTGTTTCATACTGATCAAAATGTATGAACTTGCCCATTTTCCTGCAGCTTTTCCTAATTTTCCCTTTTAGACTTTTTCTCCCGTTTTTCATGTTCTCAACTTCGCAATTGTATTTGTGTTTGCAGCCTCCTGTGGTTGCACGTACTTTATGCCCACCAGCCGACACGTGAAGGAATGTCCCTTCGGTCCCTTTTAAATCTCTGCACTCAAGTCTTAGGCTCCCCTATCCTGGGAAAAAGACTATGACCATCTACCCTATCTGCACCCCTGCTTATGTTATGTGCCTGTATAAGCTCACCATTCAAGCTCCCATGCTCCATGGCAAACTGTCCCAGCCGATCCGTATAACACAAAACCCAACACCCCGTCCAGTCCGATACTGGTCAAAGCTTAATCAGGTACATCCTATAGATTAGCAACTGCAACTACTGCTCTCTAAGCGAGACTTTGCCATTGACTTGGATAGTTGTTGCATAGCTATCATCAGCGCGGGATAGGATGGGAACCAGGGAACCGGACATCATAAATCTCAAGGTAATGGTCAGTCTGCGACCCAGATGATCGGATGATGTCCGTGTCAAGGGAGTGGTCAGTGTGTATTCAAGGGGACTGGACATTGTGTGACAAAGCGATTGGAGAATGTGTGATCCAGCGGATCTGTCCATGTGTAATCCCGTGGCTGGTCTGTGTGTGACATAGACAACTGGACAGTAAGTGACCCAGGGAGATTTTTGTTAGTGGAAGATAATTGCTGTGATATTGTCCAGTATCACCGGACAGCCTGGTCATCCGTGTTTTCAACTACTGTGAATCCGGTCATCTGTATTACTGTGTCTATCTTGCTCTTCTTCTGAGAGTGAATGTGTCCAGTCACAGGGGGACTGGGATGGTCACCTGACAGGAAGGACAGTTCACACTCACCAGCACGTTCCCACCCCAAATCTCAGTCTCGCCTGCATTGCACGCAGAAATTCCAGGATATGTATTGGAGGATATGCAGCTGTCCAGATAACAGAGTATTTCCAGGATGCGCATTAACGGGAATGTATTAGCCAGAATAGGGAGAGTATCTCTGGGAAGCAACTATCATTGACATTCCCAACATTTATTGCTCATCTTGAACTTCAATAGGTAAGTGGGTGGGATGGTGGGAGAGACAGCTTTCTAGAAAGTCTGGTTCTTCTGGTTACGTAATGTCCAGCACATTATTGGGTCGGTGTTAAAGACAGTGTTGGAGATTGGGATTAATTCCATTTTAGTGGCTGAAGGCAGGTGAACACTAAGGTTCAAGACATGATTTTTTTGAGCTGGCTGAGAGGGGTGGAGACGAGGGATATTTGAGTTCTGTCTATATTCCCTTTCTATATTCACAGAGCCAGATTTTACCATTTCTGACCTCCTGGCACAGGGGGAGGAGTATCGACTGTACCAACTGACAAAGTTCTACAGAGACAGACTTAAACAAGCGATTGAAGAAAAGGTTGAAAGACTCGGTTGGATGTTGACAAAGGAGGGACATTTCAGTAGAGAAGAAAATGAAGTGAGTGTATTTAGTGTATTGTTACCGAACTGCTGGTATCGGAGGGAATAGTGATCAATATTAAATTCCTCCATTTCCCGCACTTCAGCCCTGACCTCATCCTCCCGTCACCACAAAAGGGACCGAGTTCCCTTTGTCTTTACCTGTCACCCCACCAGCCTCCGGACCCAGCTTATTATCCTCCGCAACTTCCGCCACCTTCAACAGGACCCCACCACAAAGCACACCTTTCCCTCTCTGCTCCTCTCTGCAGGGATCGTTCCTTCCGCGACTGCCTGGTCCACACGTCCCACCGGGCACTTATCACTGAAAGCGCAAATACTACACCTATCCCCGCACCTCCCCCCTTACCACCATTCAGGGCCACAAACATCCTTCCAGGTGAGGCAATACTTCACTTGTGAGTCTCTTGGTGTCATCTATTGTATTCGGTGCTCCCGGTGCGGCATCCTCTACATCAGTGAGACCCGACGCAGATTGGGGGACCGCTTCGTCGAGCACCTCCGCTCCGTCCTCCACAACAGACAGGATCTTCCGGTTGCCACCTACTTCAATTCTACTTCACATTCCCATTCGGATATGTGCATGCATGGACTCCTCTACTGCCATGATGAGACCAACCTCTTGTTGGAGAAGCAACATCTCATCTACCGTCTGGGTAGTCTCTAGCCCCTTGGAATGAACATCGAATTCTCCAACTTCCAGTAATTCCCTCACTCTCCGTTCCACCATCCCACTTTCACTCTGCCTCCTCTTCTGGTTGCCTATCACCTCTCTCATGATTCTGCCTTCTTCTGCTACCCATAGTGCTTACCCCTTACATTCCTTCTTCACCTCTCCTGCCTATTCCCTCCCTGCTCCCCCCAAACTCTTGATCTTTCTTCTGATTGGTTTTTCACCTGGCACCTTCCACCCGCCCCACACCTTCCTTATAGGGCCCCTGCCCCCTCCTCCTTCAGTCCTGACGAAGGGTCTGGGCCCGAAACGTTGACTGCTCATTTCAACGGATGCTGCCTGACCTGCTGAGTTCATCCAGCTTTTCTACGTGTTAATATCAATCGCCTACACACTTTAGGACTTCTTCATGGCAATGGAACCTTTGGTATCTGACTGGTCTTCAGCAGGTCTGGTCTCAGCTGTTAAGACGGGGAGCACAGGAAACTTCAGGTTCAGAGTCACCTTGTCCTCTCACACCTTCTGTATTTATCAGTGTGATATAAGAGCAGAGGCCTGTTGAGCAGACATTCAGTCTAAAATTAATTTTGCATTTTATCAGGACAGTCGGTCCAGTTTACCTGAGGTCATTAATCCAGGATGAGTATTAAGCTATCAGATTGTAAATTGGTCCAACTGGCTTCACTGCAGTACTTCAGAGAGGGAAACCTACTAACCACAGTTGCCCTGGTCTCCATCCAAGTTCCCGGACAATGCATAGCTGACTTGTCATGTAAAGTGTAGCACAGAAACAGGCCCTTTGGCCCATCTATTCCATTTCGAACTACTTAAGTTGCCTATAAGCCATTGGCCTGCACCGTGCTATACCATTCATCTATCTATCCAGACTTCTCTTACCCGCTTGTACAACTTGCGCTGCTAGCTCGTCCCATGCTCTCAGCACCCTCTGTGTGAAGAGGTTTCTACTCATGTACCCCTCGAACTTTGCACCTTTCATATTTTACTGAAGACCACTTTTTGTGGTACTTCTTTACTTTGGTACAAAATGTCTGCTTGCATTTACCAGGTCTATACCCCTCATAATTCTTTGTAGCACTATCAAATCTCTCCACAATCTTCTACGTTCTAAGGCATAGAGCTCTAACCAGTCCATTCTTTTCTTATAAATCTTGTCCTCCAGTCCCAGCAACATCCTTGTAATTTTATTCTGTACTCTTTCAACCGTCTTTAGATCTGTCTCTAAGTAGGTGACCGGACCTGCGCACAGTACCTGAGATTAGGCCTCACTAACTTCTTATACACGTTCATCTCCTGTACTCAATATTTTCATTTATGAAGGCTAATGTGCCAAATATTTTCTTTCCAAAAAATCTACTTTTGCTGCCACTTTTAATGAATTATCGACCTGTATTTCCAGATCACTTTATTCTACCACACTCCTCAGTGCCCTAGCGGTCACTGTAGAAGATCGGCCCTGCTTGGTCCTTCCAAACACGTCGCACTTGTCTGCATTAAATTTCATCGGCCATTTTCAGCCTATTTCTCAGCTCGTTTAGATATCACTGCAAGCTGTGGTAGTCTTCCTCACTCTCCGCTGCACGTCCTCACTCTTGGTGTCATCGCAAGGTTTCTGATCCATTTAACTACATTTTCATCCAGACCGTTGATATTGATGACAAACAACAGCAAACCCAACACTGATCCCTGTAGCACTGAACGAGTTACAAACTGACAGTCAGAGACGCACCAGTCTATAACCACTCTCTGTCTTCTTCCAAAAAGCCAATGTCTAACCCAGTTTACCACTTTACCTTGGATCCTGAGCAAATGAACCTTCTTGACCACCTTTCTATGCGGTAGTTTGTCAAATGCCGTGCTAAAGTCCATAGAGACAACACCGGATTTCTTTGATTCATCAACTTTCCTGTTAACTTCCTGGGGGGGGGGGGAGGACTTTAAGATTAGCTGGAAATAAACTGTCACGCACAAAGCTGATATTTCATGAACTCAAAAATCAATATTTTTCTCCAAAACAGCATATATATCAGACGAACATTTTGCTAAGCTGGTTTATATCATTCGCCAGCCTACCTTCGTATTTTCTCTAATTACGGCTTTTTAGTTTCCTTCTGTTGGTTCGTAAAAGCTTTCCAATCCTCCAGCTTTCCTCTATGTTTTGCTATATTCTATGCCCTCTCCTTTGCCTTTGTGCTGCATTGACTTCCTCGTCAGACACGTTTGATTACCTTCCTTTGGAATAAATTTTCATCTTTGGGATTATCTATCCTCCGTCTTCTGAAAGGTTTCCAGAAACTCCAGCCCTTCTTGCTCTGCCATTGTCCCTACTAGTGTCATTTCAGGATTTATTTTTGCCCAGATCGTCCATTATGCCCCTGTAATTCCTTTATTCCACTATGATACAGTTAACTTTACTTCTCCCTCTCAAACGGATGGATGAGTTTTGTTATTTTATGATCAATATTTCTGAAGGGTATATTTATCTTAAGCTCCTTTACTAAATCTGGTGCAATACATAACACAGAATCCGGATCCACCTTTCCTATCGTGGGCTCAACCATAAGCTTCTCTCAAAAGCCATCTCAAAGGCATTTTTCAAATTGTCTCACTTGGGATTCAGCACCAACCTGATTTTCCAAAGCCAGCTGCATATTGAAATTCCACATGTCTAGTTTAACATTGATCTTTTCTACATGCCTCTTCTCTCTCACATTATAATTTGTAGCCCATATCCTAGCTACGGTTAAGAGGCCTGTATATAATTCCATCAGGGTCATTTTACCTATGTAGTTTCTTAACATTACCATCGCCCAATCTGATATCACCTCTTTCTAAGGACTTTTCATGACAGCAGTGTCAACCCAACACTTTCACCTACCTGCCTATTCTTTCGATTCAATATTTTTCCTTGGACGTAAGCACCCAATTAAGACCTTCTTTCAGCCACGATTCAGCAATGCCCGCCATCCATTTTTTTGCTCTTTCTCTCTCCCTCTCTTCCGTTCTTGTTGTCACATCATTTTGATATACTGTTGCCCATTGACGGATCGAAGAAAATAATCACTTTGAATTTACTGCAGAGTGTCAATAAATCCTTATTCTTTCACACTATTGAAATTTCCTTCAGTTACTGTTTTTCTGTTAATGACTGAACCCAGGGAGGATGAGGCAGCAGCCCAGTGACTGCATCTGTTCTGAAGCTACTGGGAACATGAACGGATATTTTCCTCCACATTCTCCATGTCTGTCTGTCTGCTCCACAATAAATTCATTGTTTCCCTTTTATAGAAAGTCACAGAACTGACTGAGAAGGGAAAACTGACTGAGAGTTCCACACTCTTCCTCAGTTTGGTGATGGGCAAAGGCTCCGGGGCCCGGAGGGCGATGTGGGAATCCTTTCTGACATGGAGGACTGAGTTACCGAAGTTGGACAAAATACTGAGAGAAATACAGGAACTCGGTATGTTAAACCCACGCTCTGAGCACAAAGGCACATTGACATGAACAGTTTTAACTATATTAGCTCTGTTTCCATTACCTTATTTTTAGGTCCCGATCCACAGGAATACATGAACATCGGCCAAGGGTTAACTGAGTTACCGACTCAATTGATAGGTGAGTGATGAAATGCACATTGAAATCACATCTCAAATGTTTGACTGTGACTTTGCAAAATTTGGGAATCAAATTTCACTGTAAATTATTCGCCAAATTATGGATTAAAGTAACAATTCAGAGAATTTCTTGTTGCAGCTTGAATATTCTACAATGCATTTTTTCTATTAATACAGTTGTTGGTTGTGCTGAACCCTTCACTCCTGGTCCGAACACTCTGGGAATTTCCATGCGCCCCAAGCAGGTTCCTGCTACACTGCAGCTTCCTGCCCAGGTGCCTTTTCTATCTTCAGACCTTTCAGCTTCAAAAGCACCTTATTCTTCCTAAGAGCACTACACTCATTTCTGCCCTCTGATATACTTGACATGTTGGCCATACAGCTGGTGTCTTCCACAGAGTATAAAACACAAAAATACAACTGCAGATGCTGTGGATCGAAGAATACGTACACAACGCTGGAAGAACTCAACAGGTTAGGCAGCATCCGAGAGAAAAGAGTAGCCAACGTTTCGGGCCGGGACCCTTCATCAGGAATGGGGGGTGGGGGGAACAGAGGGCCGAAGCCCAGTAATAGAGATAGAGGAGGGGGTAGGGCCTTGTGACATACTTCCTCAGAGTATGTCCGCCATTTCCTTTTCACCCATTAATACAAATGCGTTATCATTTTTCAAGTTGTCCGATGCCCATCCTCTCCGTTCTTTCCTTATTCTTATGTGTGGGATAGAGAGAAAAAAAAACAAATTGGTATCCTCTCTTATTATTGACCATATCCTGCACATTCATATATATCTTGGGGACATCAATAACAGTCGCCTTCGACACGACCAAGGCAGTACATTGTAGGCATCCATCCCTCTGAAAATCTACCCACATGTTATGTAAAAGTACCCCATCTCACAACCAAATGCCCTCTGCTATTAGACAATTTGGTCCAGCGGAAAAACAATACAAAATACAGAATGTCTACGCTACCTTTGCCTCTCTGAAACTTGCACACTATTGTTTGACCTCTCCTCTACCTCCAAGAGAAAACAAACCATTTTATCAAACCTGTCCTTGAAGTACATGCTCTCGAATCCAGGCGGCATTTTGGTGAACCCATTCTGCACCCTCCCAATTCTTCCAAGAGTTGGTAGATGTGCATTGACTACAATACTCCAAATGCTGTCTAAGACCAGAATACCAAGGAGCAGAAATAGGTCATTCAGTTCATCGAATTTGCTCCACAATTCCTTTCAGCCCCATTGTCCTGCCTTCTCCCAGTAAACTTTGACACCCCTATTAATCAGGGTCCTATCAACCTGTGATTTAAATATACCCAATTACTTCTCTACTTCAGCCGTCTATGGCAATATTTTCACAGATCCATCACCCGCCGGGGAAAGAAATTTCTACCAACATCAGTTCAAAAGGGACGTACTTCTAATCTGAGGCTGTGTCTGCTGATCCTAGACTCCTCTACGATAGGAACCATCTTCTCCACATCCACCCTATCTAGGCCTTTCAATTTTCGATACGCTTCAATGAGATACCCCGTTATTCTTCTAAACTCTAACAATAAAACGCTTCTCATGTGTTTACACTTTTATTCCCGATATCATTCTAGTGCGCCTCCTGTCCAATGCCAGTATATCCGTATTTGGCAATAGGGTCCAAAACAATGCCTTATGAGTCAGAGTTACACCCTTGTAGTTAGATTATTGCCCTCACGAAACAAAATGCTAAAATTGCACATGCCTTCCTTACCGACAACTCGATCTGCAAATTATTATTTAGAAATCCCTCCCGAAAGCTCATAAGTCAATTTTGACCTCTGATTTCTGTGTGTGGTCCCCGTTTAGTAAATGGTCTACTCCATTAGCCTAATAGCAAAGTACACGACCATACACTTTCCTACTCTGTATTCCATGAAGCACTGCTTTCCCCATTCTCCAAACCTGTCTAAGTACTTGTAAAGACTAATCGGCAAAATTGGCCTGGAAGACATCACTTTGGAGGGTGAACTGTCAGCCTACGTTGAGTTTTGTAAACCGGTAACATAACTCTTGAACACAGATTCTGAACTAATAAAGACAAGCAAGTGACAAGGCCTCTATACAACTTGAATCTTTCTGTGCTTTAAATATACCCTCCATACCAGCCCTTGAATCCGTTTATGAGTTTGAGGTTATGAGGTTATGAGGTTTATGAGGTTTATGATCTATGAGGTTGGAACCCAAGATCTCTCTGCTCGTTAACACTATTAATGGACTTAACATTAACAGTGCACTGACTGTTTACTTTTGAACTTGCAACACATTACTTTTGACCGGTTAAAGCACCAGATTTCCTTTCTATTCCCATGTCTACAAGTAAGCTATTTCCTACTGTTTCCTTTGCTAACACCTGCTCTATCCCCAATACCTCCAATCTTAGTATCAACTGCAAAGTTATTGATCCTCCCAGCAACATCTTATTTCAGGTAATTTATAAATACAAATATGTGTATAGATGTTGTTCCCGGCGGAAAATCATTGGACAATGAACTCCAGCCAGGTTAAGTCTCATTACCATCTGTTTGCTACGGGGAAGACAATTATGAATTAACAAAGGCAATTCACCACCGTTCGCAAGCATTTTGATTTGCTGTATGAGCCTCCCATGTGGAACATTGTCAAACACTCTACTAATATCCAAATAGACAATACCCACTGTGTGACTTCATCTATCACCTTTGCCACCTCTTGGAAGAATTCCATCAAGGTAGCAGGACGCTAATCCCCCCGCACAAAGCCGTGCTGCTGTACCCTAAACCACCTCAGGCATTCTCCCTTCTCATACTCCCCTAGGGAAGAAGATACAGAAGGCTGGAAGTAATGTACCACTAGCCCCTAGGACAGCTTTAATTCTGCAATGATAAATACAAGGAATGGTCACCTGCTATGTTATTATTGGTTCTTCATTGCCATAAAACAATTTGATATATAAAATTGTAACTTTGTGCAGCTCGTAACTAATGGACACTCACTTAGCTGACCACACTATACTTACAGAAGAAAAG
This sequence comes from Hemitrygon akajei, assembly GCF_048418815.1. NCBI lineage: Eukaryota > Metazoa > Chordata > Chondrichthyes > Myliobatiformes > Dasyatidae > Hemitrygon > Hemitrygon akajei. The sequence goes on from NW_027332053.1 coordinate 257,509, forward strand.
AAAGAATCCTTTTAGGGTATGAAAAGAATTTAAGAAAAACTGATTTAATTATGCAATTGTATTCAAACGCAGATGAAAAGCAGAAACCTGTTATATTATAAGATTAACTAAGAAAGATCATTTAATACTGTCCCTCACTCTTAGTTATTAGAAGTTCTTATTATATACAAGGTCCACCCAACAAGTGAAATTTCTACATCTGATGAAGCATTGGCATACAATAATCTCCTGATCCACATCAGAACGCACTAAGATGGTAGCGCGATATTAATACGCAGCATCCTCTCCAGACTCTGGATTTAGGGATTGCCAAACGTTATGTGGATTTTCTGATGTAGTCTGTTTTGTGATATCATTCTGGCGGAACGTTGTTTCATTTTTTTTTAACTGCATTGCAGTTGTAGTTTCTAAATAACGGTAAACAGAAATTCAATTCAATTCAATTCAATTCAATTCAATTCATTTCAATTCAATTCAATTGTTGGGTTATCCACCTCTGTCGGGTCTGGTGTCTGTGAGCAGAACTTTACTTCATGTCATAATATTCATGGAAGCATTAAATTAATTCATGTAATCTCAAACACTCAATGTTGAAATGCAGTTATAAAGTTCTTTGTCAGTTGAGCCATTTAACATGTTGACTATGTGTCTGTTACCATGTAAGATGTTCAACAGAAACATAAGGAGACTCTGCGGGCACAAACTGAAACATTGAGAGTGAACACGATCCTTATGACGGAGAAGGCAAAGGTTTTCCAGCTGGTTGATCGATACGCTGAGCTCACGGTCACTTCTACGATTCGAGATCGGACACTGGTGGAACATGAGCTGCTGGCAAGAGGCAGAGACCACGAGGAGTGGAGAGAAATACAGCTCCGCGGAGATTTGGAAAAAATCCGGACTGATCAATTATTCCATAGCAGTTTTTCCCGGAGTAAATATAAATCTGGGTGCACGGCAGAAGTAGCTGGCGTCCCTGGGATTGGAAAAACAACAATGGTGCAAAAGATTGTTTATGACTGGGCTATGGGGGAAATATACCAACAATTCCAGTTTGTCTTCAGCTTCAAATTCCGGAACTTAAACTTCATTAATTGTCAAATAAATTTAAAGGAACTGATTCTGGATCAATATCCTTACTTTGGGAATATCTTGAGAGAGGTCTGGGAAAACCCAAAGGGATTACTGTTTATATTCGATGGTTTGGATGAATTCAACGATCAAATCGATTTTACTGACAGTCGAAGAGAGACAGAACCTCGGTCCACATGCACAGATCCGGATTTCAAGTGCAAGGTGTCTGACATTGTGTACAGTTTAATCCAACGCAAGCTGCTCCCAGGGTGTTCAGTGCTGGTGACCACCCGCCCATCTTCTTTACATTTACTAGAAAAGGCGAAAATCAGTGTCCGGGCTGAGATACTGGGATTTGTTCCTGAGGAACGGAAAAAATATTTCATCAGGCACTTTGAAGATCAGACGGTGGCGGCAGCTGTTTTCAAACACGTGAAGGAGAACGAGATCCTGTATACCATGAGCTACAACCCTTCCTACTGCTGGATCCTCGCTCTGACACTGGGTACGTTCTTTACTCAAAGAGACAGGGATCCGCAGCGAGTTCCCAAGACCATCACCCAACTGTACTCCTACTACATTTACAACATCCTGAAAAACCACGGCCGTGAGATTGAGAACCCCCGTGATGTGTTACTCAGGGTTGGTCAGATGGCCTTCAGAGGAGTGTCCGAGAGGAAGATTGTGTTTACCGATGGAGATTTGATCAACTACGGTCTGCAGCCTTCCCAGTTCCTTTCCGGGTTCCTGATGGAGCTTTTGGAGAGAGAAGATTCTGCACGATGTGTGGTGTACACATTCCCACACCTCACCATCCAAGAGTTTGTAGCTGCAGTCGCACAGTTCCTGAATCCATATCCCGGGGATATCCTGAAATTCCTCACTGAAACCCACAGGGGGAATGATGGGCGGTTTGAAGTATTTCTTCGTTTTGCTGCGGGTCTCTCCTCTCCAATGACAGCTCGGGGCCTGGAGGAGATTCTGGGTCCATTTCCTCATGAAACGACCTGCCGGGTGATTGACTGGGTGAAGGAGGAGGTTGAACGCCAGGGCGGTAATGCACAGAGTGAAAATGCTAAAAGGAGCCTTCTGAACACATTGCATTACCTGTTTGAAGCTCGGAATCGTGGGCTGGCTGAGGCCGCACTGGCATCTGTGGGGCAACTTTCATTCTGTGAAATACCATTGAATCCGTTTGACTGCGCGGTCCTGTCTCATGTCATCGGACTCTGTGATACAATAAAACGGCTCGATCTTTGGTACTGCGACATGCAAAATGAAGTAATCCAGCGGCTGGGACACGGGCTGCACAAATGCCAGCACTTGAGGTAAATTGGTTTATCTCTCACTCTGAACTGTGAATCTGTTAAAATCTGTTGTTTCAATGTAAAGGAATTTGGGTAAAACTGTAGTAAATCATATTATGAAGAATTATGACAAAGTGACCAGTTGAAATGTCAGTAAATCTCCAAAGACGTGAGGGTTCTGTTGTTCCTTGTGAAGGGATGTTGGAAACTTAATCAGATCAATGAGCAAGGCGATTGGCTTAATGGTAGTATATCAGAGGAATGACTGCGTTTCTCGCTGCCTGTGACACGTCCATTGACAATGTTCCTTCTCACTGTTACTGACACCCAGACCGACACCGACTGAAACAGGTGGGTCAGCTTCACACCCCCTTCGCAGTGACGGACAAAAGACCGACAGTAGACTGTCTCTGTAAGAAGGAAAGAAGTACCATTGTGAGATTATCCGCACCTTTCTTTCTCCGTGTGTGACTATCACCATCACTCCATATGAGCGATTTTGCTCACTACCAGATACCCAGACCCATGGGGACCTCTCCTCGACTGATTGTAGGCCTCATTCTGGCCAACCTCTCCTGTGCAATCTATTTCTGCACCCTCTCGCCTTGTGGATTCTCTTTTCCCAACCGTATCCTCCGGTGGAATCTCTTCATCCTCATTCATCTTCCTCCCTTGGGGATGTTTGTTCCCCATCCTCCTTCCTCCGATTGGTTCTGTCTTCCCATCCTCTTTCCTCAGGTGGGATCTCTTCCGCCATCTCCCATGTTGACATTCACATATCTTTCTCACTGTAGGACTTTCTCCCACCCTTCAACCCTGCCCATTCCGACCCTCACGTCAGGAACACTTTTCAAACCATCAGGGCATGAGACAGAACATGTGGAGTTTACAGGGTCACACCGACGTTCCCTGGAGCTGAGCAGTGATGGACATTGACAGTGATGGGAATGCCAATCAGTGATTTACTGAAGGGTGAAATGTTTCCTGCAATATCCGAGTGAGAGAAATTCCCTCAGAACGAAGGTTTCAATCACTTTGTTCATCAATTTGTCTGTTTGTGTTTAGTATTTCGGGTATTATCCTGAGAGAATCAGAAGTGAAACTGGTGTCTGCGGCTCTGAGGAACCCGGAGTGTAAAATACAGAAACTAGTGTAAGTAACAGACTGCGGGAAATTGTGTGAGACTGAACACTAATGTGATTACTAATTGTGTTACTGATATACAATGGGAATTTTAACCGTCTCCTGTCTCTCTGAGTCCTTCACCCTCACTCTCTCTCATCACCAGGCTGATCGAGATCGGTCTCACAGATTCTGGAGCCAAGAATCTCGTCTCCGCTCTCAGTTCAAACCTACCACTAACGCAGATAAATTTGGGAGTAAACTCTCTCACAGACCGATCTGTCCCGGCTCTCCGCCGCCTCATACGCACCCTCCCGAATCTGGAGCTCATGGCGTGAGTGTTTGTGTTATTATTCAATGTGATGAAATGTCAGAGGATCCGCGGGTTTTCTGCTGATATTTGTCTGTGTGTGTGTTCTTGCAACATTACCCCCAGTCCCCTCTTACTGACACTGTTGTGTAACCTGTTTATTACATCTTTATTCTTCAATTTGTTTCAGGCTGCCGGGGAATAATTTCACTGTGAACGGGAAGAGGAAACTGAGATCTCTGCAGGAACGCAGTCCCGGACTGACAGTACTCTTGACCAACTGAATGTGTGAACATCTTTGCCTGCGGGATAGGGATATTTTGGCCGATCCCTGACCATCCCCTTTAACTGCCGCGCTCCGGGTTTAATTTCTGGTTCCAGCCGAGCGCTTTCTAACATCAGAACTTTTCTGCGGTGTTGTAATTCCGCCTTGAGTCTGGAGACGCTACTTCCGACGCTGGTCCGGGTTGGAGAGCTCCCCCAAATGAGACTCCGAAGAATTACACAGACGGCTGGAGCCCAGGTGTCGACTCCAGAGTTCCGGGGCAGGATTGTCCGGGGAGAGAATCCTTCTGTTGTCTTTGGGCTCGGAACGGTAGCCTCGACAGACTGTCCGATATAAAAATGTTAAATTGACAACTAGTCCGGCAGTGATCCTGGATATGCAGCGATCTCGGACGCGGTCCTGAAGTGTGAATTTGTAATCACCGGTTCCCCGATGTAGAGTCCCGATGAGAAACGGGACTGATTAGTCAACCGGTCACTCGTTGTCGCTGGTCAGTCAGTATCAGGTTATCTATTTCCACAATTTAGCAGCTCACACATCGTTTAGTTTACATTCGTCATTGATTATTCGGAATCAATAAAGCGCTGTAACTTCCTGTCTTGGTGTCTGGCTTGAGTTTTTTTTTGAGGTTTCTTCTACCATCCCCCCCCCCCCCCCCCCCGCACTCCGTATACTGGAACAGTGGGTCGGAGTTCCTCACAATGACGTAGTAACGTCTTAGCTCCCGGCTGAGGGAGGTCGGACCTGCAGAGTCTAGGTACCGGGGATCTCATCTCCAGCCATCTCCAGCTAACTGGTCCCGTCCTCGCGTGTACTCCTGGCACTCGCAGACAGTTAAAATTGATTATAATATCAGACACAGAGTGATGCTCCTTCCACCCTGTCCCATCACAAACGTCGGGAGTCAGGAACAGACTGAAGGACTCTCTGCGTTGCACAATATCGCCATCTCCTGCAGAGTTATGGAGAAGAGGTTTTTGTAGAGTGCTAAGTCCTCGAGTTGAAACAGACTACAGAGGAGATTACAGATTACAGATTATAGATTGCGTTCAGTTTGGCACAAGGACACCCCACCACCCCTCCCCCTCGCTACACACATGAGATGAATCTATGTTGCGGAGGTCAGAGACGGGGAGTGAAATACAGGAGAGGCGGGCAAAGATACAGGCTGCACGGAGCTGAAGAGAATGAAAGAGGCGGATAATGGATAGGGGAGTACTGGCGGATATTAGAACCCTAACGGTTAACAATACTTTTGACATCTGGGTTTGAAATATAGCCCAGGATGAAACCGAAGATGATGATTACTTTGCAAAAACGGGACTGTCCTGCGAGGGGCTCCTGATTGAACATAAGGGATAGGGAGGGAACGACAGAAGGATTTGGAATGGTCACCAGGGAAGGAGTGAAAGGTTGACAGAAAATGGTCTCCAGGGAGAAAGTGATGGGCTGTGTGACGATGAGCTCGAGGAAAGGAGCGATGGGCGAAATTAGGATGGCCATGGTCACCTTTTTTTTTCATGGACAAGAGGGAGGGAGTGATACGCTGACAAGAGAGTGGGAGTGACAAGCAGAATTAAAATGGCCGACTGGGTGGGGATGACGCACTGATTGATAATAATCACCGGGGAGGGTGTTATGTCCTGATTAAAGATGAGATTCTGGATTAAAGCTAGAATATAAAATTATCATCAGTGACGCGCCAATATAATATTGTCACCAGGGAGAGAGTGACCTGCGCATTGAAAATGGTCACCAGGGAGGGAGGTTTGCACCTTGGGAAAATGGACGCCAGGAAGGCAGTAACACAATGACAAGTATGAGGGAGTGGCGGGCCGATTTGAAATAGTCCGTGATTCATTTGTTCCCTGGCCGACAGGGAGGGAGTGATGGACAAAGCAAATGGCCAACAGGGCGGGAGAGACGCACCGGGTAAAATAACCACAATGGAGACAGTGGCACATTGAAAAGGTGGGGGGAGTAACGGGTCGATATAAAAAGATCTAATGGGAGGGAGTGAAGTTCTGATATAAAATGGTCGCAGAGAAGGAGTGAAGGACACGTTGACTTCAAATAGTCGACACTTCACTTGAAATGGCAGCTGGGGAGGGAGTGACGGCTTTGGTAGAAGTGAGCACAGAAGAGGGAGGGACACGCTGATTTAAAATGGGATATGCCTTGGTTAATGTGGCCGCCAGGGATGGAGTGAGACAGTGACTTACAATGGCCACTGTCACACACAGAATCTATGGCGAAGGAACTTGCGGTGTTCATGGATACAATCCCGGGATGGAGTGTGTTATAACCATATAACAATTACAGCACTGAAACAGGCCATCTCGGCCCTTCTAGTCCGTCCCAAACGCTTACTCTCACCTAGCCCCACTGACGCGCAATCAGCACATAACCCTCCATTCCTTTCCTGACCATATACCTATTCAATTTTGCTTTAAATGACAATTTAACCTGCCTCTACCACGTCTACTGGAAGCTCATTCCACACCGCTACCATTCTCTGAGTAAAGAAATTCCACCTCATGTTACCCTTAAACGTTTGCCCCTTAAGTCTCAACTCATGTCGTCTTGTTGAAATCTCCCTGAATCTCAATGGAAAAAGCCTATCCAAGTCAAATCTATCTATCCCCCTCATAATTTGAAATACCTCTATCAAGCCCCCCTCAACCTTTACGCTCCAAAGAATGAAGACCTAGTTTGTTCAATCTTTCCTTGTAACTTAGGTGCTGAAACCCAGGTAACATTCTAGTAATTCTTCTCTGTACTCTCTCTATTTTGTTGACATCTTTCCTATAATTCGGTGACCAGAACTGTACACAATACATGAAATTCAGCCTTACCAATGCCTTGTACAATTTTAACATTACATCCCAACTCCTATACTCAATGCTCTGATTTATAAAGCCCAACATACCAAAAGCTTTCTTCACCACCCTATCCACATGAGTTACCACCTTCAGGGAACTATGCACCATTATTTCTAAATCAATCTTTTCCTCTACATTCTTCAATGCCCTACCATTTACCATGTATTCCCTAATTGGATTATTTTTACCAAAATGTAGCAGCTCACACTTATCAGCATTAAACTCTATTTGCCATCGCACAGCCCGCTCTTCTAACTGGCCGAAATCTCTTTGCAAATTTTGAAAACCTACTTCATTGTCCACAACGCCACCTAACTTAGTATCATCTGCATACTTACTAATCCAATTTACCACCCCATCATCCAGATCATTAATGTCTATGACAAACAACATTGGACCCAGTACAGATCCCTGAGGCGCACCACGAGTCACTGGCCTCCAATCTGAGGAGCAGTTGTCTAACACTACTCTCTGGCATCTCCCATCCAGCCACTGTTGAATCCATTTTACTACTTCAATATTAATACCTAACGATTGAACCTTCCTAATTAACCTTCCGTGCTGAACCTTGTCAAAGGCCTTACTGAAGTCCATATGGACAACATCCAATGCTTTACCCTCGTCAACTTTCCGTGTAACCTCTTCAAAAATTTAATAAGATTTGTCAAACATGACCTTCCACGCACAAATCCATGTTGACTGTTTCTAATCAGACGCTGTCTATCTAGATAATTATATACACCATCTCTAAGAACACTTTCCATTAATTTACCCGCCAGTGACGTCAAACCGACAATTCTATAATTGCTAGGTTTACTCTTAGAACCCTTTTTAAACAATGGGGCCACATGAGCAATCCTCCGGCGCCATCCCCTTTTCTAATGACATTTGAAATATTTCTTTCAGAGCCCCTGCTATTTGCACACTAACTTCCCTCAAAGTCCTAGGGAATATCCTGTCAGGATCCGGAGATTTATCCACTTTTATATTCCTTAAAAGCGCCAGTACTTCCTCCTCTTTATTCGTCATATTTTGCTTAACTTCCCTACTTGTTTCCCTTAACTTACACAATTCAATATCCTTCTCCTCAGTAAATACCAAAGAAAAGAAATTGTTCAAAATCTCCCCCATTTCTTCGGGGAGTGGAATATGTATTCCACACATACTTGTCCACTCTGATTCCTTAAGGGACCAATTTTATCCCTCACTTACGTTTTGCTATTAATGTAACTGTAGAAACTTTTAAAATTTATTTTCACCTTACTTGCCAAAGCAAACTCGTATCATCTCTTAGCTTTACTAATTTATTTCTTAAGATTCTTCTTACATTCTTTATATTCCTCGAGCACCTCATTTACTCCATGCTGCCTATATTTATTGTAGATAGCTCTCGTTTTTCCTATACAAGTTTCCAACATCCCTGAGAACCACGGCTCTCTCAAACTTTTGACCTTTCCTTTCAACCTAACGGGAACATAAAGAATCTGTATCCTCAGTTGGAAAAAAGTTGAATTTCCCCATGGGGATGAATAAAGTATCTATCTATCTATCTAAAATTTCACCTTTCAATAACCTCCATTTCTCTATTACATCTCTCCCATAAAACAAATTGTCCCGATCCACTCCTTCTAAATCTTTTCGCATCGCCTCATAGTTAGCCTTTCTCCAAACAAAAATCTCAACCCTGGTCCAGTCCTATCCTTCTCCATGATTATATTGAAGCTAATGGCATTGTGTTCGCTGGGCCCGAAGTGCTCCACAACACATACTTCCGTCACCTGACCTATTTCATTCCCTAACTAAAGATCCAGTACTGCCCCTTCTCTAATTGGTACCTCTATGTATTGCTGCAAATAATATCCTGCCCACATTTTACAAACTCCAAACCATCCATCCCTTTTACAGTATGGTCTTCCCAGTCTATATGTGGAAAATTAAAATCTCCCACAATCACAACCCTGTGCTTACTACAAATATCTGCTATCTCCTTGCAAATTGCTCCTCCAATTCTCCAGCCTCATTAGGTGGTCTATAATACACCCCTATAAGTGTTACTACACCTTCCCCTTTCCTCAATTCCACACAAATATCCTCCCTAGATGAGCCCTCTAATCTATCCTGCCAGAGCACCGCTGTAACATATTCTCTGACAAGCAACGCAACACCTCCCCCTCTTGTCCCTCCGATTCTATCACACCTGAAGCAACGAAATCCAGGAATATTTCCAGGAATATTTAGTTGCCAATCACACCCGTCCTGCAACCATGTTTCACTAATAGCTGCAACATCATATTTCCAGGTATCAATCCATGCTCTATGCTCATTCACCTTTCTTACAAATCTCGTAGCATTAAAATAGATGTAATATCGATTCTAATAATAAAATATTGATTGAATTAACGGAATGTTAATTTGTGTTTTCTCTAGTCTTGGGTATTGCATATATGTTTTAATTCCAATAGTTTTGCCATTGAATAAACTAATGTATATATCTCAGATACTCGCACATACACATATGTGTATATATAGGTTTTTGGGGAGGAAGGGTGAGGGGTTTGGTAAGAAGAGGAGTGATGGGACGAGGAGTGGACTGATGAGAGTGGAGTGTGGCGAGGTCACTGACTCAATAGGGGATGAAAAGGGGAGGGGCGAAATTTCCCGTTACAAACTGGTGACCGACATGGATATGATAAATACGGGGCGAGGAAGAGGGAAACGACAGGAGGGGAGCGGGTGTGATGGGGCAGAGTGAGAGGAATTGATGGGAGTGGAAAGGTGGTACGTGATGAGACGGGAAGGGAGGGGGACTGATAGGACTGGGTGGGTAGGAACGGGATGGGATTTACTTAATTGCGGAGGAAGGGTAGATTGTGACATTTCCTTCGCAAATAAGATGGACGGCACGATAGCAGACAGGTGTGCACGAGGGGGAAAGGGGGAGCGAGGAGTCGGGGATGCGGTCAGGGCTGATGGGACGGAGAGTTCAGTCTCTCAATGGAGAGAGAGTGTAGCGACTCACTCAACGACGGAGGGACGGGATCGGGTGGGGGAGCGAAATTTCCCATCAGAAAATCTTCACCACCCAGGATGTGGTGTATGCCGGGAGAAAGGACAAAGGGACAGAGATGGGAGGATGTTAGGAGTTATGGGGTCAGTAGGGAGTGTGACTCACTGGGGAACAGAGAGAGGGCGATGAGAAGAGGCGAAATTTGGCATCTCAAAATGGCAGCCAACCAGCAGAGGATGCTCAACATCAATGTGGTGGGGAGAGGAAAGCGAAGGGAGGGAGATAAGGGGTTTACGAGTGATGGGATGGGAAAGGCGTTGAAAAGATGGTGAGTGTGAGGGAGTGATACACAGCGGTGGAGGAAGTGGGTGGGAGAGTCACACACTGTCAGAAAATGGCTGTCAGCAGAAGGTTGAATGGAGAGATGTGACAGCTGGCACCGAGGGAAAGGAGAGGAGGGGTGAGGACTTGAGATTGAACAAACAGGGAGGAAAGTGATTGGAAGCTGAGGAAAAGGGTGTGATTCATTCTATGATGCTGGGAGAGCGGCTGTCAATGGTAACCATCACAAAAAGGCCTTCAGCCAGGGTGAGATGGGCGGTGATAGAGGGGAGAGCGAGGGAACAGAAAACAGAGTGTTTCAGGAGTGGCGGGATGGCGAGGATGGGGTAGGGTGACTCGTAACAATTGAGCTGTAAATGGGGGGCACCAGGGGGAGGAATGTGGCAAGGGGAAGAGATTGGTAGCCGTAAACCCCCCCCCCCCCCCACACACACACACAAAGGCCACCGTCTCCAAAGTCCAGCCTGGACAATTTTTTCCACCGCTCCGTAGGTCGCTCGGCCCGAAACCGTCAAACTGTCTCGTAGAATGGGGAAAGTGTCGTCACTGGGGCCTATGAAAGGTAGGAGTGGGCGCGGGCTTGCTGGAGAAGATCAAGTCGAGGACTGACGGTGCAGTCTAGTTAGCGTGTATCACCACCATTCTCTGCGGGCGGGGTGGGGGGGGGGTGGAGAGGGAGAGATCATATTGAGGAGGAGAGGGCAGAAAGAAAACACGCGGAGACGAGATGAGTAAAACCTTCATCGCCCTACCGTCTTCCATTCCCCACTCCCTCACCTCTCTGTCTCCCTTACTTCCCTCTCCCCCTGTTCTCTTTTCTCTCTCCAACTCTTCCCCCACCTCTCTCCACCCCTCACCACCCATGATTTCGTTTGTCCCCCTGTCCCCATCTCTGTCTTTACCCCTCCGGGCTCCTGCTCCTACCCGTCTCTTCCTACCCTCTTTTACTCTATAGGACCCCAGTCTCTCTACTCTCCCACCACGCCCCATCGCTCCGTCTCTATACTCCCGGACCCATCACAAATCTCTCCCTCATCCCGAAGCTCTCTCATCTACGATTTCTCGTTCTCTCCTCCTGGTCTGTCTCCCAGATTGGTCTCTCCTTCTCCATCATTGGCCTTTCTCCTCGCCTCAGTCTCCTTTCTCCCCAGTCGTTCATTTTCCGTCCTCCCAGATTCTCTCTCTCCCAGATTCCCTCCCTCCAACACTCTTTTTCACATTTAAAAGCAGATTTATTGTGAAACTACATCTGTGTCACCACATACAGTTCTGAGGTTCATTTTCTTGCAGGCATACCCAGAAAACCAACATAAAATAATTAATGAAGTATAAATGCTGATGGTAATTGGGCAGCGTTTTCTTCCTCCATTCTCCGGCCTCCGGACATCATTCCCTTCTCCACTCTCTCCTCATTCCCGACTTTCTGCCACAGACTCTCAGCCCCTCTCCAGACTCTCTACCCCAGAGCACTTTCTTTCTCGTCTCTCTCTGCAGTCTCCCTCTCTTTCCCCTTGAAAGACTCTCAATACCAGTAACAGTGGTGTTAACTGCTCAGGCGAACAAAATAGCTTTTTCTGTAATGTTATTTAATGCTATAATGGGTTTCTATGTCTGGTATGATTAGGTTATGATTACCGATAAGGGGGAAAGTAACCAATGTACAATTGTTATGCTATCATATATGTGTAAGCTGAGCGGGAGTTGACGGTCTTTTTTGGGAGGAGAGCGAGGAGGACGGATGTGTCAGGAGCGGACAGCGGTTTCCAGAGCGACGGTGGCCGAAGGCTCAGAAAGTCGTTGTGGATGGAACAGGAGGCGTGAGTTCCAACGATTTAAAATATTATGTCCACAAACTGATATACTTATTATTGATCTGGCGCCATAAGGTTATCTGTTTCTACAAACACCTCACTAAGAAATAAATATAAATTGCAATTATTTACTCGCTTTTAGTGTATTGTCTGGTAATTGTGTTGCGAACGTGTACTGGGGTCATTACGCCGTATTTGCACCAACGTATCGCATTGTTGGTGGGGCGACAGGGGTTCACCCGAGGCAAGCTGGGCTAATCTGGGGGCCCCATCATCCGGACCTGGTGAAGTTGAGTGTGAGGTGTGAAGGGGTAAATCTCTCCCTCTCTCTCTCTCTCTCTCTCTCTCTCTCTCTCTCTCTCTCTCTCTCTCTCTCTCCTCTCTCTCTCTCTCTCTCTCTCTCCTCTCTCTCTCTCTCTCTCTCTCTCTCTCTCTCTCTCTCTCTCTCTCTCTCAATCTCTCACCCTCCGCATTCTCCCCGTTCCCGTAGTCCCTTTCTCTCAATCCGCAACCCCAGACTCTCTTTCTCCCATGTGAGGAAGTGCGAGGAGAGAGAGAACGATTGTGATAGAGATTTTTGCAGTGAGAAAAAAGAGAGAGGGGCAGTCAGACAGGTAGACAAATACGGGAGATGGACAGAAAAACAGAAGGCAAACTCGAGAGGGAGAGAGTGGGAGTAAGGACCGAGAGAGGGAGAGATACAGAGTCAAGTGAAGTCAAGTGAATGAGAGAGAGGGAAAGCGAGAGAGAGAGTGTGTAGTTAAAGAGAGAGAGGGAGAGACAGAGACTGGAAGGAGAGAGATAGAGAAAGACAGAGATTGTCAGGATCAGTGTCAATCGGATACGAGATGTGGACGGAACAGCGACGCGTGAAAGGTTGCATTCAGAGTAGCGGAAACTCGCACCAAACCTCGGGAACAGGAAGAACTGGCGAACGCAACGAGAACGGAAAACCTCAGACATCTCCCCTTGTGCTACCTTGGTTACTGAGTGTGGGCCAGAGAGAAAGGAATTTCCCAATCCCCTGTTTGAGTGCGAGTGGCTCCCTCACCCTCTTCTATCTTCTGTCCACACGCTCACCTCCTGCATCCCCCCGTCTTCCTCACCCTTCACCATTCTCACACAGCAGTAAATCTCCAGAAAAGCACAATACTAAACATCATTAGAATAGTCGGAAAGTTCTGAGCAATTGTGAAATGAGTGTGCCCATATCTCTGGTGTTATCAGCTTTAGCCGAGAAAAGCAAAATGATACATATTGACGTGTATAACACACATATCGCATAATATCCTGGTCTGAAACCAATCTGGAAAACAGACAAAGGAAAATAAGGACTGAAATGAGGAATTTTAGAAAACACCATGTACACTCGAACCCATTTGCATTAACTCCACCTGGGAAAGAAGGATGAACAGAATAAGTTATAAATACTTTACACAACAATCAGATAAAACTTATAAGGATATATTTTCATTAACGGAAACATGATTAACCACTCCAATGAGCATATACTATTCTGATAATAAGTACAGGAAACTTAAATTAAATGCATGCACAAGGACGGAAAATGAAGGAGGTATTACGACAGAAGAAACTGTTAACCATATGGTCTGAACTCCAGACCCGGCAACATCCTTGTAAATTTCCTCAGAAATGTATCACACTACTTCAGCGTGACATCCCATCTTCTGTACTTAAATCTTTGATACATGAAGGCCAATGTGCTCAAAGCTTTCTTTTTGACCCTATCTACCTGTGACGTCACTTCCAACAAATTTTGGACCTGTATTCACAGCTCCCTTTGCTCTACCGCAGTGCCCTACTGTTCAAGCTACTGTTCTACCGAATAGCAACAACTCGCACTTGTCTGTATTAAATTCCTTCAGGCATTTTCAGCTCATTTTTCCAGCTGTTGCGGATCCCACCGTAAGTCATTATAGCCTTCCTCGCTCTCTACTACACCTCCAATTATGTTGTCATCTGCAAACTTCCAGTAAACCACATTATCATTCGGATTGTAGATATAGACGAAGAACAAATCGTACCCAGCACTGATCCCTACGGCACCGTAGAAGTCACAGGCTTCCAGTCAGAGATAGCGTCCTCATCAGCATTACAACCTCCTTACCAAATTACTGCTGTGACGCGTCTAACGAGTTTAGATCTGTAATCTTAATACTGCTTCTCTTTCCACAGGTACTGCCTAACCTGAGAAAACTGTTTAAAAGCTCGTTTTCATTTCCGATTCCCAGGATGTCTGTGTGTTTGTCTGTATATAACTGTTCTCAAATCAGGCATTCATTCTGTTCTCAAACGCAACCATTTGTTTTGGATATGAAATGGGTGACACAAAGTTGTCAGTGTGGCCGAGCGGTCTAAGGCGCCAGACAACTGTCGTTCCTACAAACGCGAGTGTTCTGGTCTCCATCTGGGGGCGTGGGTTCGAATCCCACTCCTGACAAAATGTGTCTTTAAACATTCAACAGAGGTAATGTTGTTGCTGCGAAGCAAACGAGGGTTGTTTTACTGGATTAGAAAATCGGTAGAAAGAAGAGATTGTGCATTCGTCACGGCACATCGCAGCACAGCAGATCATCGTACATCGAATTCTGGGTGCCTGATTTTTTCAGAAACAATCCTGGTGGAGCATCTCGGACCCGAAACGTCGACTGTTTACTCTTCTGCACAGATGTTTGCCTGGCGTTTTGAGTTCCTGCAGACAAACTCAGCTAATCAATATATAAAAGTGTTCAAAGCGAACACTGGCTGTCGGATTATTCAATGGATAGGCACGTGATTGTAAGTTATCAGCTTTTGATCAAAAGCCTGATGGTTGATGAATAGTGACTGTCCTTGAACGTGGTGGCGCGAGTGAGTCCTGAGTCTCTTCTTACTTCTACCTTCAACCTGATGGCAGCAGCGGCAATAGAGCAGGGACGGGTTGGTGAGGGCCTCTGATGATGAATGCTGCTTTCCGATGATAGCGGTTTATGTAGATTAGCTTAATGCTTGGCAGAGCTTTACCCATGATGGACAGGGCTGATGAATACACTAACTTGTTATTAAGAGTTTTCTTGAAAGGCCTTACTGTTGCCGTACCAGGTCGTGATGCAGACAGACAATATAATCTCCACTGCACATTTATAGATGTTCGCCTAGATTTTTAATGTCATGCCGAATCTCCGCAGTCTCTTATGAAAGTAGAGGAAATTGTAATACCCACCAATTTAAAGTTACTTACGCTCTCCACCTCCGATCCTTCAATAAGAACTGGCTCATGGACCTCTATTTTCCCTCTCCTGAAGACCACAATCACTTCCTTGGTCTTGCCGACATTGGGTGAAGGAGTGTTGTCACATCTTCTTTAAAATTATCCCCTCTTAGTTAAAATGTATGCCCGATGGAATAAGCTATGTCAACTCTGGGATGGAGATAATCTCTGCGTGCTCTACCTTCATCTATGCCTCACAAAATCTAAAATGCATCTATCAGATTCAAACAAGGAAGGAATGGTATGATCACGTTAATGGGGATAGATTATTGACAACTCAATGGTCAACAGTTTGTAGGCGGCCAACTTTGAGAAGATATCGCAGTCTATTGCAAAGGCATTACAGTTGTTAGAGTAGGTGTTTTTAGCATTCCTCACGTTGACTGTTAATTCCACACTTTTAAAGGACTACATGGGTAAGAGATAGTCCATTGTGTTCAGGATATTTTCGGGGTTTTTTTGTGCGTTGACGTCTCACCGAGAGCGTGCGCGATACTTGATCTGCTATGGTGAAATAAATGAGACTGGACAAGAGATAGAAGTTTGATTTAACGAACACTTTGTAACTCGTGATTACACTGCCATTGGTTTCATTGTAAATATGGAAAAAAAATCTTCTAGTCCGTCCGTCGATCATTTCTCATTGGAGAAAAGAGAATTCTGACGGTATTAAAAACCATTTAGCAATTATTGATTTGGCAGGATATTTTCTGGCAAGTGGGGCGCGTTCCGAAATGAAATTCGGAGCGTACAAAGCTCGTATAGGCCTGTCAGATATAAAGGTAAAGATAAGAAGAGTAAATAACCCTGGTTTTCAAAACAATATGGATTTTTGGCACCTCGCTCCCAATGCTGACCGATGCGGACGAGGTCCCTCACTGTGATTTGGCTTCTGTTTTCACTAAAGACACGTAGACCTCTGGGGGAGAGTCTGGGATCTCTTCTGCTCTGAAACAAAGGAACTCGACACACTCCCGCTACGGGTGGGGTCTCAGAGGTCATACTCAGAGCAAGATTCAGGAGGAATTGCAGCACCCCATTTGGTAGAAATCAAATCCGTTTACAAGGATTTGGAAGACATTTCAGTGAAGGAAGTTCTCAACTCTTCCACGGCACCGAACCTACGCCTAGGCAGCAGATCACTTCCAGGTCCCTGTCCTCCGCGGGGTCGATTATACGCGTTCAAAGGCCCGGGCAGACGCGCTACGGAGGAGTCTATTAGGCAGGCTGTTGCCCTGGGATTCATTTGGTCCTCTAAATCTCCTGCCGACACTGGGTTCTTCTTCATACAGAAAATGGTCGGGAGTCGGCGGACTTACATTGCTGATGGAGGACGGAACTGCCTAACGGTCAAAGCTCATACCCTCTTCCACCCACAAACACTGCTCTTGATGTTCCCCAAGGTGAAAGAAGATTCTTGAGGCTGGGCTCCCGGAGTTCATACAACCTCTTTCGCAAATAGGAGGGTGACGAGCGGAAGACGTCAATCAATACACCGACAGAGAACCTTGAGTTCCTTAGCATGCACTTCGGTCTTATGAACGCGCCAGTTGTTTTCCAGACATTTAGAAACGACATACTGTTGATCAGGGTCATTACTTCAAGCTGAAACATTCTGGATTTCACGTTACCTCAATATCCTTTTTGAGCTTCATCATCTCTAATGGTAATCGCAAGAGGGACCCGAGTATCTGCATGCAGACGGAAATTCACTTAACAATCCATTGCGAAGCAGTGCTAATTCCTGACATTTGCCAACCTTTATCTAAAGTGTATCAGAAACGTCAGTTCAGTAGCGGCTCCGCTGACGGTTCTAAACAACAGATCCCCGGTCCTTTTCTTTGGACTACCGAGGCGGAGGCTGCTTCGCTCATAGAATTGTCAAATTGTTGCTGATTTCAGTGATATCTTTACATGTAGTGAGTGAATGAACACTTCTCCTTCGGCATGCTCTGGTTAAAATCGACATTCTTTTACAAACACTAATACTTAAAATGAATGCATAGAACATACAGTAGTTCTATTTGATAAGCAGCCCAATGATGTATATTATGGATCTCTGTTCACACACCAGAATCGGAAAAAAATGAGTTCTATAAAAATGATAAATGCTGAAACATATTGAAAAGAACCACGAATGTTGCAAATGAAAACCATGCTGGAGCAGTTTCTTTTACTTTGGGACTGTGTTAGTTCATTAGGTTAACAATTATTCCGTACTGCCTTCCGACACACGAGTCTCAGTGTCGACTAATAATCACTTCCATAGCCAACACGCTCGCTGATGGGCTGCAGATCAGAGCGAAGACTCACAGTCGGGATCACCAGAAGCAGAGGGCAGTGCGAAACTTCCAGCACTCCCAAATTGAAGATTTTTGGCACAGTGACTGATGTGACCGCTGGCATTGGTTAACTGTTTGACTCCCTGTTAGCATCAATGGATCTGGTGTTGCGAGGGTGAACAGCTTGATGTTCCTCGGCATAAACATCACCGAGGATCTCATGTGCTCTGTACATACCGTCTGTGGCAAAAAGGCACAACAGTGTTTCTTTCACCAGAGACATTTGAAGAAGTTTGGTATGGGCTACCAAGATGTAAGAGCTGTCTGGTATGGAAACTGTACCTACCTCAATCGCAGGACTCTGACTTCGAAGCGTATCTGTAGACGTGAACATCCCATATTCAGGACATATACAAAGAAATATGTGTAAAAAGGGCCCAAAGTATCATGGGGGACCCGAGTCACCCCAACCAACAAACCGCTACCATCTTGGAAATGGTATTGCAGCATAAATGCCAGGGCCAACAGGTATCCGGACAGCTTCATCCACCAGGCCATTAGACGGCTTAATTCATGCTGAAGCAACTGTACTTCTGTGTTATATTGACGATCCTTTCGCAGATAATATTATAAATTACTATAATTGCACATTGCACATGTGAAGGAAGAAGTAACATAAAGATTTTTACTCTTCATGTATATGAAGTATGCAAGTAATAAAGTCAATTTAATTCAAATAAACGATGCAAAATAAAGTTACGATGGAGGTAAAATGGAAGTGGACTTGTAATATTAATCATGGACTGTCATATCTGTTGGCTAGTGAGGCCGTGATGAGATTCTTGGGCCTGAACCCATGTATTCATGCTCCGGTTTTCCACGGATACGGCGGGACAGGCGAATAGCTAAGTTGC
Source organism: Hemitrygon akajei (assembly GCF_048418815.1). Taxonomy (NCBI): domain Eukaryota; kingdom Metazoa; phylum Chordata; class Chondrichthyes; order Myliobatiformes; family Dasyatidae; genus Hemitrygon; species Hemitrygon akajei. Next base: position 276,117 of record NW_027332053.1, read on the forward strand.
TCCATTACCCAGGAAGGAAAATCAAGAAAATACAAGTAACTACCCCTGTGAATCACTACTGGACACCGGCAGTCAGTCAGAAAAGGCTCCCTTTATTCCTACTGTTCACCGTCTGGCAATCAACCATCGCTTTATCCATGCTGGAACCTTTCCTGTATTACCATGGGCGCGTAGCTTGCCAAGCAACTTCATGTATCAAATGCCTTCTGAAAATCCAAGTAGAGGACAGCAAGTCATTCTAATTCCGCCGGATTGTTACTTCTTTAAATAATTCCAACAGATTTGTGAGGCCAAATTTTCCCTTGACGGAACCATGCTGTCTCTGGTCTGCTTTATCATGTGTCTCCAAGTCCCCTGAGACTTCATCCTTAATGATTGAATCCAACATCTTTTCAACCGCTGTGGTCAGACCGAGCGGCTTAGATGTTTCCTGTCTTCTGACTCTCCATGCTTGAAGTGTGAGATGATATTTGCAATTTTCCAGTCTTCCGAAAAAATTCTAGAACCGAGTGGTTGCTGCAAGATCGTCACTAATACCCCCACCATGTCATCAACCGGCGCTTTTTAAACTCTGGGGTGTGCAACATCTGGTCCCTCCAGTCTAACTTCAGACTCTTGAGTTACTCACTTACCTTCTCTCCAGTCATGGTAACTTCGCACACTTCACACCTCTGACAATTGGAACTTCCATCACTCGGCGGGTGTTTTCCAGACTGAAGACTGACGCAAAATACCACTTTTCCTACTTTATGTATCAGAAGAAAATTTTGGTAACTTTGTTGATATTATTAGTCAGCTTACTTTCGTACTCTATCTTTACCTTCGTAATGCCTTTCCAGTACTGCAACTTCCAACTAATATTGCTCAATTGTACTTTTTATTACTCAATTGCTCTTTTGCTTTTTATATTGGTTTTGAAATCTCGTATTAAGACCTTAAGATATAGGAAAGAAGTAGGCCATACGGCCTATTCAGTCTGCTTCGCCAGTCAATCATGGACTGATCCCAAACTTCCATCATTCTCACGACCCTGTCTGTTCAGCCCATAACCTTTGAGGCCCTGGCTAATCAAGAACCCATCTATCCCTGACATAAATACACCGAGTGGCCTGGCCTACTCAGCCGTTCGTGGCAACAAATTCCACAGATTTACCACCCTCTGACTAAACAAATTTCTCCTCATCTCAGTTCTAAATGGACGTCCTTCAATCCTGAAGTCGTGCACTCTTGTCCTAGAATCCGCTACCATGGGAAATAACTTCACCATTTCTGATCTGTTTAGACATTTTAACATTCGGAATGTTTATATGATATCCGGCTCATTCTCCTGAACTCCATGGAATACAACCCAAGAGCTGCCAAATGTTCCTCATACGGTAACCCTTTCATTTCTCGAATTATTAAGGTGAATGATTCACTGAACCATCTCCAATAGCAATATACCTTTTCTAAAATAAGAGCCTCAAATTGCACACAATACTCTAATGTGGTCTCACGAGTGCCTTATAGAGCCTCAACATCACATCCCTGCTCTTATATACTATACATCGAGAAATTAATGCCAACAGTGCATTCGATTTCTTCAGAAACGTTTCAACTTGTAGGCTAACCTTCAGGGTATCTTGCCCAAGAACTCCCAAGTCCCTTTGATCTCTGTACTTTGAAATCTCTCTCCATCCAAATAATTGTATGCACGTTTAGTTTCTCCTTCAAAATGCATGTCCATACAATTTCCAACATTGTATTTCATTTTCCACTTCTTTGCCTATTCCCCTAAACGATCTAAATCGCTCTGCGAGCTCTCTGTTTCCTCGACACTACCCGCTCCTCACTTATGCTGCACCGGTGAAACACCACTGGTAACCGGCACCCAGACCAGTCGCGCAGGAGTTTACTTTCAGAAATCTAAACAGGCTTTGTCCTATCTTGTCATGTGCCTGCCGGTACTCCGTAATCTCATCCCTAACATCGATTCCGACAACTTCCCAACCACTGATAACTGGCTAACAGGCCTACTTAAATAGTAAAATAACGTTTGGAATTTTTCTGTCATCCGGTACGCCAGAATCTATGGATTCTTGTTAGATTATTGTTAATGCCTCCACAATCTGTAGCATTAAAATTGTGGGGGTATAGCTCAGTGGTAGAGCATTTGACTGCAGATCAAGAGGTCCCTGGTTCAAATCCAGGTGCCCCCTTCAAAAAAAAAGTGACCACAGCGATGATACAAAATGTAATTTCATTTATTGAAGTTTAATTGAGCTAAGTGTGAGGTGCTAAATTTTGCTAGGACTGATCAAAATAGGCCACACATGGTAAATGGTAGGACACTGAGGAATGCAGTAGAACAAAGTGATCTAGGAATAATGATGCATAGTTCCCTGAAGCTGGAATCTCATGTGGATAGGTTGGTGAAGAAAGCTTTTGGTATGCTGGCCTTTATAAATTATAGAATTGAGCATATTGAGAATTGGGATGTCATGTTAAAATTGTACAAGACATTGGTGAGGCCAAATTTGTAGTATTGTGTACAGTTCTGGTCAGCGAATTATAGGAAAGGTGTCAACAAAGTAGAGAGAGTACAGAGGAGATTTACTAGAATGTTAGCTGGGTTTCAGCGCTTAAGTTACCGAGAAAGGTTGAACAAATTAAGTCTTTATTTGTTGGAGTGTTGAAGGTTGAGGGAGGCCTTCATAGAGGTAATTAAAATTATGAGGGGGATAGATAGAGTTGACGTGGATGGGCTTTTTCCATTGAGAGTAGTGGAGATTCAACCAAGAGGACATGAGTTGAAAGTTAAGGGGCAAAAGTTTAGGGGTAACACGAGGGGGATCTTCTTTACTCAAAGAGTGGCAACTGTGTAGATCGTGCTTCCAGTAGACGTGGTAGAGGCAGGTTCGATATTGTCCTTTAAAAAACATGAATAGGTATGTGGACAGGAAAGGAGCGGAGGGTTATTGGCTGAGTGCAGGTCGGTGGGACGAGGTGAGCGTAACCGTTCGGCACGGATTAGAAGGGCCCGGATGGCCTGTTCCCGTGCTGTAATTGTTATATGGTTATTCTCTCCCGCTACTTCCGTCAGAACCTGAGGGTGCATTCCATCAGGTCCAGGAGCAGGTAGCTTCCTGAGCACCTTCTCAGACGTAATTTTTCCTGCACAAACTTCACTTCCCTGGCGCTCCTGAATGTCCGGTATACTGCAGACGTCTTCCACTGTGAACCCTGATGCAAAATACGCATTCAGTTCCTCTGTCATCTCTGCATCTCACATTGCAATATATCCCGCGTCATTTTCTAATAATCCTTTTTCTACCCTCGACTCTCTTTTACTCTTTATGTACTTAAAACAGCTATTAGTATCTTCATTGATATTAGTCACCAGCTTCCTCTTGTAATTCATCGTTTCCTTCGAAATGACCTTCTTTGTTTACTTCAAAAGATCCCCAATGTTTTATCATCCCACTAGTTGTGTCTTCCATTTACGCCGCCTCTTTTGTTTTTACTTCGGCTCCGACTTCACTTGTCAGCCACCGTAGTGTCCTTCCTCCTTTTGAAAATGTATCCTTATTTTTCTTTCCTGCAAATGTCCCTTTCCAGTCAACTTAGGCCAGCTTCCCTCCCATGCCATTGTAATTTCCTTTATTCCACTGACATACCGACACATTGGATTTTATTTTTCCCTCTCAAATATCAATATGAACTGGATAATAATGTGATCTCTGTTCCCTCAGGGTCCTTTAACCTTGAGCTCTCTTACCAGCTCCGATCATTGCACAACACCCAAACCAGCACAGCCGATCCGCTAGTGGGCTGAACAACAAGCTGTTGTAAAAAGCCATCCCTTAAACATTCTGCAAATTATCTCTCTTGTGGTCCAGTACTGACGTACTTTTCCCAATCCGCTTTCATGTTAATATTTCCAATGATTATCATGACATTGCCATTCTGACGCGCATCTTCTATCTCCTGCTGTAATTGGTAAACCAACAGGCTGTTTGGAGGCCTGTATATAACTGCCATTAGTGTCCCTTTACCCTTGCCATTTCTTAACTCAACCCGTGGATACTCTACACCTTCCAATCCTATGTCACCTCTTTCCGATGATTAAATATTATTTCTTATACACAGAGCCACAGCACCCCTTCCGCCTGCTAACCTATCTTTCCGATATACCCTATATCCTTGGACGTTCAGCTCCCGATGGCAGCCATCCTTTAGCCAAGTTTCAGAGATAGCCACAACGTCATGTTTGCCAATCTGCAGCCGAATTTTCAGATCGTCCATTTTATTCCTTATGCTGCGCGCACTCATCCTACTTAACGTCGACCTGTTCAGTCATATCAGCCTGTTCTAGTTGTGCTCACATTTGTCAAGGTCTTTCTTAATCGTGAATACTGAGAGAAAACATTCATTAAGGACTTTTCCTACCTCTCCGATACCAGGCCATATTTCCTCCGTTATTCCTGATCGGTCCTGTCGTGACTCATGTAATCCTTCAGTTCCCACATACGTGGAAAACGCCTTCAGTATTTAATCTCCTTCCTAACGATATTTTAACCCTTTCTGATCGTAGATTCCATGCTCTCTAACTGTAGGAATGCGTTGCCCAGAGCATCTGTGCCGCAGGCTCTCCACACTCACCCGGCCAAGCACTGCCGCTTTCTGTGATCGGTTCTCTGCTGACCAATACAATCCCGTCAATAAAGGGACAGCGGTTGCACTGAGGAACTCTCCCCTCACCTCTCTCTGTTTCACCTTTCAGTAACGAGGTCTGGTTCGATGCCACTGGCGAAATGGATTGCCCACTCATGTGAGGACGAGCCGTGGATCGCCCGCCTTGCTTCGTATCAATCACCGCTTTCGGCACCCTCTCCACTAACAACGTGTTCCCATACCACTATTCAGTAATCACAGCAATGGCCTGTTCACCCAGCCTGGCCTCGGCACCCTGTAACCAACACGTGAGGGAATTTCACCCACTCTCACAGTAACCGCAATGTGGCTAGATTAGGAGACCTTTTCGAGGACTTCCGGCCACCATGGTCCTCCACTGACCCAGGAACATCGGACCGCGTTGATAAGGGAAGCAGTTTGAGAAATCTGTGCCCACGTCGAGAACAGACAGATGTGTCCTGCTCCCGGGTCTTTTGCATCCCTGGTACAAGAGTGAGATCCGGAACACATTAAAAACCACGCGTCACGTATGTTGACGCTTGGGGTATTAAGGGATGGCTGTGTCTCCTCGGGGAACGCACTGGGGAAGATGAAGGTCACAGGCCAGTTTTGTCTGACCGTATGGGTTGCCAGCGCTGGACAGTTGCACACACTGGGCAGAACGGGCAGCGGGTGTTCGATGGATCTGCCGCTGTCTCTATGTAACTACAATAATTCTCCTGGGCTCTGATTATGGGAAAGGGTTACAGTTTTCCGGTGTTCACATTCTCTGGTATCGGTACTGACTATACAGTATCCCGCTGATCGTTGCCCCGCCGTAGTACAACCGTTACTCCATCCAACTGCATGACTCAATAAAACTGACGCTGTTTGCATTAAACTGGTCTCCGTCTCTTGACAAAACCTCGCTGCCTTCGGTACCGGCGAACCTTTGGGAAGATCTGTGGAGCCCCACCGGGCGCACAGAGTAGACTGCTCCCAGTGCAGACAATGCAGTGGCCTCAAACAGCCCATCCCGCTTCCCTGCCAACGCCTAGTCACTCTGAGGGAACTACCACATCCTATGTCTGGAATTTGTTGTTTTACAGCAGCAGTTCAGTAAAATAAGTACTGAATTGTGCTCTTAAGGTAAGTGTTTTAAGATAAATATGTAAATCTTAAGCAAAGAGTAAATAGTGATAGCGTTCATTGTCCAGTAAGAAATTTGCTGCTGGAGAAAAATAAACTGTCCCTGAAACTGGGAATGTGGGTCTTCAGACTCCGTCAAGTCCTCATTGATAGTGGCAATGAGAAGAGGGTATGTCCAGGATTGAATATCCTTATTGATCCCCCATTTCTAATCATCCCTCTTCGACGCCTGAGAGGCTGGTTCCCGTGATGCACCTGGCTGAGATTTCTGCAGCTTCTTTTTTTTATTATTTTTTGTGGAAGTTCGGCCGGGTGATCATTGCAGGTTCAGGGCGGAGTTGCGCTTTTGGGAGATTCAGTGCTCACTCTGCCCATTAACGCAGTGAGGGTCGTGGAGGAAACCGGCAGCTTGTGATCCAAAGTACCCTGACACTGCGTCCCTGCACGGTTCTCCCAAATCTTACAGTAGATCACAGCCGAGGATGCCACTCGAACACTGAACGCTGCCCTGCCGATCTCTAGGACGATGGATAATCAAACCTGATTAACGGTCTTGTATCTTCCGGGACCCTATTGGCATCAGTACCCCGATTATTTAAATATTCAGCTGTCCGCACCTTAACTCTTCCCTATGGACCGTGCCGATTACCACCACCTCCTGTAGCTCGGGGGTTAGAAAATTCCCCGGATAAGATCATAAGATAGAAGAGTAGCACTAAGCCAATTGAGCCAGCGTGTCTGCTTCGACTTTTCAACATGGCGACTTCATTTTCCCTCCCAGCCGCAGTCTACCTTCGCCCGTTTCCCTTCACGTCGTACAATGTATCAAAGTCATACTTAAATAAACTCAACTTTACTGGCCTCCACTGTTGATTATGACAATTGATTCCACAATTTCACCAGGTTCGGGCTAAAGAAATTCCTTCTCCTCTCTATCCCTCTATTTTGAGGCTGCATCCTCCCAACAAGAGATCTCACTGCCCTATAAATCTGAAACCCTGTCTCCTGCAGCAGTACCTCAGCCACACATTCATCTGCCGAATTATCCTTTTCTTATGCTCTCTGCCGTGTGGCACGGGAAGGGCTCCAAAGAGAACTACCGTGAATGTTCTGTTTTTCCGCTTTCATAGAAACATGGAAACATAGAAAACCTGCTGCACAATACAGGTCCCTAGGCCGACAAAGTTCTGCCGAACACGTCCCTACCTGAGAAATTGCTACGCTTACCTATGGGCCTCTATTTCTCTAAGCCCCATGTACCATTCCAAAAGTCTTTTGAAATACCCTATCAAATCCGCCTGCACCACCGTCGCCCATTCCACGTACTCACCACGCTCTAAGTAAAAAACTTATCACTGACATCTCCTCTGTACCAACTCCCCAGCAGCTTAAACCTGTGTCCTCTTGTGGCAACCATTATAGCCCTGGGAAAAAAAAGAAAAAACATGACTATCCACACGATCAATGCTTCTAGCAACCGAAATTCATCTAGCAACCTAAAATCTCTCTTCAGTACCTCTTAATCTTTTTCTATTGATGCCATTCGTATTGATCGGTAGTATGACATCCGGCTGCCTACACTTCCACTTCAGAAGACCCGATCTAAGACATCTCTGATCCTGGCACCTGAGAGGCAATATAACATCCAAGAGTCTCTATCGCGCCTACAGAATCGCCACTCTGCTCATCGGACGTTTTAATCTCCTTTCAACTCTGTAGTCCCCTTCAATAGTCTTCATTTCTGAGCGGCAGTACCAGATTCAGTGCCAGAAACCCAGTCACTGCGACCCCCGTCCCTCCCTTGTAGGCAGACATCAACGGTATCTACAGTGTATTATCTCAGAGGGGAACGGGCACAGATTACCCTGCTCTGGCTCTCATTTCCTTCCCTTCTTCTGACAATAACCCAGCGACATCCATCGAGCTACAGCGCAAGTTGTTTAATCTGTTTTCAGGAGAGCTGCTGCTCGATTCTTTTGATGCTAATGAGGTTATCTGGGAAACGACTTCTGACGCACGAAACATAACACTGCCACCGGAGACATTCTCCCCGCACTATTGTGCTTTCATGGACGAGGAATGAAGAATTATGAAGAAAAATAGAAAAGCACCTGATAATTAGCTCACCTAAACCTGATATCGCCGAAGCCTGATGATCCAACGACACTCAGAACAATGTCCTTTCCCGGAATGGCCGCCCCGCAATGCTTACGCTATTTTTACTCAACCTTTATAATGAATCCCGCTCAGATATTGGCCGCAGTCCAGCTAAAAAAAAACTCTGTCTTTTAAAACTTGAGAGCGGACATGAATGTCGCAGTCTAAATCTGAAAATCTCCCCCGAATTTCCGCCTTTTAAATCTTGAATGGGGGTCTGATTGTAATGGTAAACTAAAGGTTTTCACAGTGTTTCGTAAAATCACCAAGCTCAGCTTATCCACTGCCACATTACTTTCGTTTCGACAACAGTCAGAACTGGGAGGGGCTGTAACGCACAGTATGTCTGGATAGATAGATAGATCGATCGATCGACGGATACTACATAAGCCGAATGAGCCGCAGTTAGGTACTAGGATATTGCGTGCAAAGAGAGGCATTGGGACGGGAAAGACTGGCACCTCAATGTTCCTGGATGCCATACGACCATTAAGCCATGCGATATTGAAGCAGTATATGGCCATTCGGCCCACCGTGTCTGCTTCGCCATTTGTTCATGGTCGATCCATTACCTCTCATCCTCAGACTTCCTTCCTTCTTCCCATAATCCTTCACACGTCTGTAAACCCTTGTCTTGAATATTTTCGATATATATATTCTCAGCCGCCTGTGGAAACGCATTCTACAGATTCACGTCATTGGCCTACATGTATTCCTCTTCTCCATTCCAAATATCTGGACCAATGCTGTGAGGCTGTGTCCTCTGGTCCGAGATCCCGCACCATAGTATCGTCCTCTCCAGATCGAGTCCTTTTAGCATTCGACAGGACCAATGGTTCCATTTACTCTCAGAGAATGTACACTCCACACATCATGAAATAATTACTCTTCACATACATCCTCGATACAGAAGAATACCCTGGGAAATGAATGAAATCCGAAAAAAAATACTCCCTCCTCCTCTCCCACCACCCCTTCACTTGTTCTTTCAGGAAGCATCAGGGCTGATCGCCAACAGACAAGTAACATCAAACCCCAGGAAGAGTGACCATGTACTGCAGGTCAACAAATCTATTATTCACCCGGTAATTTCGACATCCCTCATGCTCTCACTCTTACTAACAGGGAGAGAGAGGTTTCCCCCCTTCCACAGGCAGAGGAGAGGAAAACACAGGCCATCTATAATGATGTTCCCAGAAGTTGAGGGCCAGAATTAGTGAGAAGGATTCAATAGATTTAGTCTCACCCAAACGGACGCTTTCCTTCATCGGGAAGGGTGACACTAGAACAATATTCAGGAGACCCGCTGATGAATACATGGATGGGAAGGGTATGAAAGGCGCCGCTTCTGTTGTCGTTCGATGGTACTAGAGCAAACCATAGGCCGTCACACATCAGAAGCACCAGGCGGTCTACTTCTTCGTGAGGTGTTCGAGCGCTCTACATCCTGTCCATAAGCGTCCTCTCCAGTAACTTTTCAAACACTGACGTGAGATTCAACAGTCAATATTTTCTTTCTTTATCTATTAAACGTCTTAAATAATAAAATTACATTTGTCACAGCTTTCTGGGATCTTGTGTGTGGCTGCGGAGAACACTGGTCAAGACGGAGTAACCTCAACACCCGCCTCTCTGTGAATAAAATGCGGTATACCCAGTGGGCCTTGGGGAGTTACCCAGCTCACTGCTCTTTCACACTATCTTTTTAGTGATCTTGTACTTACAAAAAGAAAAAAAAAATCAGCTTTGATAAGTACAGCATAGGAAACGTTTCTTCACATAGTCTTACAGCAGGGAAAAGACTCTTCAGCGCATGTGCCCATATGCGATTTAAAGATACATTCAAAATAGTTCAAGGCCCCGATGAGCTGGGTGAAACGAAGCCAGATGTGACTACTTTAAAAGGACATCAATACAGATGGAGCGGGTGGGCCGAAGGGTCTGTGTCACCGCTGTGAGGGAGGGTTTCATCCGAACCGTGACTCTATTCCTCTCAATAGCTCCTGGCTGAACTGCTAAGTTTCTTGAACAGTTGCATTAAGTTCGACTTAGTATTCTATACAAAGGATCTTTTGTGCTGGAAGGCTGCAGAGAAGATTCATCATGATTTAGGGGCTTGTTCCATAATACCATAAGACCATAAGACTTGTGTAACCCCTGGGTCGCCTCAGGCATCGCTCAAACTCGTTCTAGTCTAGGGGGAGCAGCCTTCGGCCCCGCCAAACTGGGTAATCAGCTGGTGTGGATGCTGTGTGATGTCCCCGCCTCGCCCAAAAAACAGACAGTACACCTTATGCGATTAAATGAGTACAATTTATAAAGATTACTATAACTAAGCGATTACTAACGATACAGTATATATGAAGAAAAAAAAAGAAAAGGCGCCAAACTTATCAAAGTCCAAACCACTTCGTGCACAACCGTTGGAGCTCAATTACTGAAGTCTTCTGGCCACCATTCGATCCCCTCCGACTTGCTCGACCCGCCTCCTGGGACCCCCACGGTGGTCGACCAGACGCTCCACACTCCTCTGTCTCCGTCTCCTCTCATCACCGAAAACCTTGGGCCGGGGACCGTCGCCCAGCTTCCAGCATCCCGTCCTCTCTCTCTCACTCCATCGCGCCGACTCCCCAAAATCCCCCCCAACAATCAGTTTACAGTCCCAAACAAGCTTCCAGCACTTATCATAACAAAGACGCTAGCATTCCTACTATTAACACAGGCGCCAGCATTCCTACTTTTAATAAAACAAAGACGCCATTTTGATTACATACACAGTAACAAAGAAAAAGAAACCCCTCGTTACACTTGGGAGCAGAGTTAGGCCATGCAGCCCATTTAGTCTGTTCCGCCGATCCCAGATTCCACACTGAATCCCTTACACCTCGCCATATCTGACCGATCAAGTAATGATCAACTTCTTGAATATACACAGAAACTTTGCCTCCGACGAAGTCTATGGCAGAGCATTCCACAGATACACTAGCCTCCGTCTAACAAAATTCCTCCTTCCCTGTCACAAACAAGAGATAATCTGCAGATGATGGAAATCCAAGCAACAAATGCTGGTCGATCTTCGCATTTAATAAAACGAACTGTTGACGTCTTGGGACGAGACCAGTCGGCAGGGCGGGAGAGAAAAAAAAAAGATAGGGTATAGATTTAAAAAGAGTGACATAAGGTGACAGGTGAAAATGGGAGGGGAGGGGCTGAAATAAATAGCTGCTGAAGCTGATTGGTGAAACAGATATAGAGTTGTAAAGTGGGAGCCTGACAGGTGAGGATAGAAGAACGTGGAAGAAAGAAAAACAGGTAGAAGCCACAAAGGGAAGCGATTGGCGGGCAAGCAGATAAGGAGACAGATGGAGAAAAAGAGGATGGGGCCTGGTGAAGGAGGGCGGGAGTGCCATTACGGAAAGTCTGAGAATTTTCTTCATGCTGTCAACTTGGCGGCTATTCCGACGAAACGAAAGGTGTCTTTTTTCAACCTGAGTATGGCCTCGTCTCGACAGTCGAGGAAGCCAGGAACTGACATATTGGAATGGGAAGTGGCACTAAACTGGGTGGCCAATGGCAGATATTTCTTCTTTTACGTACTCGGTGAAATGGTCTCTCAACCTACGTCGTGTCTCACCGATACACAGGGCGCTACCTCGGACGACTGTGTTGGTCTGCAGAGGGACCTTCGAATCTCAGTTCATAATTTACCGTTACTAGTTTCAGTGTCAGGCAGTTGTGTCAGTTATATAAATTTCTAGTTTAAAGCAGAGGATTTGGATCCTGAGGAGAAAAGGTTTATCAGGATACTGCCTGGATAACGTGAGACTGGACAATACCGGGACATTTTCTCCGAAGCGTCTAAGACTGGAACATGTCTGACACACTTTATAGGAACTTGAGAGGCACAAACAGTGTGGACAGTCGGCATTCCTTTTCCTAAGATTGAACTTTTTAAGACAAGATGGCACATATTTCATGAGAGAGGATGAACACTACCTCAATAGTCCCTTCTTGCGCTCTTTTTGCAGTGTGTAATTTAGTGGATGTTCTGCATCTTTTCCCGACACTGCTGTTGTAAAGACACACTTTGGTCAGATAGTAGTGTTAAAACTGATTCAGAATTTTTAGAGAAGATGTGTGTTCAAGTCAAGTCAAGTCAAGTCAGTTTTATTGTCATTTCAACCATAACTGCTGGTACAGTACACAGTAAAAATGAGACAACTTTTTTCAGGTCCATGGTGTTACATGACACAGTGCAAAAACTAGACTGAACTACGTGAAAAAAAACAACACAGAGAAAGCTGCACTAGACTTCAGACCTACACTGGACTGCATAAAGTGCATAAAAACAGTGCAGGCATTACAGTAAATAATAAATAGGACAATAGGGCAAGGTGTCAGTCCAGGCTTCGGGTATTGATTCGTCTGATAGCTTAGGAGAAGAAACTGTTACATAGTCTGGTCGTGAGAGCCCGAATGCTTCGGAGCCTTTACCCAGAAGGCAGGAAGGAGAAGAGATTGTTGCAAGTTTTAATTTAAAACATCGTGGTGGGCGCAGTGAATGAATACAAGTGGCGGTGGAGGAGGCAGATGTGTCAGAGGCTATTAGATACAGATGAATGTGTGGAAAATGGCGTTATGCAGACCTAGCTCAGGTTGAAAGGATTGATTTGGCAGGGCATACAATGAGCAGGTCAATCGGTTCAGAAAAACACAGCGAGGAGCAGGGCCTGATTTCCTGCTGTACTGTTCTGTGTTATTGAGACCACATCTGGAAAACTCTGAGCATCTCTGGTCGGCCGCCTCTGGAAGGACTTGATTAACCTAGAAAGGTCACGGCTTTCGTTGACGGGACTGGAGTACTCGAGTCAGATGCGATGCAACACCAATTCTTCTCCACGTCGCCACAGGCCCCGCTGTAACGATGCAATCGTGGGATAATGAAAAGGGTGTCCAACATAGAACATATAACATAGAAATATACAGAACATTAAAGACCCTTCGGCCCACAATGTAGTACCATCCATGTAACCTATTCTGGAACCTGTTATAAATCCCTACCGCATACCCGTCATTTTTTTTTTCTAAACTCTACCCACCTATCGAAAAGCCCCTTAAAATACACTAATAATTCCGCCTCCATCACTGTGCCCGCAGTGTATTGCACGCACCCACCATTTTCTGTGTGAAAACAACTTAACTCTGACATCCTCTCCACCCCCCGTACCAACTGCCAAACACCTTAAAATTATGCCTCTTAGTGTTAGTCATTTCACACCAGGGAGAAAGACTCTGGTCATCCACACGTGAATACCTCTCATCATCGTATAGATCTCTATCATCAACCGTCGGTCGAAGGAGAACAGGTCGTGTTCACTTAACATATTTCATAAGGAATACGTTTCCATCCAGGCATATCCTTATAAATCTCTTTTGCACTCTAATTTATCCACATTCTTCATGCGTGAATTGACGAGAAATGGGTTTACCTAAGTTCCTATTTAGCCTTAACGGTACTTCCCGTTCTCGAGCTCAATCCCAGGGTTGATGAAAGCTCACCGACCATACGCTTTCTTAACATTGACTATCTGCGCAGCATCTGTGAAAATCTTATGGATGGACAAGGACCCCAATTTCTCGCTGATATTCCACACTGCCAAGAGTCTTATCATTAATATTATATTATGTACTCAAATTTGACTTACCGAAATGAACTACTCTCCATGCTGATGACAGGTCCAAGGGAACGACGAAAGTCGATAGAGTTTGGTGCCAGCAGCATCGCAGGATTTGCCTTGCGGGTACCGGGTAGAGCAGTCAGCCGCCTTCGGGACGCCGACTCTGGAATTTTCCTCGCGGTTTACTCCCAAACCCTTTTCCCTGAGCGGGTGTAGCAGCAAGGCAGCGCAGGTTTGAAATCCAAGTTTTGCCTCTTCTAAATGAGGTATCATCCGTGCCTAGCGAGCCTCATCTGCCCGTAGCAGCTAGAAAAGACTATTTGCACTCAGACCCACTTAGATTGACACTGCCTTGGACAGAAGGAGGAACAGAAATAACACACATGAAAAAAAATCACACAAGAGTCAGATAAAACTAAGTATATATTTTCATCAAAAATGAAGAGGATTCAGTACTCCATGTGTATTTATGCAATTGTGATTAGCAATACCGACCTGAAAACTTCAATGAGAGGCAAACTCAGAAAAATAAATCATCACTATGGAAGATAACATTAACCAATGGAATGAGACTGACCCTCCATGGCAATGATCCGCGCTGGTGACATGGAAGCATCGAACACCGGACTGAGAGTTGGAGACTTCTTCCCAGAAGCAAAGGGGTCCCTTGCAGAAATACAGGACAAGGTGGTTAACAAAAGAAAGAATGAAAATCAAAAATACAAACAAACAAGGCAGTAAGTGCAGAAAATGCCAAGAGAAACCAGACGCAATCCAACATATTCCAGGATCATACAGCAGTTTAACTCAATCTCGTTACTAACACAGGTACAAACAAGTGGCAAATATCATTCACCAAGATCTTGCTTTAAAAAACAAACTCATGAATGCACTCCATCACTTCTTAAGAGCACCAGAAATTCAAGCCTGATCCAGTTTTAGAGTCAAAGTCTTACAAATTAAATGATCATACATTATTTCAGATAGGACAATCCATAATAACCACCCGGATATAATATTACAGGATACACAAGCAGGAACAAAACCCTAAATAGATAAAACTATTCCCAACCCACCAACGCTTCTCGACCAGTGAAGCACCTCACCAGAGATATTGTTTGTGTCACCAGTCAGACAACCGAAAGACTGTCTCTGTCAATCAGCTTCCAAATGTCGCTACTCTGTCATTCGCTGCCATGCCCCGGTGCTGATTCCCTTCTCCTGATCATACGTTCTTACCCCGACCACAGTCCAGAGCCCCAAACTCAGCCCTGTGCAGACCTGCCTCTGGTTTGTGACCCTGCTTCATTGAACATCCAACTAATGGTTTCAGTCTTTAGAGGACAGTGGTGTTTTCTAACAACCCTTTAGAACAGGCATGGGCTAACTACGGCCCGCGGGCCATATGCGGCCCGTTAAGCTTTTTAATCCGGCCCGCAGAACTTGATGAAATTATATTAATAAACCTTGTTAACACCTCAGATCCATCCTGAGAATCGCCACAACAAAACTAAATCCAGACTTTGATGCGCTGGCTAAAAAGGGAGACCAACAACACTGTTCCCACTGAAATTAACAGTGGTCTTTTGCTGGGGAGAGATGAGAAGAGGCGAATGGAGAGAGTGGGCCCTTTATCCATTTAGTTTCGTTCACTTCACTAACCATGTAGTCAAAGTAAGAGTTATCAAGCTCAATTGTTTAATCGCATATTCTGTACTGTTTATTATTTCCGGGTACAGTACTAATTTGTAACAGGGGACACATGGCGCAGCATGCATCCAAACGAGATTTCTTAAGCCTGGCCGGCTGGGGGCTATTTTAAGCTGCTTGCCAAAGCGAGTTACATAAGGTTAGATGACTGAGTGAATCGCTTCCCGCATTTAGAACACGTGGACAGCCCCTCCCCAGTGTGAACCTGGTAGTGTGTCATAAGGATAGATAAATGAATGAATTCTTTACCACAATCACACCACGTGAACGGCCTCTACCTGGTGTGAACTCAATGATGCACATTTGGTTGATCTGGCTGAGAGAATCTCTTCCCAAAGTCTGAGCAGGTGATCGGCCTCAGCCCTCTGTGAACTCGCCGATGTGCCTTAAGTTGAGATGATGGAGTGAATCCTCTCCCATTGTCTGAGCAGGAGAACGGCCTCTGCCCAGTATGAATTGGATTTCCAGTTGGCGGACGATTTCCCTCCACGCAGCTCTGACATATTGGGAAATCGTGTTTGTGACAGGATACAGCAGTGGTTTTGCCTTTGCCTTCTGCCAGTTGAGTTTTAAGAGATCACCGCCTCTTGCAGTGGATGACCAGGAGGTCTAAGTGTCTTGTCGTGCTCTTGGCGCTCCACCAACGTATGCTGGCCTGCCTTCTTGAACGTTGGACTCTTGCACTCAATCCGGAATTGTGGTCAAACCACACCCTGGGACAGGCTGATCCCCTACCTCACCGAGGGCCGAAGTCCGGTCGGCTACCTTCAACTGGTTTGGCCCGTCTGCCGAGACGGTTTACCAGGGTGTGGCCACT
The DNA here is from genome assembly GCF_048418815.1 of Hemitrygon akajei. Taxonomy (NCBI): domain Eukaryota; kingdom Metazoa; phylum Chordata; class Chondrichthyes; order Myliobatiformes; family Dasyatidae; genus Hemitrygon; species Hemitrygon akajei. The sequence goes on from NW_027332053.1 coordinate 292,281, forward strand.
GCGTGTATTACAGCGACTTGGAGCCACAGGTGAGAGCTGAGCGCCAGATGGGGACCAATGGTGGACAAGATAAGGGAGGGAAGTTTAGAGGAGACATCAGCGGTAAGTTGTCTTACCCAGAGGGTTTTGAGTGCATGGAATGACTTGCAAGGGATGATGGTGGAGGCTAAAACATTAGGGGTATTTAACAGCCTCTTGGACAGGCACATGGATGAAAGAAAAATGGATGGTTATGGGTCGTGTGGGTTTAGTACTTTTTTAAGGTTTACATGGGTGGGCACAACATGGAGGGCTGAAGGGCCTGTACTGTGCTGTGGCGTTCTATGGTTCTATGTTTGATGTTTTTATGGACTGTCTAAATATTTTATTCGCATCTCCCTTTTTTACTGCTGTTTTACTTTTGCCTGACTCCTTAACCTTGACAACTGACTGGAACTCATCTGCAAATTACTTGTTGGCGGGGCGATTAAGGAGCGCAGCCTACAAAACTCTAGATTCCTGCCGCCGAACCCAGACTATTCCTCTCACGATAGAACACACAGCCACGATTTCCTTCGAGCACGTGATCTTCCTATTGCACTGCATTCTATCAATCTTTCTAGCAATGTACACTCCATCAACAGAGCATTCCGAACTATCCAGCTCTCTCTCAATCGGGTCAATTACCATGTGGTCACGTCAATGTGCAAGCAATTTTATTATCAAACCATGTTATGACATCACATACTACTTTGAGGTTACTTTTCTCGCTGGCATGCAGAGAACAACAGAGAAATGCAACTGAAACATTGAAGTACCATGCAGAAAGTTAGACTATGCAAATTGCCAATGTGCAATAGATGACACACTGAGCAAACAAGAAATAAACATATTAACGAATAACGAATGAATGGATGGATAGCTAAGGGGATGGGTTGATGGACAAATAAAAAGTAACACTGCGAAAATGTTGCAGGGTTCTTGAAAGTGATTCCATAGCTTGTGGAAACATTTCAGATTTGAGGTTAGTGAGGTGATCCAAGTTGGTTCTTGATCCCGATGGTTGTAGGGTAACAACAGTTCGCGAAGCTGTAGTGTGGGAAATACGGCTGCCTTCCCTGCTTCCCAATGGCAGTAGCGGGAATGGCGCATGTCCTGGATGGTGGGGGTCCTTGATGATCGATTCTGCAGTTTGAAGAAGTGCTCAGTGGTGGGGAAGGCTGCTGCTGTGATGGACTGGACCCGAGGTTTTTTCTGCTCCTGTGCACTGGTTTATCGATAGCAGGGCGTGACGGAACCAGTCATGGTCCTCTGCACAGTGCATGGAAAGAGATTTGTCAAAGTTTTACTGGCAATTCCGGATCCACGCAAACTACTAATCATTCAATTATGGACTGATCCAACATAACTGGTAGCTACTATTTTCTACTCTTTTAAAGAGTGTAACCTTCCATTTTCCTCATAGGCACATGTCAGTCTGAGATTCCCTTCGAGTTCACTATTCCTTGACATCTACAACCACACAAGGATGTGCATCCCTTGCACCCTGTTTATAGCTCTTGGCTTTTACAGCTTATTTGAAATTACTACCTGAAAATTCCCCGTCACTTTGTGCATGTTTCTAAATAAATGTTCATGGTATCATTTGCAAGATTATTTATCAGTCCATTTTTATACATCTGAGTTGACTCTTTATATCTCAAACCCCGGATCAACTGACTGTCAACTACTCTTTGTGATTAAAATGCAATTCCTGGATTACAACGTGGTTGAGAGTGTACTACCCTTTTGCCTCACAACCTGGTACTCCAGCTGCAGTGCTGCTGATAAAAAAAAGCCTTGCAGAAGGTGGTTAGGGGAGCTGAGAAAGTTATTGGGGTCGCCCTTTCTTCTGTCCAAGACTCCTTTCAGAGTCGATCCCTCCAGAAGACACGGGACATCATTAAAGACCCCTCACACCCTCTCGATGATTTTTTGTTCTTCTGCCATCAGGCAATCGTTACAGGAACATCAAAACTAAAACCAGCAGGCTACTAAACAGCTCCCTCCCACAGGCAGTCAGACTGCAAAATAGCTGCTCTACCTGACTTTGCTTTGGACGCTTTTAACTTGCACTGGACACTTGTAACTTGATTTTAACTGACATGTGGCTGTTGTGTTTTACTATTTATTGTTATGTTTATTATTTAGTGTTGCGTTTGTTGTGTTATGATTGCACTGCTCCTGAGAAACGCTGTCTCATTCTGCCCTGCAGAGCTGATGTACGGTTAGAATGACAGTAAAGGTTTTGAATCTTGAATCTTGAATCCTGAATGAATATTGAAATCGCTGCCTTACAGGCTGCCACTTGCTGGTGGTAGTATGACAAAACTATTACTTGACTGACCATCTGGACTTTCAACAAGTTTCCACAACATCCACAACTCCATCACGTTTTGTGTCGTCCACAAGCGCATTTATGAATCTTCCCTATCTTCATCCAAGACAAACGTCAGAATATCTCCAACACTTGTCACATGCAGAATCGCTGCCCCCAACCACTGCTTTTTGCCAACCAACTCTATGCCCGGAGAACATTTGAATCCATGCCAGCCCCTGCAGCTCGGTCTTATGGATCAGCCTCGCGGAACGTGTCCTTCTCAAATGCCTTACTTCCAGTCCGTTCCCATGGCTGCCGGAATGCTCCACGTTCCCAGTGGCCCGAATCATGGGACAATTTTCAGTGACACATTAAGCTATCAACATATAAGTATTAGAATTTGGTCTGTGTGGGGAAACCAGAACATCCCGATGAAACCCACGCCGTCACAGACAGCGGCGGGAAATCAGGAGAACACCGGATGATCAAATAAAGAAGGAAAAAAGGAAGAAGAAAAAAGACTCCGGGAGACTGAACAGAGGTGTCGGTCGACGTTTCGGAAAGGATACGATCCAGTCAGGATCTCAGGTGGAAAATGCTGCAGTGCAAGATGCTATTGCTGAAGGGTCAGCGGGAGAAAGCTCTGATGTATCGATACCAATTGATGGCGTTTATGCTAGAGCCATACATCTGACAGCATTTCACATTTCGTGCCGAATCTCAATAAATACAAAAAGATCCGGTGCCCTTTCCTCAGCAGTCACCTTCCCCACACACCCAAAGTACTCAACTCAATTCGACAGATTGGACCTCCACTGCACTAAGTGTCCATGAATTTGTTTAATTTCCGAAAAGCACTGAAATGGCAATTACTGCTTGGGAAGAACGAGCGAAAATTGAATGAATGGTGTTCCGGGTGCGAGGTAATGACATTCTCTCGAGGTGGCAGACAGATCTCCAAAGATCAAAGTCGCTAGCGGTGTTCTCGGTCAGTCTTTGGCAAGGGACTCGCCGGAACCGATTAATGGCAGGAGTTCTTGGAGCCACTGGACCCTCGTCGGAGGAAAGAGATTGTGCGATACTGGGAGATTGCGAGCAGCCATTAGGGCCGCACGGAATACCCGCAGGGCCCAACTCCGCATTCCGATTTTGATGCAATGTTTGGCATGCGAGGAAAGTTCGAATCACCCACTTGGTGCAACTAAAGGAGACATTGCAGGGAACTCGCGGCGAAAGTAAACTGGAAGGAGCAATACAGAACGCAGACTGAGGAGAAATCGGCGATCGTGTCAGTGTATCGAGGGGCTAACCACGGCCGCTCAAAGCCTCAATGGAACTGCATATGCACGTGAAGAAATGGGATATTTTGGGGCGGTATGGAAGAAAGGTCACTGAGGATCAATGCGGAGCTGACAACGCCGAATAAGCTTTGTCATGAGACTGAAAGGCGATTTCACCGTCTCCTTCAGCTGAGCCCTGAACCTGGCCTGGACCACGGCGTAAAGGGCCGTGTTGGTGCAGCAGCTCAGCAGTTGCAGCATGTAGCCCAGCTCCCGCAGAGTATCCGGGGGCAGCACGTAAGTGTAAACATACAGGCTATCCCATACGGAATACACCGTCAGCAGCACCCACAGCAGGATGAAATTCCCTGACATCACCAGTAGTAACAGAAGGGATTGCCTGCGGTTCTTCATCTCCGGGTCGGCGGGCGTCTCGCCATCGCGTGAAACACGGAGTCTCCTCCGGGCTCGGCTGGCCACTAAGACGTGTCTGAAGGTTAAACTGTTTAACAGAAGAATCAGGACAAAGGGTAATGCTGGGGTGATGAGGAAATTAATCAGTAGGTATGCAGCCTCCTGAGATAGTGAAAAACTATAATTACGCAGACAGAGCAGGGGCAAAATTACCATCGAATATGACCCATCGAACAAAAAGTACCAGACAATGTTTTTTACGCAGCTCAGTAGAGGCACTGTCCCCAGAACCAGAGCCGCCGCTCTCCTGGTGCAGTGTTTTCGTTTCAGCCTCGGAAAACAAATGGCTACAAATCGATCAAAGGTGAAAGTGACGGTGATCCACACAGAACAGTCCGTGACGGCGTATAACACGACAGCGTGGATATTACACACGGGAACACGTAACGACCAGAGGAAAAGCTCTATTGATATGTAAATCAGTGGAAACTTGCTCAATACCAGATCGAAGAGAACGACGAGCTGATCCGCTGCTACCATGGCAACTAGGTACGTAGTGACGCCTTTGGAGAGACCGCACTTTCCCCGCGACAGGATGACGATTGTCAACACGTTCACTGTGCGGGGGGAGATAAAGACCATCAACAGACTTTTGGATGGAAACATTCTGAAATTACAATTCTTTTAATCGTTACCTCTTTCGAACAGTTAGGGGGAGAAATATCTTCGTACCGAGGCTGGTGAATGTGTGCAATTCATCGCCACAGACGGTTACAGTCAGTTCATTGGAACGATTTGTAGCGGGGATTAATCGACTCTTGATTTGTCGGAGCTTCAAAGGATGCGGGGAGAGGGTCCAGAATGTGGTCGGGAGGGATGATAAATCAACTATGATGGAATGGCGGAGAGGGCTCGGTGCTAAAATGGCCGTATTCAGCTCCCGAGCCTTATGGGCTAAGCAGTGATATCAACCCATGGCTGGAATGTACTCAGATGTTTCGCGCTAGAAGGAGTTGCAACCGGGAGGTGTAAAGAGAATAATGAACTGATTCATGTAACAAGTATCACGGTGACGGAAATTCAACTCCGCTCAACTGCAAACATGAGAGAACATGAGAACATTAGCAATTGGAGGAGGGATACCCCATCTGTTCGATCTGGCATGCTCCGGCAATGAAGATGATCATGGCTGATCTGATCATGGACTCATCGCCGCATACCCGTCTTCTCCTCAGAGTCCGGAATTCTTCTGGTATGCAAACAACAATGATAACTTGTCTATATTTAACGAGCTAACCTCCACTACTTCATTGCGCATATATTTCCACAAATTCACCTATCTCCGCGAAAAACCGTTCCTCCTCATCTCCGTCTCAAATTTACATCCCAGAATCCTCAGGCTATTTCCCTCAGTTATAGTCTTACCTACCAGTGGAAACAACTTTCCTAACTCTATCTTACCTACCGCTTCAACAATTTTAAATGTGTCTGTAAGATTTTCTCTCAAACTTATGAATTCCGCCGAGTACGATCCCAGGCGAGTCTATTTCTCCTCATAGTCGGACCGCCTCATCTCTGCAAACAACTGGTGAACCGCCTACAACTCCAGTTTATCCTTCCTCAAGTCAGGAGATCAAAACTGCACAATACTCCAGACACAGTCTCAGCAGTACCTTGTGCAGATGCAGCATAACTTCCCTGCTCTTAATTTTTGTTCGTCTCGCAACGAAGGCCAACATTCTATTTGTCTTCCTGATAGCTTGCTGCACCTGCAAACCAACGTTTTCTGATTTAAGCAGAAGCACTCCAAGTTCCCTCCGTATAACAGCACACTGCAATCGTTTAGCACTTAAATAATATTCTGTTCTTCTATTTCTCATTCCCAAGTGGATGACCTGGCATTAACCAAATTTGTACTCCATCGGCCAGTGCTAGTTCATTCGCTTAACCTATCAATATCCCTCTACAGGCGCTCTGTTTACTCAACACGCTTGGTGACGGTGATAAATCATGACAGTGATGATGCCCAGGTGACCACATGCTCTTTAACAGGTGAGACGATGGAGCTATTTATTTATTTATTATTTATTTATTCTTTTCAGCAAGCAAGGCAGCCCACTCCAACAAACTTCTGCAAAGCCGACTAATCCTGCCCTGACCCAACTGCACTCATCACTACGGGGATCATAAAGAGCAGACGTCTTGGTCCCCTCACTACAGGAAGGACGAGTAAGTTTCAAGGGTGTGCATATGAAATACATCAGAATGCTGACTGGATTGCAGCGATTCCCTGTGTGGAGAGTTTGTGTGTGCTCAGACTTGTTTCTCTTCGAGTGAAGGTGCTTGAGAGGTCACTTGGTGGAAGAGTTTAAAAGGAGAAGAGGCAGAGATAATGTTTGCCTGTCAGAGAATTAATCGGGACACCGAGGGCACCAACGATGGAAAGAGAAATTCCGCAATGAATCGAAACATAGAAAACTTACAGTACAATACCGGCCTTTCGGCCCGCAATGCTGTACCGAACATGTCCATTCCTAGGGATACACATAGCATACTATTTTCCTAAGCTCTATGTGGCAATCCAGTAAACCCTATCGTATCCCACTCCCTCACAGTGCCGGCAGTCCGTTCTGCGTAATCACTGTCTGCATATGATATATACCCCTGACATCTCCTCCAGACCTACTTCCAAGCACGTTAAAACTGTGCCCTCTCGTGCCAGCTATTTCAGCCCTAGGGGAAAACAAATCTTTGACTATCCACTCGATGAGTACCTCTCGTCATTTTATAGACCTCTATCAGGTCACCTCTCAACCTCCGCCGTTCCAAGGAGAAAAAGCTGGGTTCACTCAACCTACTCTCATTTCCAATCCAGGCGACTCCTTTGTGAAGCTCCTCTGCACACTTTCTATGGTTTCCACATTCTTCCTGTTGGGAGGCCACCAGAACAGAGCACAGTACTCCAGGGTGGGTCTGTACTGGATCCTATGTAGCTGTAATATTACATCTTGGTTCTTAAACTCAATCCCATGATTGAAAACAAGTGCACCGTATGGCATTCTTAACCACTGCGTCAGCCTGAGCAGCAGCTTTGAGTGTCTTATGCACACGGACCCCAACATCCCTCTTAACCTCCAACAACACCAAGAGTCTTACATTTATCTGTGTTGGAATCAATCTGCCACTTTTCACCGCAGTTTTGCGTCCTACCAATGTCCCGCTGTAAACTCTGACAGACCTCCATACTATCCACAACACCCCGAAAATTTGCGACATCAGGAAATCTACTAATCCACCCCTCCACTTATTCATCAAGGTCAATAACAGAAAATCAAGAAGAGCAGTGGTCCTAGAACAGATCCCTGAGTCACACCACTGGTCACAGACATCCATGCAGAATAAGACCCGTCTACAACCACACATAGGCAACGATTTCTGGATCTACAAACCAATATCCCCTTGGATCGCATGCCTCCCTACTTCACAGTAAGCCTTGAATGGTTTACCTAATCAAATATACTCAGAGGAAGTTTGCGGAAGCGATACCGGGTTGAGAAAGCCGCTGTGCAATTAGCGCGCCGTTAGAGGACAGGTACGAAAGAGAAGCTGACATATTTTTCAGCGTTAATCAGGAGAAAAAGACGTGACGAGACACTAACCAGGAACAGCTAAAATGGCGAGTAGAGGGTAGTAAATCAGTTGGATGGTCTGAAGAATAATCATGACTCGAATATCCAACTGCAACCTTTCATGATTTTCAAGAAGATATTGAAACGCCCAGAAAATATTCTTCGAGATTCCCGCAGCATTCCGCGTTGCATTTCGTAGATTAAAATCCATTGCTGGTATAGTCCAGATTACCGTTCGCGATTCAGCCTCTGTCCTCTTTCTATCTGGAGCCGGCTCGTCTCTGATAGCGTAGACTGGCGGCTCTCACTGTAGCTGTCGTTCTGAGGGATTCATATTAATAGACCAGGCAGCCAGCAGTCACACCTCCGCGGTGACGTCGACAATCCCCATGGATACTCCTTTCATTAAATTCTATGGAATGACAGGTGCAGTAAACCCTTTATCTGCAGGCCGTCAGTTAAGCAATACAAATGCAGGTTGGAAGTGTATCTAGTAATCCCAGCAGTTAGGTGTCCACGGACGCGTGTCGTGTCTATAAGGCGACGCAACATGGATAAACTTACTGAAATATATATGAAGGTAGCTGTAGACAATTGTGAGTCACTGATAACGGAGCTTGCGAGTTTATGACATTGAAAGCTCATAGCTCAAAGAAGGGAAGTTGGCATGGGAGTAGGGGGTGGTGTAAAGCACACTCTGGTGTGAGGGGACTCATTATTAATGGGAGCGGCAGGAGGGTACCTGGGCGACAACGACCAGGATATCTTTGATCGAACTAGGTATTCTTAAGTGGAAGGGTGAGGAGCCAGACGTCGTGGCCCATGTACGTACCATTAGTACAGGGGTGGGCAAACTTTTTGACTTGTGGGCCACAAAGGGTTCTAAAATTTGACAGGGGGGCCGGACCAGGAGCAGATGGACGGAGTGTTTTGGTAATACACCTCATAAGAGAAAATAAAATATCATGGGATATGTAGAAAGCATGTGCTTTAATTTCAATTGAAAATGAACAAATGCATTACAACAAAATATCTGTCTTTGAAGTCCCATAGTATTTAGCTATTTATTGAAATGACTTTTAAAACACTGAAAATTAAATGAATAAAATACATCTTTTTTTAATAGTAACAGTTATTATTTTAAAGCACTGAAAATTCTGTTATCCTTCAAGATATTATCATCATCACTCTCCTCCTGACTGTCTTTAATTCAAAAACGGTAGGAGATGCAGGTCTACTTGTCCTGCTCCTTCTTATTCGATTGTCCCCTGTGCCAAAACTCAACAATGACCAGTGTCACTGACAGAACAGTGACAGCGTGCCAGTATGCGGAGTGCGTTATTTTATCTGGAGCGCATTTTTTATTTTGAGAACGTACGTGCACCTGCGCACTACTCATGTCCATCACTTAACAGAAATAACATGTAACATGTAAGGCTTATTGAAAAAAATATTTTCAAATGCATTTTTTACATAACACAACGAAGAAACTTGTTTTTAATTTCAGTGGGAACAGTGTTGTTGGTCTCCCTTTTTAGCCAGCGCATCAAAGTCTGGATTTAGTTTTGTTGTGGCGATTCTCAGGATGGATCTGAGGTGTTAACAAAGTTTATTAATATAATTTCATCAAGTTCTGCGGGCCGGATTAAAAAGCTTAACGGGCCGCATATGGCCCGCGGGCCGTAGTTTGCCCATGCCTGGGTTAGTACGAGGGCCATTCTCTTCTTTATATCTTCTCCGATAGGATACCAGAGTTGCCAGGCTGGGTAGTTGAATGCTCCTTTGCGGGATTGCGGGAAGGCATGGAGACCTGCGGTGTCCCTGGCGATTACAGCTGCGAGAGGTGCGGTCAGGTGCAGCTTCTACAAATCCGCGTTCAGGAGGCGGAGCGGGAAATGGATGAGCTCCAGATCATTCGAGAAGCTGAAGTACCGATAGACAGGACACTTAGAGAGGCAGTGAAACCCAAGGTGCAAGACACAGGAGACAGGATGACAGTCAGGAAGGTGAAACGGCTGAACGCGGGTCAATAACTCCAACTGAACTTTGTGTATTTTTTATGTGTGTTCTCCCAAAAGCCGTCGTCTCTGACTCTGTATTGCCATGGGCTCTTGTTTGTTTTCATGCCCCATGTGCTTCTGTCCCCGATCCTACTCTACTCCGGCCCCTGTATTACTGAGTACGCCGTCTCTCACCTATTTCACATTATGACCTGTTTTTCTGCCACTTCTATCTCATTGTATTCCACCGATCATCTGCCTCTCCCTTTATTGTTCAGTGTATTTCAGGACTCTGTTTTCACCTGTTGGTTGCGAGATTTTCCCAGTGAATTTCCCTGAGCCTTTCCAGCATTCGTATCTGTCTGTCTGAATATCGACTCTGCCCGTTTCCCGATTCTGATTTTTGGATTTCTCTGCCTGGCTTTGATCTCTGCCTGAACTTTGACTCCGGCTTTGTTTGCACCTCGGGATTTGTTACTCAATAAATATCACAGTGTGCACAGTGCAGGGTCTGCGATTGGATCTCTGCTCCGGCGCCCTAACAGAGTTCAGTCACAGTGCCCGTGTCTCTGCCAATCCGTTTGCCGCTGTGACTAAGAAGGGAAGAGTGAGGTGTGTATGGAGGGAGGGGGAATGCACTCTGCGCGGGCAGGAGGTTCTGTCCGCGACAACATCAGGGACGTCCGGGATCCAGTCTACAGCATTCCTAAGTAGGAGGGTGAACAGCTGGAAGTCTTGGTATATCTAGGTAAAAATGGCATGGGCACGATGAATGACGATGTTCTGCACAGGCATTTCAGGGAGTTAAGAGTATAGATAAAGGGCCGGGCCTGCAGGGTAGTAATCTCAGGATTGCTACCCGTGCCACGTGCTTGTGGACCGGACCCATGGAGAGTATGCAGTTTAGTAGGTTGCAAAAGAGTGCCTTTTATATTCCAGTCCTCTGCAGCTGTATGCTAACATTGCATTTGGCTTCCTCACCTTTCTGCATGTTTCCTGTGTGGAATCCTCCCAAGCGGCTCTGCACCTCTGCTTGTTTCAATGTTCACCCCATTGTTAAAACAGTTCACGCCTTTACTTAGTCAGTCCAAGAGTAAGACTGGGCATTTCACTACATTATATTCATTCTGCAAAAGTCTTTGCCTATTTCTCCAGTCTGTATAATTCCTTCTGCAAGCGCCCCGCTTCTTCAACTCCTCCTGCCCTTCCATCTATCTTCCGAGGATCGGCAAACCCTGCCACAAAGCAATGAAATCCTTCATTCAAATCATCGACACACAACGGGATAAGAAGCGGTCTCAACACAGAGTGCTGTGGAACTCCACTGATCACGGCCGTCCAATCAGAAAATGACCTACTCAGTACTGTTTATGGACATCTCCAGAGTGCTACAATATGAAGCACCCCCAGGATAGTCTGAACGTTCCGAGCAAATGAGAAATGAGCGTGATTGGCTGTGTCCGGACATGAGGTTTCTCCAACTGCTGAGAAACTTAAAAGACACAATAACTTACAGATCAGTGATTACAGACAGAACAATCCATCATAACCGCCCAGATAAAATGTAACAGGATAGACGAAGAACAACAATTTATTCAATAGATAAAGCCATTGTGAACTCAGATGACATACAGAAATCCAAGCTTTGTCTACATCACCATATTCTGAATTAAAAAGGAAAGTGAAAGACGATGGCGCATGAACAGGGTTATTATTGTCCCGAAAGTAATATTTGCAACGAGTATCTTCCCAGTCATTACAGAACAGCATTAAAAAAAACTACCGTACAGGCAAAATATTTGTGTCATTCCCCAGAACGCTACAACACTAAGCATCTCCTGAACACTCCGAAAGCTCCGAGTCATTGAGAAACCAGCAGGTTTGGTTCAGGTTTTATCAGTGTTGGGGTGAGTGAAGCGGTCCCGTCTAGTTCAAGAACCTGATGTTTGCGAGGCCACGACTGCTGCTGAACCTGGATTCAGCATTCCCAATCCTCAATGAAGTCCCCGGTTCAAAGAACAAATAAAAACACTCCACAAATTCAGCAAAGTCCAGCTGAGCTGCGGCCAAGAAGGCACCCTTCTCTCTTTACTTCCTGAAAGGACAAGGAAATCCGTCAGGAGCCTGTTGACTGCCCACAATATTTAAACCATCCTGTCCTTTCATAACCAGCGGCTAATCACTGACTCGGCCGTTTATCATTTTGCACATACGTTCGCTGGGTAACTGGCAATCGGTTCATCTGTGTCATCTTCTCTCTCTGTCATCGTCTCTGTCTCTGTCTCTGCCTGTCTGTCTGTCTGTATGTCTGTCTGTCTGTCTCTCTCTCCCTCTGATTGACAGGCGGATTCTAGCGGCCAGTCGAGCCCGCAGGGGGCTCCTGGGACAAAAGAGTGGAGAGAATGACAAGGACCGGGAGATGGAGAACCGACGCAAATCCATCGTTTTGCTCTTCAGCATAACCGGTAGTTTCATATTGTTGAGGGTAACGCAGATCGTATTTTATATTTATCAGCGGATTTCGATGCGTTTTGTTTTTTTATTTTGTCACGGATCCCAGTTACATCACAGAAGAGACATCGGGAATGCTCCGGATTCTCGGTTCCTGCACCAACACGTGCATTTACGCCCTGACTCAGAACAAGTTCCGAGAGGAACTCAGGAATGCGGTGCAATACCCACTGAACCAGATTTTGAAACTCATTAACCGTTAACAACAAAGGCAGTAAACTATGACATCTCAGCACTTCATGCTCCTATTCTGTACCCCCACTTCAGCGTTAGTGGATACCATGCGATGAACAGAGTTACTGCCAGGTCTGTTAACATCCCGCAGTATATTGCGTGCGTTGCCTTAGAACGAAAAACAGCTGTTTATCGTTATCCCGACGGAATCACTGGTGTCTGCGTCCCAGAAAAATATCTTCCTTGCCCCTCACCTCCCGCTCCGATTAAGTTGAAACTTGAAGCGAACCTGTTAACCCGGCTTTCGGGTTCTAACAAAACTGCTTGATATTGGAGTATATTTTAGGCTGTATCGACCTCCCCTGCTCCCATTATAACCCGTGGTTTCTATCAATCAGATTTCGCTTTCTTTCTGTGCGCGCAGCTTCGTCTTCTCTCTGCCACCATGAAACAAATTCAAGTAACAGAACTTTAAAAGTTTTACAACGACGTCAAAATTCTGTTCCCTTTATTCTTTTAATGTAGCTGTAAAAGAGAGTGAGAGTGAGACGGAAGAATGTAGAGTGAGGGAGAGAGAAAGAGAGAAATGTTCTATACATGCTCTGATATAGGCTAACCATACGCAACATGCTGGAGGAACGCATCAGACCAGGCGGCATCTGGACAAACATGTACTGTCGATGTTTCGTGCCGAGCCCCTTCAGCGGGACTGGAGAAAAAAATAGATGCAACCCTGCTGAGAGGTTTCAGCTACTGTTTGCTCCTTTCCTGGACTGCGGAGCTCCTTCAGCAATTGTGTGTGCTATTTGGATTCCCGGCATCTGCAGATTTTCTCTTGATTGTGACTGGTCTAATCCAGGCCTGTATCGAAGTTATATTTAACTGTACCACACAGACTGAACACTCGACAAAGAAGAAGCGAAGAATGGATGAAAAGGGCGGGTTGATAGATTACAAAAACAGAGGCAGAGACATGATAATTATTGAAATTATAGTTATAATTAATAAAATATTTAAATAAATTATAGTTATTTTTGAAATCACGCAACAGGGCATTTGGAAGGTCACTCTCAAAAAAACAGGAACTGGAATGGTATAGAATATGCGGGACTGCGCTGGGATATGGCAAATTGAGTTCCATCAGGAAGAGTATGTGCAGATACACCATGAAAAATCAAACTGAAATACAGAGTACAAATGGCATATTTTATCGCTGTCTTGGGGGACAGGAGAGTCGTGATATGTAAGTCTATAGATCCCGCAAATTTCCAAACAAATTAATTGGGTGATTAAGAAGACTTCTGGCTTACGAAGTAGCAATCCTGGGTTAGTAATCTCAGGATTACTTCGGGTGTTACAAATTTAAGAGGTCAGGTACAGTAAACGTGATGTTATCTATCTGTGCAAGAGGAAGGCAACTTGCACTCAGATTATTAAGCTCTCTTCCAGGATAGATGGAACGTATGTAAGGGGTTTTGCACCTGTACTGAAAAGGAATTAATATTCTAACAGGGGAGTTTACTGTAGCTAACTTGGCAGAGAATTAACATGTGGCATGTGGAGGCCGGGGGCTGTTGGGGGTGAGGAGGAAGCGATGCAAACTAGGGCTACAGGTCAGCAAGTAACATTGAGTAAAAGGTAGAGACGAGGTCAAGGAACACCAGAAGAAGTCCAGATGCGGCCACGTTAATGCGCTCGGTGGCACCGAGGGGCGGCAGTAAGTTTATTTCAGTAGAGTGTCTATAACATTTAATACAGATGGACTTAAATATATGACTCAGTGATTGAGCCAATGCAGGCATCTGATTGTGAGAAGGGGAGGACTCGTACCTAATCATTACATGATTCAGATGATTCAGACAGTTCAGAGTGAGATCAAAGAGGTGGGGGATATGCACTGCTGATCAGGCAGAAAGTCACAGGGGTAATGCGGGTAGAGATCAAGAATAAGACGTGTGGTAGCGCAGGGACACAAAGTATTACAAATCATCATGGATGATCTGTGGGATGGGGAATCTCTGCTGTAAACAGGTACGAGATCGAAGAAGAACAGTCAGCAATTGACCGCAGGGACAATGAATCTTACAATATCTAGACCATCACGGACCTATAAAACTCTCAGCTCTCTGCAGTCTTCAAAGACAGAGACCTGTAAAACCTGACCACGTATTACAATTCACACTAACAGTCACCTTTCCCCATTGGGCATCTTTCACGCTGTTAAAGGAAAACCTAGAGATGTTGTGAGCTTCAGATTCCAATGGTCTTTGAAATGCCATCAGCAGAAAGAGGAGCAGAACTGTAGGCAGGTAATGGAAGATTCTTTTAACTAGCAGGTGATTGTGTGACTGATTCCTTCAATATTGACTGGCATTCTCAGCGTAGAGCCTTGGAGTTGGTGGAGCACAGCTTGGTGAAAAGGTTTCCTAGCTTTTACAAACTGTGCTAGGCAAGTTTGTGCAAATTTATCATGTCATCTTAAACTTCGAGAGACTGCTATAGATACATCGTAGGGAATATCTTGACTTTTTGCATCACCGTCCGGTAGAGTAACTCAACATCCTTGAATATAATTGCCAATGAAAATTTGTAGATGCAGCCAGCCCGAAGCAGGTAAAGCCTTCCCCACCGCTGAATACGTCTCCTAAGGGTTCCTTCCCCTCCATCTCTCTAATCACCTACGGTTCATTACACAATACCCAAATCCAGTACAGCCGATCCCCTAGGGGGCTAAACAACAAGCTGTTCTAAAAAGCCGTCCCGTAGACAGTGTACAAATTCTCTCGAGATCCAGTGCCGACCTGATTTTCGCAATCCACTCGCAAGTTAAGATCCCCTACAATTATCATAACACTGCCCTTCTGGAAAGGCTTTTCTATTTCCTGTTGTAATTTGTAGTCCACATCACTGCAGCTGTTTGGAGACCAGTAGATAGCCACAATCAGGGTCCTTTTACCCTTGCGATTTCTTAGCTCAAACCTTAAAGATTCTGTATCTTCCGATCCTCCTATATTAACACTTTCTAACGATTTAATATCATTTCTTACCATTAAACCACGTCACCCCCTCTACCTACCTGCCTATCCTTCCGATAGACCGTGAATCCTTGGACGTTCAGCTCCCAGAGACATGCATCCTTTAGGCACGTGTCAGTGATGGGCACAATATCATAGCTGCCAATGAGTAACTGTACAACAAGATATCTCCTCTGTACCTACTTCCAAACACCTTAAATGGCACCCACTTGTGCTAGCCATTTCAGCACTAGGAAAAAGACTGACTATCCACACGATTAATGCCTCTCATTAATCCATTAGTTCTCCATTAAGTCTCCTGTACACCTCTATTAGGTCTCCTCTCATCCTCCGTTGCTCCAAAGAGTAAAGGCCGAGTTCACTCAACCTATTCTCATAAGGCATGCTCCAATCCAGGCAACATCCTTGTAAATCTGCTCTGCACCTTTTCTATGGTTTCCACGCCCTTCCTGTAGTGAGGCGACCAGAGATGTGCACAGTACTCCAAGTGGGATCTGACCAGGTTCTTATATAGCTGCAACATTATCTCTCGGCTCTTAAACACAATCGCACCATTGATTAGGGCCAATGAACCGTATGCCTTTTAACCACAGAGTCAAACGGCGTAGCTGCTTTGAATGTGCTTTGGGCTCGGACCCCTAGGCCGCGCTGTATTCCACACTATTTTAATTCTGATCGGCCCACTCTCTCTCCCCCTTCACCGTTCTGTTCTTCGCGTACCTTCATGCGACTCTCCAAGGCCTTCTCATGTCCCCTTCTAAATTAATTGTTAGTTTCCTTCCTGGCTACCTTGTGACATTCCAAAGACCTGACTGATCCTTTCTTCCTGAACCTCAAATATCTTTCTTTCTTCTTCGTGACGAAGTTTTCCATATCTCTTGTCAACCAGGTTTACTCTACACTACCTTCCATTCCCCGTCTCATTGAGTGAAGCCTATACTCAAGTGCTCCATCAAGAATCGCCCGTTGCTCATTTTAAGGCGCACGCTCTTTCACAAATTTGGCTTCCAAGTTCCCAGCTAACAGCGTCAATCAAACACTTTCTATACTGGCTGTCTCTGTCCCGGTGTAACGTTACAGTAAATGTCGAATACTTGACCCGTGAAGAGATCTGACACCTGATCCGTTTACGTTTCTGGGACTAGATCCAGGATGGACTGTTCTCCAGTTCGTCTGACTGTTTATTGGTCCACATCTCCTTTCTGGACGCAACTGAGAAATTCCGTCATTCCTAAACCTTTTAACTCGAGGAAGTGCCAATGAATTTTAATGAAGATTAAGTTGCCTGTGTCGACAACCGTGCTGATATAGCATCTGTCTAAAATATATCTCTAGAACAATTATTCACTGTTTCTATGTGTTTTATTTTTGGTGATAGGTTATGTGGTGTGCAGAATATCCCCAAACGACTGATGGCTGCCTTTCTGCTTCTCAGTTCTACTCACAATCTATCAGTAGTCATTCTTTTCACTGTATTTTCTCTTTCTGCAGCTGTGTTACTATGATACTCTCCCTGTGTTTCAATGACACCCCCTTTACTCTCTTTTAATCGATTCTGTCCATTTTGAAACATCTGAACCCAGGAATGGCCAAATGCCATTCCTGACCCTATGCTTGTCATGTCTCTGCAATACTTTGGAGTGTACTTCAACTAATGTAACATTCACACCAGCTCATTCAAAGTTTGCCCAGTTCCCTACTTAACTGTATAACGTGTGCAATCCTCAGTGGATTTTGTAATTTCTGGATGAACAGGCGAATGAATGTTTGAATTCATGACAAATCAAATAATTTTTAAACTGTTGTACTCGAAAACTGCGCTGAATTGCAAATGCAGTGGACGTTATCTACACAGATGGCCATTTAATGTAAACACATACTTCATTCCATTCTTCAGCTCTTTCCTGAATTTCCTCTGTGTCAGTGTATAGATACAAGTATTGGTGCACGTACTGAGCATTTGCAACATGAACCCAAATTGCTGTAGTATATATACCGGTGAACTCAAATATCTGTCCTGGTAAAAATAGTTTTGCGGCTGCCATTTCAGGGAACGAGCTACATTTGGTAACCACAACAATATGAAATTAGCTGATATAGCAAACAACAAAATCATCGATTTCCTGCGGTTTTCAACCTCGGTGTCCTTCTGATTATCACTGCTCGTCCTTAGTCCTCTGCGGACTCTATTTGCCGCAATGATATGTCTTACCGTTAACCCATTGAACACCAGAATTAAGCCGATTGGTAGCAACGGTGTTAAAATGCTGTCCAGTAATTCGTATCCTCTCCACACGGGTGAAGTAGCATATTCATTTGTGAAGGCGCAACGCCACGGTATGTTGTCAATAATGGCGTAAGGTTCAACGGCAAAGTAAACCGGGGCACATCTCCCGCAGCTCACAATAACCACGGTCACCATAACCACCGTTGCTGTTCTCTCACTGCAGTATCGTTCCCCGAGCTTTCGACAACATATTGCGATGAAACGATCGAAGGTAAAACTGACCGTAAACCAAACAGAGCAGTCGATCGTTACCAACACAAATAGAAGTGTCAGTGCGCATACAGGAGTGATGAGCAGGGATTTGGAATAAATATAGATATAGTTGGTCTGTTCCACTAAAGCAACAACGATAACCACCATCACATCCGCTGTTGCCATTCCAACTAGGTAACGGGTGATGCATTTGGAGAGTCCGCACTTGCCCCGAGATAGGATCACAATGGCCGTTAAATTAACTACAAGAAATGAGCGGAGAAAATGTAAACAGAATCATCGTTAGCTGCAAATGTCATTCTCCCCATGCAGAGCATGTTTTTTTTAAGATGAAAAGCAGAACTCCACTGTGTGAAGACTCGGTCCATGCACACCTGCTGGTGGAGAATAATGGACTGGAGCAGCAGTGGGTTGGCGACCTTCTGACAGTTTAGATTTGGGCTTTCGATTTCCGTAACTCACGTACTGGTGAGCTGTCGTTTGCTCCAGTAAACAACAGCATTTCATTTATGGGAGCTAAAATAGCTGAAGGGATTATATGTTGTGGGAACAAAGTTTAATCAATGAGATATAAAGCACAAGTTCTGTTTACCTGACATATGGGAGAACAGACCTGCGTGTCTATCGACTGGCCGGTCATTTGCAAAAGCTGCTGTGTTGTGTTTGGAAGGTCGAAGGTACTGACAGAAACTGCAACCGAGTAAAGCATAGATCAGTATCGCTTCAGAAATCCGAGCAGTGTGAAACCATGAAACTGTGGCAATGTCGGCAGCAACATAGATGACATGAAAAAAAAGCATTACATCGAAAAAAAAAATGGAAAAAAACCTAAACAATCACATGCTTGAACCCTCCATCGGGGAAGAAAAGATTCAGGCGACGGTAGCATTTGTGTTTGTAAAAGTACGAAGAGTGCAGCGGAACAGAAGCAAGACGCCGGCACCATACACAGGGTGACCATCTCCAGTATCTTACCAGTGACTCCAGTCGCAACAAGGGCAGGATAGAAAATGCGCACGATGTGGTAAATCGCTGGATATCCCATATTCCGTCAAAGGCAGTGTTCAGTTATACAAAACGTTACAACTGCTCATATGAACTTCTCAACGGTTTTGCAGAGTTATATTGCAAGTGAAAGCAATTCCACTGGGTCACTTAGTGTAATTTTCTCATCAGTCACATTAGTGACAACCAGCTTCACAAACACATACGTTGAACTGTTTTTACTCACTTTGTCACCGTGCCGTGAATTTGACTCCTCAGGGATATTTCAATTTTTGTACTATAAAACAAAATATAATGTTAATCATGTGAGGTTAAGTTCTATTACAACTGGCTTCAGCTACTTCAGCTATTTAAGTTTTGTTTTTTTACATAGGCAATCATCTTGAAGACGATTTACTTCGTAATGTTTTGCAAAGCACATTCGCTTCTGACATTGAGGGAAAGAGCTGAGCTCCACAGATGAAATGAAATCTTTGTTAAACGAGAACATCCGTTCATTGTTTTCTTTCGTTCGTTCCTGCCATTTCCGGTAGTTTCAGTGAAGTAAGTCGCAGTAACAGCTGGTGACATATATCACAATAAAATTCATTGTACTTGTATTCCTCGAAATATTTTAAAGTTCAATCTCGATATTGCAAGGACTTGACGTTAAAATGGGTCCGTTTCTTCAGGAAATTCGTGAAAGTTGTTGACAGTTTGAAGAACAATGCTTTTCCACACTTACGTGGGCCGTTCAGCACGAAGAACCTGACTTTCCCCAGTGAATGACTTGGCGACCCCAGATCTTTGACAATCCGTGGAATTTATCAAACCTTAACGACATTATGCTGCAACTATACAAGGAAGTGGTGAGGCTGCACCCAGAGTATTGTGTGCAATTCTGGTCTCCATACTCGAGGAAGGACATACTGCCTTTGGAGGCAGTGCAGAGGAGGTTCACCAGGTGGACTCTAGGAGGAAGTAGCTAACCTCTGAGGAGAGATCATGCCGCCTGGGACTATACTCTCTGCTGTCCAGAAGAATCAGAGGGGATCGTATATAAAACATACAAAATTTTAATGGAATAGATAAGATAGTAGTAGGAAAGTTGTTTTCATTGGTAGTTGAGACATTACCTCCAAATTCAGGGAAAAGATTTAGGACGGAGATGAGGAGAAGCTGTCTTTGCAAGAGAGTGGTGAATCTGTTGAATTCTCTGCCCAGGGAAGCAGTTGAGGGTTATGGGGAAAATGCAGGCAGATGGATCTGAGTTTACGGACAGGTCAGCCATGATCTTATTGCATAGCCGAGCAGGATCGATGGGCCGGATGGACTACTCCTGCTCCTATTTCGTGTGTATTATGTTCTTATTAATCAAAGGGTCATAATACCACTATTTTTTATCAACCCATTATCTGTTTGAATAAAAGTAGCAATTCTATTCCCGAGCTATTCTATTATATGCCAAAGTTCTTTTAATTTTCCCTGATATAGTTTGATGTAATTTCCCTTTCGATCGTCGATAGCGTGAATATACTGAGAATCACCAAAATTAGTCGCCATCAAATGTTACTACGTTATTTTCGCATTATTGAATTTGTGTACTGCAAATCCGATGTGTTCCTTATGTCCCGGGAGTGAATGCCGAGTGTCTTCATTTTTTACAGCATGTGAAAATCGCACGTTGACGTCCGCGTTTCATTCAGTCACATCAGACTAAAACAACATGGATCCAACGCTGCTCTTGCGGAAGAAGACAGAGAGCGGACGGTTGGATATTTGACGGTGACTAGTATGCCGCAGGGATTGATGTTTGGTCCACTGTTACCTAACATCCATTTAATTATTTAAATATCAATGTATAAAAAAATGGATCAGAAAAAATGTGGACGTGTCCAAGATTGCGGGTGTTTTGTACAGACAGGAAGGTCAACCGACCTTACAGCGTAATCTCGAACGGCTGGGAATTGGCTAGATAAATGGCGATTGGAATTGAACGCAGAGAAGAATGAGGTCTGCGTTGAGTGGAAAATTTACAAGAGAGTAAAATGCACATATTGAATAGTGGGGCGTCATTACACTTTTTTTAAGAGACCCGTGAGTCAGATCGGTAGTTCCAGGAAAGCGGCGTCAGAGGCAGATCGGGCTGCATTAGAAGCTCTAATCACATTGGTGTACACAATTAGTTCAGTGATTTCAGGAGTTGGGACTTTATGTCGAAACTGTACAACATCGTGTTGAGGAATTAGAAATACGAGTGCTGTTTTGGTCACCTACCTGCAGTTACCAAATATGAATAATCTTCAAAATGTGCGTTCTCTGATCCTTTACAAGGCAGAGTTCGGGAAATGGGAGCAGAGTTGAGAGGGAAAGGTTAAATTGATTACGAATTCATTCCCTGGAGAGCGGGAAAACGCGTGGAGATCTTACAGAAGTATACAACATTGTGTGAGTTACAGTCAGGGAGAATGCCCGCAGATTTTCCCGATCTACTGGGTGAATGAGCCCATAAGATATAGGAGCAGGAGTAGGCCTTTTGTCCCATTGAGTCTGCTCCGCCATTCTCTTTTGAGCTGATACAATTCTTCCAGTTGTCTGAGCTGCCTTGCTTTCACCCCTGACCCTATAACAAGTATTTATATCTAGAATACATTGGTTCGTGGTGGAGAAAGATGAAGTATGGCAGAGAGTTGTGTGGGAAGTCTAATTCCGTTAGATGGTTGAGCAAATTTGGAAGCAACTGTCCGCGTAAGTGGTAATAAGGATGCAATTGTAACACTTCAGAGAAGGTTGTGTTGGTACGTGAATGAGAGACAGGCAGATACATGTGCAGATAAATGTGAGTAGGCAGAAGATCAAAGCAGGATGATCTAGAGGAGCGGAAAAGCCTATTTCTCTGTAGCAATAATATATGACTCCTTGACGATCTTTATCACATTTCCCTATTATGTGTCTGCTCATTCTCCACTTCGCCACCAATGTACGTTTGTGCAGAACTGCGGATTTGTTCAATTTCACCTTCCCATCACAATTCCTTCTGTTTTTGCAGTAAACCACTCCGTGTCTATTGTGGAACTCATACCGATGAGTGGCTCTCGGCTGATTGGTAAAAGTCTCCCCATACTATTTCCATTGTGGAATTGGTATCAATGTACGGCTCTGGGCTCACTGTAGGCGGAGTCACTTCTTTTCTTTAATTCCTCACACATTGAATACCATGTGTGAGGCTGACTGCGCCAGTCTCACCATTTGACTCATATTTTCTTCTGAATTGCTTTTATCCCTAACTCGTAAACAGCTGCCCTTTGTTGCAAAAGCAATTAATTTCAGTTCTTATTCCGCAATTTTATTGTCAATAACGCCATTAATCAATACATCGGTTCATTGATTAATGTATCAACGCTCGCAATGGATTTGTTAATTCCTTTGTGATATATGCATAATTTATAATCTGTTTCCAATTGCTCCTCAGAAAGCAGTGATTAACTCTTCTTCTGTACGATTGCAGTCTTTCAAGTAGATAATTGAAAGAGATAGACCGAAGAACAGTATCAGACGGAAATATAATTTTCGGCAAAATATGTTTCTGACTGTGTCGAAAACTCTGAAAGTGACGAGTGTCGCGACAGTTCCGGTCATTGTTCCAGTCGCTGGAGTTGCTGCCTGGACGATGCTGCACACGGTAAACACTGCCGTGTGAAATATCATGAAGCGAGGCTCCTTTTCTCGATGGTAACAATATTCCTGTTACTTTCTGAAGACCTATTTCCCCCTTTCAGTGCGGAACATTTCATCATAATCTTGCTCCTATCCAAATGTGGACAGAAAGCGGGATATTTTAAGTGGTGAATAACAGGACAAGTCTCCACCATGATTTTTTGTCTTCTGTTGCAAGGCAGTTTGATGCTCAATTTGCCAATCAAACTGGGATTCACTGGTTACCCTCCTTATCCGGCCGCAGACCAATTGGGATAGGAATAATGGGAATTGTTTACACATTCATTCACCGATGCAACTGCCTGATTTTCACAGGATGACTACCAAGCCATGTTGTTCCACATGCAGTACTCCAACCCACGTTGTTTCCCACTAATGTGGAGGCTGCCAAACCGGGAGAAACGGATATAACAGTCTGGCCTGGAAGGGCACCTTTCGCTAATGGTATTCGGTAACAGAGGAGGTGTATATGCAGGTGTGGCACTTGTAACGCTTGCAGGGCTAAGCGCCAGGACGGTGATCAGTAGGGATGGACGTAGAAAGTGATACACGCAGAATTTGGAGAAGACGGTTGGAGAGGGCTTGGGGATGCGAATAGTCATAATAAATTGTTGAAAACGGAGGAAGTTGCGGAAGACAAGAAATTCGTAGTGTTAGGTAATGACATAAACCACCTCTTCACAGTTGTGATGAGGGAGGAAGGTAACAGAGCCAATTCTCCAGAAAATTGAGACACAGATGTCGACAAATTTACACTCGTTTCTGTGTGCTAATTTCGTTCAGTCAACCCAAGGCCAGCCAGTTTTTGTGTAAAGTCAAAATAATAGGAATTGCAAGTTAATTGCGATTACAACCTGAGGCAAATGAAAATACAGGAAACCTCGCAAAACTTCAAGCGTGTGAGGATGGTTTGTCTGGTCCTTCGATGTGTTCGGGCGAAACAGCCTATATATGTGCTAGAAAGTGTTGCTGTGCTAACTCTGTAATCCAGGATTCCAGGTGGTCACTCTGAGTTGAATAACGTTACTGTCTTTGTTGGCGTGAATGTGTTTCTCTGGCAATGTTTAAAGAAATATTATAAACATTTATTATGCCAAATATTATTACCTAAAACTAGAATTAAATTATAAACAGCTCAGGGAAACGTGGTTCTTCCATCTTCATCAACACAAATGCACACACTTCATTTTACCTGCACAAAACACCCTTTCGTTAGTAGAGAACCATTGTGCTCTGACGAAGATAGGATCTGATATTTATATGGTGCTCATTGTTCATGTTATGAAAATGACTAATTATTATATTTTTCAAATTAAGCAGCTCAAGTTTTGTGCCAAAATAAAACCTCCACAATCCTTATAAGAATAGTATAATTCTGTTGTTCACATCTTTACTGTTACGCGGGAGGTATTTCATTTAGCAGTTCTATAAGAGATCTTGATTTTTCTTCAGCCTTTTCGGATTATCCTTGCATGAGGAATGATAAGGAATGTGTGGCATTCAGTTAGGATGCCGGAAATCGGGAGAATTTAACGTTGTAACAAATTACTCAGCATCCACACAGATAGGGTTTGATGTGGGAGAGCCTTCTCAATCGCATGAGTTTGGTTGGACCGGAGAGTGTCTTTTCTAGATTTACGCCAATGGGTTTCCTACGGAATATTGTTAGGCACCCAGGGGCCGCTCGTCGACCATTAGTCCTCATCTGCCACCCAACTCTCAGCTGTGGCTCCAAATAACTAACACCCTGATAATCCGCTACGACAGGCGGGCTAAGACAGAAAATTTCAGCCTCCGTGAGAAAGGGATTTTCCTGCCCCAGCCTTCGAAGCCAATTCCCGACTGGGCAGACAGAATGAACTACAAGATCCAACGCCGAAGAATGCGGTGCTGCAACGCTTTTAGGAGAGCGAAAGGCAAACGAAGGAACAGAATGCGTCATTACTAACCACTGTAGCTGAGAAAGACTTTAATTTTGACGATTGTTCGTGTAACTGGA
Organism: Hemitrygon akajei; assembly: GCF_048418815.1. NCBI lineage: Eukaryota > Metazoa > Chordata > Chondrichthyes > Myliobatiformes > Dasyatidae > Hemitrygon > Hemitrygon akajei. The sequence continues at coordinate 316,862 of NW_027332053.1, forward strand.
CCAAGTTATTTGACGCCTAGAGTGGAACTGCCCCAGTGTGAAATTCCTCCCGGGAAGAGCTTTACATCATCGTCGGAAATGATGTACAACCTACACCATCTTTTAATGATTAAAAAAAGAATTAAAATAAAATAACAAACCAAATCAGAAACAAACCAAAACAGAACATACACAGTGCTAACACTGATATTCTCCAAGAGTTTACCTTGCCTGATTTTCACAATTATTACAAGTATACACTTGACTACTATTTATAATTCTATACTTTCCATAGACATTTCCACCGCGCCTATTACAAAGACATAGTTTTTCTGTTTTTCGCCTATCTGTGTTTATAAATAGATAGATATATCGGTGAATAAATAGAGAGATATATAGATAGACAGGTTGCATTTAAGAGACAGATAATTCCCTTTCTGGGCGGTGAGGAGACCACTGGATTTATTTCCAACTTTCCAACTGATCCATTACAATAATGTGAAGAGCAAGAATATAAGGCGGGAGAGAATAAGACCAATCAAGTGTGACAGTGGAAAACGAGTGCATGGAACCCGAGCAGATGGCAGAGTTACTTACTGAACACTTTGATTCAGTATTCACTGCGGAAAGGTTCTTGGCGATTGTGGAGATGACTTGCAGAAGACTGAAAAGCTTGAGCATGTAGATATTAATAAAGAAGATGTGCTGGAGCTTATAGAAAGCATCAACTTGGATAAGTCACCGGGATCGGACGGGATGTATCCAAGTCTAATGTGGGAAGTGAGGGAGGAGATTACTGAGCCTCTGGCGAAGATCTTTGCATCATAAAAGTGGAGGGTAAGCGTACGGAGGATTGGAGGTTAGCGGATGTTGTTCCTTTATTCAAGAAAGGGAGTAGGCATAGCCCAGGAAATTATAGACCAGTGAGTCTTACTTCAGTGGTTGGTAAGTTGTTAACGAAAATCCCAAGAGGCAGGATTTATAAACATTTGAAGAGGCATAATATGTTTAGGAATAGTCATCACGGCTTTGTCAAAGGCTGGTTGTTTATTATGAGCCTGATTGTTTTTTTCAGGATCTAATTAAACAGGCTGAAGAAGATCAAGCCGTGGTTGTCCTGTATATGGATTCTAGCAAGGCATTTGATAAGGTACACTTTGAAAAGCTTATTTAAAAAGTAAGGAGCCATGGGATCCAGAACATTGCTTTGTGGATCCAGAAATGGGCTGCCCACGGAAGGCATGGAGTGGTTGTAGACGGGTCATATTCTGCATGGAGGCCGGTGACCTGTGGTGTGCCTCAAGGATCTGTACTTGGACACATGTTATTTGTGATTTTTATTAATGACCTGAATTAGGAAGTGGTAGTATGTGTTAGTGAATTTGCTGATGACACGAAGGTTGGGGGTGTTGTGGATCGTCTGGAGGGCGGGACATTGACAGGATGCAAAACTGGGCTGACAAGAGGCTGATGGAGTTCAACCCAGATAAGTGTGAAGTGTTTCATTTCGGTAGGTCAAATATGATGTAAGAATATAGTATTAATGGTAAGACTCTTGCCAGTGTGGAGGATCAGATGAATCCTCGGGTCCGAGTATATAGAGTTATTAAAGGTTGTCTGTGGTTAAGAAGTCATACGGTACATTGGCCTTCATCAATCTTGATATTGAATTTAAGAGCCGAGAGGCTATGTTGCAGCCATATAGGACCCTGGTCAGATCTCTCCTGCAGGACTGTGCACAGTTCTGATCGCCTCACTATAGGAAGGACGTAGAAGCTCTAGAATGAGTGCAGAGCAGTTTTCAAGTATGCAGTCTGGATTGGAGACCACGCTTTATGAGAATAGGTTGAGTGAACTCGGACTTTTCACCATGGCGCGGCGAAGGATGAGAGCTGACCTCAAAGAAGTGTACAGATAATGAGAGGCATGGATGGTTTGGATAATCAGAGGCTTCCCCAGGGCTGAAATGACTAGGACGAGAGGGCAGAGTTTTAAGGTGCTTGGAAGGAGGTAGAGAGGAGATATCAGGGGTAAGTTTTTTTACGCAGGCAGTTGTGAGTGCATGGAATGGGCTTTCGGCGGCAGTGGTGGAAGCCGAAATGATAGGGTTTTTTTAAGAGACTCCTGGATGGAAACATGGAGCTTCGAAAAACCGAGGGCTATGGGTAAACCTAGATAGTACTAAGGTGAGAACATGTTCGGCACAGCTTTGCCGGTCGTAGGGCCTGTATTGTGTAGTAGGTTTTATATGTTTCTATGTTTCCCTGTTTCTATTACTGCAATGAACGGAACTGTCACAGCTGTACACTGATAACAACATTGGTGTTATCAGTGCTTATTCTGACATGCCACTTACCACGCTGATAACGTCTCTGTCTGCAAAGTCCCAGCAATACTGCAATATTATTATCACAGCTCATTCCGTCCCAAGAAACTCTCACACAGAGAATATCACTGCTTATTCAGAACCATCTCTAAGTACTTTGGTAATTGCATTGCTTGATAGAAACAGAGAAAACAAGATGCAGGGAGATAAGATCATAAAATCATGAAATATCGCTATTACTGAAAATGCTTCTCAGCAAAATCATTCTGATATTGCTGATGCCCAGTGAACACTGACAACACTCTCATTGCGTATCAGAACATATTGCTCATGTCTGATTTGACAATGTGCGCTCCCCTGCAGAAAACAAGAATGCTGATAATGCCGCAAATTACAAACCGTAGTATTAATTCCTCAAAAGTGCAAACATTACTGATACGTGTTGTACTGCGTCCAACAGGAGATGACTGACGTAACGTGGGCAGAATTTCCGTGCAACCTATCGTTATGGATTTGATTCTTCCGGTTATACAGTTCAGAACAGAGAGAAGTACAGACAATGTACCAAGGAACGGCCGAAACAGCAGTAGAACAGAAACGCTTTGAACCTCGGCTTTTATTGTTATTTTCCTACTGATATCTGGAGTAACCTGGAGGTGAAGGAGAACTATTCATTCATGTTGCTTTTTTTAAAATGACATTGGACCGTGTTTATATTTGGAGGCACAGGCATTCGTTTTATCATCGTACGTCTAAATAAATATCAGATATCTGAATTTACAAGTATTGTTACACCCTTATTTCGCCACTCACTCGAATCTAAATACAGCCTCTGGTCAGTGGGCTCGCGGGTAAAGTACATCAGTGGCGAAAATAGGTACAGCTTGAGTTCAGCAGGTTCAGATAATGGAAACCATCGACGAACATGAGAATGCCGAGCCTTCATCACTCAAACCGGTGCACACATGATGATTCATACAAGGAATAGAATAGTAAATATAATTGTTAAAATATGCTATACACACATAAACATATGTTTGACGTACTTAACTATTGAAGAACAATGTGCTGAATGGTGCGAATAAACGTGCATGCTTTTGTTGTTTCAATCGGGCTGTGTAATAACAACAAGAGAGATAGGCTGCACATCACTAATCCGATTAATTAATGTCAGGCTGAGATGCAGTTAACCTGGTACAGTTCGGTACTTGCAGAATTACGGAAGACACACAGTTGTATGTTTGTGTACTGAAAAAGATATTAAAAACATATACATTTTGAAGCAATTTGTAAATAATGCTCAAATGAGATAAACGATTGCAAGGAACAGAATAAAGCGGTCTCTGCAGATGGATAGTAATGTGAGACACAGACGGATGAAGCATCTGAAACTCTTCACTAGGCGCACCCACGGTCATCTGTCTGAGCTGCTGGAGAGCCAATACCTGGACTTCTATTGGGCGACAGAAAATATGAAGCAGACACATTGACTGTAATGCTGAAACGACAGAATGATTACGGGCCCGGTTTATAGTTCAAAGAGCCAATTCTGTTCTACAAGCAGAATGGTCGGCAGTTCTACTAACTCGTCAGGCCACGCTGGTGTTATCACTGCTTCTCCTGAACCATCACTGAACTGAAGAGATAATATCACTGCTGGCTAAGCTGACAGCCACCATTAGTACTCCTACTGACTATCGTTAATGACAACTGATCATGCAGTTGCTACTGCATTTCAACCGATCAATGTGATGACGTCCTGGCGAAAACTGGCCATTCACGGAAATACATTCCTAAGACATTCATATTGCTAATTTCTCCTCCTGGTACAAAATGCAGCTGGTGGATATCCCCACTATTTCACCAGTGTTTGACAATCTGGCAGGACGGCGAATGCGGTTGACATGGTAGCAGTAGGTGCGGTTGGCAGCTCCGATGACCCTCCGTGCCCTCGGCCTGCATTAGAGCAGCAGGGCCTTGACCAACGGGTTTACCACTGTAGACACCACCGCAGGGAATGCCGGGGATTGGTTACAATGACTCTGGCAAAACGTAGCATAATTGTTACAGAAAATTGTATTGATAGTGAGCAAGGCCGCCCCAGAAAAAAAAAGTACATCCATGTTGAAGGGTCAGAGTTGGCAATGCAGCGCGGAAACATGGGCACGTGCTGATTTGCGAGGTGGATGTCGTTCCTGAAGGCTTGAAAAACAGCTGGACTGTTGGTAAGTCGGAAAGCCACAACCAGGCACTCGCAGTGACCGCTGGGTGTTATGATGGCCATCTTCCACTCATCACGTGGCGGATGCAGATCCATTCTACGCACGCTGTAGGTCCGGTCGAGTGAAGGGTGGGCGATTTTGAATGTTTTACATCTGCTCCGGCGCTGGATAGACACTGGGATGGCGAATGAAGTTGTGCTGTAGCGCGTTGCCTCAGTAGTCTGTCATGGCTTGTGTCTATTGTCAATCAGACGATCTCGGAGAGAGGCAATGCCCATAAGGTGGTCGACCGTGCTGCCTGCTGTCCGAGAGGTGACTGGGTTTCTGTATTTCCATTTAAAGAAGGTGATAGCCAAATCGTTGTGTTCCTATAGGAGTTGGCTGATATGAGAGTTTCATCCGAGTCCAGGTTTTACCGAATGAAGACAACTGAGATTGCTGGCCGGTGGTCCGGCAAGTTGTTCAACAATTCAGCAGTGAGGCTAATAACCAGTGGTGGGGGTCGTGGGTGGAGAGTCAGGGGTAACGCAAAGTGAGAAGGTGTTGGATGAGTAGATCAGGAGGACCATAGTGGATTTATGTACTCTAAGCTGCTCATGTGCACAGGTCATGAGGGCGCACTGACCAACCCATACCTATAGGGACGTCCAGCAAATGCCGTGAGGAGAATCGATAGGGTGAATGCACTCAGTCGTTTTCCCAGATTTGTATAATATTTAATAACATTTGCATTTGTGGGCAATGAACAGCCGCGGTGAGCTATGGGGTCAGGTACAATCACATAATTTAAAACAGTTGACGAGATGCATGTTTTCGGAAGCTTTGGAAGCTTATGCGCCGGCGTTGGATGTAAGCGGCTGTAAGAGCAACGCGATCGGTACTAATCTGAATTCAATGGGGTGCGAGGAGAGGGCCTCAAACTGAAACAAATCATGTATCTCCATCGAAAGATTATTTGTGTTTTTATCCATTTATCGCTTCTATAGACACAGCTGACTCCAGCAGTTTATATGTATGCCCTTCAACATAGCGCCTTTCAGGCTAGCAGTCACT